>NC_041225.1:68667500-68724836 GCF_002837175.3 Physeter macrocephalus
AACCCGTGTCCCCTGCATCGGCAGGCGGACTCTCAACCACTGCGGCACCAGGGAAGCCCCCGAATATTTTCTTAATCTTTGTTAATATTTGCTTCATTTTCAAAAAGGTGGTGGGGTGGGGAGTGATATTCAAATAATCAAACCCCAAATTATGGACCAAGTAACTCTATTTTTAATTATTTGCAGAACTTAATGATTACATCCAAATCTGTTTTGATTACCACTGAATGGAAAGAGGCTAGAATTAAGAAGTTGAACTGGAGTCTTTTCCTCACTCTGTTTTTAATTAATTATATGACATTGGATAAGTTATTTAATATTTTTGTACTTCATTTTCTTCAGCTGCCAATTGACAATAATATACTATACATCTCATAAGAAAATGCTAAGATGAAAAGAGGTAATAAATAATTAGAAAAACATTTAGAAAACTATATTAAATGTGATCATAGGAAGACTAATAATCAAATGATACTACTTTGCAATTTTAGTAGAATTTGGCTGAATGTCAATAGAAACCTCCAGAGATTTAAAATATCCCTAAACTTATAATGAGATTCTCTCTTCTCCAGGTCCCTTTCTTAGCCCATGTTTAACCTACCTGCCATTTATCCTCCCCAATCTTCTTCTGGTTTCTCTTGAGGCCAGAGTGCCAGCTGTGTTCAATTGTGTGATAATTCTATGCTATGAACAATTCTCCCGAGGAAGAATACAGGGACTCCGTGACTAGTCTTGGAAAGAGAAAAGCTCCAACCTGCAAACTCATAATATCAGTCCCTTGAAGTTGCTCTTATCACTATACTGTTCATAAAGACCTTGAAGCAGGAAATAATGGCCCTGTGATGGAAACCAGAGCATCTCACAATGCAAATACAGTCAATGATAACTATTATCAGTTGGGGGCCCCTAAGCTACACCTCAGAGCTTAATGTCAGACAGGCTGAAATGTGTCTGGTCTTCATTAACCAAGGATGACCCTAAAATGGGAGACATTGGTCAAGCCATGGCAAATCACTATGACAAGCTTTTTATATGGATCCATTTTCATTTCAGATAAGACAATGAGGGAAGGACAATGTTGATTTCCCTTGATTTATATTTTTAGAACAAATCCAGATAGAATGATAATTGTTGTTTTAGTGATAGAAGGTGTGTGTGCCTAGAGATTGATGGGGAAGAAATTGTTATAAAAATAATTCTCAAACCTGAGAAGTAAACACCACTCTTGCATAAACATGGTTGCTCTTTCTCCCATTTTTATTTGTCTTCACTATGGTTTTTCTAAGTCACAAAAGAAGAGCTTAAATTTCGCCTTTAAATTTTTTGAGTAAATGAAGAGAAGTCTTGTCTGTGAAAATGCTCCCTGACAAATTTTAATACCTTAATGAATAATACATAAATTTCATTTCCTCCTGATCCTCTCTCTACATGGCAGCCAAAGTGATCTTTTGAAACTCCAAATCTAATCATGTCACTGCTTGATTAAAATCCTTCAACAAGTCCCCATTGTCCTCAGGATAATGTCCAAATTATTATATTTTTAAAAAGAGCTTTACGATCAGCCCCTGATTGTCTCTCAAACTTTCTCTACCCTGTGCCTTTAATACACTCCTCTGTTACACTACTTCCCTGGCCACACAAAACCAAGTACTCTAGGTTCTAGTCACACTGACTTTCTTGACTCCCATACACACCCCTAAAACCACCATGTTCTCCCCATCCATCTAAGAAGAGTTTAACTGATTCCTAATCCTGAGGTGTGCCCCTTTCTACATGCCCCTCAAGCAACTTGTACTTATTTTCTCATACTTTTATCATAGGTATCAATTAACTCCTCAAGGTTAGTGTCACCTTATTACCCCAGCACTTAGCCCAAAGTCTAGCAACAAGGAATTGCTCAATAAATACCAGAGGGAGGTTCTATGAAAGATGGCTGAAAGATACAGAGGAAGGAAAAGGGAGAAGAAGAAAGATACTAGGGAGATCAAGAGCATTAGAGTATTCTGGTGTATTGCTGAGTCAGCTATCACCATTCCTCTCTGGTTTCTTTAGTTCCTCCTGATTCTCAGTTCTGGAGGGAGTAGTTGACTACTGTCTTCCTCCCGTGCTCTAGGACATCCTCATCTCTGCTCCTTCCCTTTTCCTGAATTGTGTACTCTCCAAATCAGTATTTGCTTTTCACTGCCACTTTCCTCCCAGGACTTCTTAGATATTATTCCCACTAAAACAAACTTCTTTTGTCTCAAGACCCCTAGACATTAAAAGTTATCCCTTTTTCATTAAAGACTGATGCTATCTATTGTATCTCCATCACAAAAATACATCACATAATGAAGGAGGAACATTCTAGTAAAATACAGGAAAGGCTGCCAAAGATGAAACCAGAGAGATTGATCTCCTTAATTCAATCTGTCACTTACCTCTTTACATCCATTTAATTAGACATCTCCAATGTGAAATAAATGGCAGTATTAAATGTAGCAGGGTGCCCTAAAGATTAGACTTGTTTTCTTATTGCATTTTTCTTTGTTAATGATAGAAATTGCTACTCAAATCACAGTATAGACAGTGGCAGGAATTCATCATGAGAGGTGGCCTTTCTTGCAAGAGTCAATGCTGAGAGAGGAGCCTCTAAAGGGGTAGAAAAATTATCCTCTAAGGAAAAGAAAGAAAAGAAGGACAGACTTTCCTGGAGTGAACATGCAGCAACAGACATCAGAATCAATACTGCCTCCAATACATCTATTTTGTGCCTATCTACAACTGCCAGGAAAATTGACTAAAACCTGCCCACCTAGATTTGTAGACTCTAAGAATGTGACCTTGAGGAACTGCACTGGCAAATTTCTGATTATGCCACTGTCTTCTGAACTCAACCCTTAGCATATAAACACATAAATGTAACAACACTATTGCCTTAACTTTGCATGTCTTGAAATTAACTACATATACACTTATACAGAATGGCAAATCAGAGACCTCCTTAAATAGTTTGAGTCCATTTGTGATCATGTCCAAATTCACTATTAATACAAATGATGTATAATATTTTTAATGTATTTTCTTCATTATTTTATGGTTTTCAAGGGGAAATTCTAAAAACAAAAAATCACTTCAAACATTCATTCATAATGAACTACAAGGGCGATTAAACATGAATACCATATACATGCAATTAGCTATATGTGCTTTAAGTTACGCCTATGGAGATAACAAATGAGAATATTTCAATAACAGCCTAGTAAATTTTTTCATGCAGACGTGTGATCTGAATCATTCTGGTCAAATTTTTCTACAAAAAGCATGAATGTTCCTACAGTTAGAATTATCAAGATAATCTTTCATTATACCACCTCCCCTCTTTTTCTTAAGTATATAACTCTTGTGACCATTTTCTAACACTCACTCTAGCATCTCCATAAGCATTTCACTGAGTAAAATTTTATTTTAAAATATTGTTATTCTTCCAAACAAAATAAAATGGAGCCAGATGCCAAATACTATGGGAGTTTGGATGTTATAGTGGTTTTTTGAAAGAGGCAAAAATTGCCTACAGATTATGGCTTTTTTTTCTTTGAAAGGAGCAGATTCCAGAGATAAAATGTTCAGAAAGTTTACTTCATATTTTGTCCTAAAAGAAACAAGTGCTTGTGGCTTAACAAGACTAAACCCTCACGCAGGTCATCAATAAGTAACATTTCCTGTTCCTTTCACAGTACAACTAATCAATAAATACCACACAGCACATAGTACCATTACACTTAGGTGGAACAGAAGAGTCATAAAATAGTCCACCCACAAAATAACCTCAGTCACCAGAGGAATGATATAATTCTCTGGAAATGAGAAGTACCCTACCTTTCAAATAATTTTCATATAAAGAAATAGAAATTGTTAGAGAAAAAAGGAGACAGGCTTTACAGAAAATTACTAAAAGAAGCAGTGTGTCTATGACATCTACCCAGAAATTTCTATTGTGTTCTGATTTCTATAGGCATTTTTAATATCACTGACATACTTCCTCCTTCTCTACAGATCATCAATATTTCTTAACTCCACAATCTAGCACAATCCAATAAATTGCCTCTTTGCAGTATTGTATAAAAATCTCATTCTTACTAGAACATAAGCTCCAGTAATAAGGGATATGCTTCTGTTCTGCTCACTGATGTATCATGGGCACCAAAAACAGTGCTTGATGCATAAATAGTGTTGCTTAATGAATGTTTGTTGAGGAATTCACTCCTTCTACCTATTATCTGATTAGGCATAAATTCAGAGTCTGCATTATATTGTCTGTGTCTGTGGTTCTAATTTTTTACTTCCAAAGATACCATTTACTATTTATTCACCTGGGAGTTCATGTTTTGAACAATTTGATCTACCAATTGGCTTATATTAAGTAACAGTTTTCCATTTGTATAGGTGTGCACACAAGTATTTTAAATTATTAATCAAAAAATGAGTATGAGAAAAAGAATGTTGCCATGTTGAGTGAATATAAAATTCTACTCAAAACAAGAAATGTGGAGAAAGGTCCAGGGTGCTAGAAGACCCTGCAGGAAGACATCTCCTCCCATGGACACACCAAATCTATACCTACATATAGAACAACTCCTCCTGAAGAAGACCTGCGGGCTGATTGAACAGCTACTGTGTATACATGGGCCACATAGAAATGGGTATCAAACACATAGATACAAATATCCATGGGAACCCCACCTCCAATGCAACAACCTGCAGTGGGGAGAGAGATTGCTGAGGAGCCCAAGCACAGACTCAGACAGCAAAAAAACAGTTTAAAGGGCACCTAGACTATATCAGAAAGAAATCCTTTTACTAACCCTAGAGTTTCTGCCAAATGGGCAGGGATCTGCTAGAGACCTCTCCAGGGTCAGAGGCACCAGTGAGCACATTGCTTGAGCCCTCCCAGGACTACCCTCCAGTGTTGCCTGCTCCAACTCCAGCTACTCCACCAAGGCAGCCTCAGGCACAACGCTCCCCATGAACTGTCCCCAGATCGCACCCACTCTAGACCCAGCTACCTAGCTAAAGTGGCCTTGGGCACACCGCTCTCCAGGAGCTGCCCCCAGCTCACACCAAATCCAGCTCCAGCTGACCAAGCCACCAGTCACAAGCAGTCTACACAGGGTATGCTCACACACCAGGCCACTCCTTCAAGACGAGGAGAGGTAGCTGTTTTGCCTAATTCATACAAACAAAAACCAAAAGTCAAACAAAATGAGAGAGGAATATGGTCCAAACAAACGAACAAAAAAACAAATCAAACCCCAGGTGAAAAAAAACCTAATGAAATGGAGATAAGTAATTTACCTGATAAAGAATTCAAAGACAAGGTCATAGGATGTTCACCAAACTAGAAGAATTAAAGAGCTCAGTGAAAACTTCAACAAAGCCTTGGAATAAATAAGAAGGAACCAATCAGAACTGAACAATGCAATAACTAAAATTTAAAAATACACTTGAGCGAATCAAGAACAGATTAGAGAATACAAAAGAATGAATAAGTAATCTGGAAGACAGAGAAAAGGAAATCACCCAATCAGAATAGCAAAAAAAAATTTTTTTTTTTGAAAATGAGGACAGTTTAAGGGACCTCTGAAACAACATCAAGCATACTAACAACATTTGCAATATAGGGGTACAAAAAAGAGAAGAAAGAAAGGGACAGAAAAACTATCTGAAGAAATGGCTAAAAATTTCCCTAACCTGGGGAAGGAAACAGGCATCCAGGTACAGAAAACACAGAAAAAATGCCAAACAAGATACACCCAAAGAGATTCACACAAGACACTATCTTTAACTTTTGCCATTTTAATTATAATCTTAAAGGCAGGAACAGAAGGCAACTCATCACATACAAGGGAAACCCACTAAGACTATCAGCTGATTTTTTTCAGCAGAAATTTTACAGGCAAGAAGGGAGTAACAGGATATATTTAAAGTGTTGTAAGGAAACAAAACAAAACAAAACCAAAATAGTGTACTGTATCCAGCAATGTTATCATTCAGAATTGAAGGAAAGATGAAGAGTTTCCCAGACAATCAAAACTTAAAGGATGACTTTCCAAGATGGCGGAGGAGTAAGAGGACATGGAGTTCATCTCTCCCCACAAACACACCAAGAATACATCTACAAATGGAACAGTTCTCACAGAGCACCTACTGAACACTAGCAGAGGACCTCAGACACCTAAAAGAACAAGAAAGATCCCCATGTAACCAGGTAGGATGAAAGAAAGACAAAGGGAAAAAGAAGAGGAGAGGAAGCAGGATGGGGCCTGCATCCCTGGTGGGGAGCTGAAGGTGAGGAGAGGTTCCCACATCTGGGAAATCCCCTTACCAGTGGGGAGATCAGCTGGGACAGAAGGGGAGTGTCGGGGGCTCAGAAGAGAGACAGCAGCCTGTCTGTGGCAGGCAGAACAGAATAATACCTACACAGATGGTCCATGCCACAGCCGTGCATGCCCCAGCCTGAGACGTGTGTACACCAGTGTGCACGGGGGCTGGGGGCTGGGTCGTGGGGTTGGAGAGAAGACTGGGAGAGGAGACTGCTATTGGCTGTGAGGAGAGAACCTGAGGGGATGGAAGTGAGGGGCTCTGCAACCGGGAATGCTCATTGAGAAAGCCTGGACCACCACAGAAGCAAAGCGCCATTGTCGAGTGATGTGCAAAGGGCAGGGCCACCATTGAAGCCTCTCTCCTCATGAGCCAGTCCCTGCCTCCACGAGCACTAGGGAGGGCTCCCACTAGAGTGGGCTCATGAACCCCAGCAATTGCCTCCTCTGCCCTCCCTCCCACCCCACCTGGGAAGCATGCTTGCCCAAATTGCCACCTTACAGGCTCACATGTTCCAATTGCTAGCACCCTCCCACCCCAGCACCCTCCCCACCTGGGCAGCCTGCTCATCCAGATCACTGCCTTGGCTCTTTACTGCCTGATGAGCTCGTGTGCTCTGGCATCCTCTAGAGCAGACTGGTGGGAAAAACACATGCAGAGGTGGGGCTGAAACAACTGCTGAGCCCCAGGGGCTGTGTGACTAAGGAAGAAGAGCTGAAATCTCTCCTTGCAGCTGCATGAACTACAGAGTTTCACCTCCACTGATGACTTCCTAAATTAAGCACCTGTGAAACATCTAAAAGGACAAGTGCTCCTGCAGCTGGGACAGGTCTGGCTTTAGCAACTGTGAGCTTTGGGGCAAGTACACATGGGGGTTGGGCCAGGCCAGAGTCTGAGCTGCCTCCATAGCTCCCACAGTGGGTCCAGGTGCACAACTACTTCAGTCCTGGGACCTGAGCTCAGTGGATCTGTGCTGATGGCCTGGTGAAAGCAACACCTAAGGGTCACCAGGGCCAATTGCCAGCATAACCACAGTTAAGGTGAGATTGAGAGCATTGCCAACAACAGTGTATTTTGTGAGTCTGCACAGTGGGCAAAAGGGGACACAACAGAGCACATTCACAGGTGAACAGCTCCAGAGGAGGAAAACTCAGTGGCTTCTCTCCCAGTGGGAGTGCTTCAATGCCACCTATCTCACACCAGATATCAGAATCACAGCTAAGAAACAGATCTTGGGGCCTCTACGGAGGAATACTCAGTGGCTTCTCTCCCAGTGGGAGTGCTTCAATGCCACCTATCTCACACCAGATATCAGAATCACAGCTAAGAAACAGATCTTGGGGCCTCTACTCCAACAACTAGGGAGCAGAGCCCACCCTGACAGGGAAGTGACAACCACAGAACAAAGGGGAGGCCCCACTCAATATCCAGAGCAGGCTCAGGTCACCACAACACCAGTCAAACTGTCTATCAAGGGGATAAAGGCACAAGCCTCTGGACCAAAGTCACCCACCAGGCGGCAGACACCAGAAGCAAGATGAACTACAATCCTGCAGTCTGTGGAAAGGAGACCACAGACCCAGTAAGTAAGTTAGACAAAATGAGATGACAAAGAAATATGTTACAGATGAAGGAGCAAGATAAAAACCTACAAGAACAACTAAATGAGGAGGAGAAAGGCAGTCTACCTGAAAAAGAAATCAGAGTAATGATAGTAAAGATGATCCAAGATCTCAGAAAAAGAATGGAGGTGCAGATCAAGAAGATACAAGAAACGTTTAACAAACACCTAGAAGAATTAAAGAACAAACAAACAGAGATGAACAATACAATAACTGAAACGAAAAATACAGTAGAAGGAATTAATAGCAAAATAACTGAGGCAGAAGAACAGATAAGTAAGCTGGAAGACAGAATGGTGGAAATCACTGTGGTGGAACAGAATAAAGAAAAACAATGAAAAGAAATGAGGACAGTCTAAGAGACCTCTGGGACAACATTTAATGCACCAACATTCAAATTATAGGGGTCGCAGATGAAGAAGAAAAAGAGAAAGGGCCTGAGAAATATACTTGAAGAAATTATAGTTGAAAACTTCCCTAATATGGAAAAGGAAATAGTCACCCAAGTCCAGGAAGTGCACAGAGTCCCATACAGGATAAACCCAAGGAGGAACACATCGAGACACATATTAGACTAACATATTTAAATAAAAAGAAAAAAATATTAAAAGCAGCAAGGGAAAAGAACAAAAAACATACAAGGGAATCCCCATAAGGTTAACAGCTGATTTTTCAGCAGAAACTGCAAGCCAAAGGGGTCTGGCATGATATATTTAAAGTGATGAAAGGGAAAAACCTACAACCAAGAATACTCTACCCAGCAAGGCTTTCATTTAGATTTGACAGAGAAATCAAAAGCTTTACAGATAATCAAAAGCTAAAAGAATTCAGGATCACCAAACGAGCTTTAAAACAAATGCTAAAGGAACTTCTCTAGGCAACGGAAAAAAAAGAAAAAAGAAAAAGAGGTCACAATTAGAAACAAGAAAATCACAAATGGGAAAGCTCACTGGTAAAGGCAAACATACAGTAAAAGCAGGAAATCATCCATACACAAACATGATATCAAAACCAGCAACCTTGAGAAGAGTACAAATGCAGGAAAAGGGAAATGCATTTGAAATAAGAGACAAGCAACTTAAAACAACCTTGTATATACCTATAGACTGCTTTAAGAAAACCTCATGGGAAATGCAAACCAAAAAACTACAATAGATACGCACACAAAAAAGAAAAAGCAACCCAAACACAACACTAAAGATGGTCATCAAACCACAAGAGAAAAGAACAAAAGAGGAAGGGAAGAAAAAAGACCTACAAAAACAAAACCAAAACAACTAAGAAAATGGCATGAAAAGATGCTCAACATCGCTAATTATTAGAGAAATGCAAATCAAAACTACAATGAGATATCACCTCACACCAGTCAAAATGGCTATCATCAAAGATGGTCATCAAACCACAAGAGAAAAGAACAAAAGAGGAAGGGAAGAAAAAAGACCTACAAAAACAAACCCAAAACAATTAAGAAAATGGCAATAGGAACATACATATCCATAATTACCTTGAATGTAAATGGGCTAAATGCTCTAACCAAAAGACATACACTGGCTGAATGGATACAAAAACAAGACCTGTATGTATGCTGTCTACAAGAGACCCACTTCAAACCTAGGGACACATACAGACTGAAAGTGATGGGATAGAAAAATATATTTCATGCAAATGAAAATCAAAGAAAGCTGGAGTAGCAATACTCATATCAGACAAAATCGACTTTAAAATAAAGACTGTTACAAGAGACAAAGATGGACACCACATAATGATCAAGAGATCAATGCAAGAAGAAGATATAACAGTTGTAAATATATATGCACCCAACATAGGAGCACCTCAAATTATAAGGCAAATGCTAAAAACCATAAAAGGGGAAATTGACAGTAACACAATAAGAGTGGGGACTTTAACACCCCACTTACATCAATGGACAGATCATCCAGACAGAAAATTAATAAGGAAAAACAAGCCTTAAATGACACATTAAACCAGATAGAGTTAATTGATATTTATAGGACATTCCATCTGAAAGCAGCAGAAAACAGTTTCTTCTCAAGTGCTCATGGAACATTCTCCAGGATAGATCACATCTTGGGTCACAAATCAAGCCTTGATAAATATTTTGTTGTTGTTGTTTCTTTCTTTTTTTTTTTTTTTCTTCTTTTCGGTACGTGGGCCTCTCACTGTTGTGGCCTCTCCCGTTGTGGAGCACAGGCTCTGGACCCGCAGGCTCAGCGGCCATGGCTCACGGGCCTAGCCTCTCCGTGGCATGTGGGATCTTCCTGGACCAGGGCACGAATCCGTGTCCCCTGCAATGGCAGGCAGACTCTCAACCACTGCGCCACCAGGGAAGCCCAAGCCTTGATAAATTTAAGAAAACTGAAATCGTATCAAGCATCTTTTCCAACCACAATGCTATGAGATTAGAAATCAATTACAGGAAAAAACTGAAAAAAAAAAAAAAACTCAAACACATGGGGACTAAGCAATATGCTATTAAATAACCAAGAGACCACTGAAGACATCAAAGAGGAAATCAAAAAAATACCTAGAGACTAAGGACAATGAAAACTCGACAATCCAAAACCTATGGGATGCAATGAAAGCAGTTCTAAGAGGAAAGTATGTAGTAATACAATCTTACATCAAGCAACAGAAGAATGTCAAATAAACAACTAATGTTACACATAAAGCAACTAGAGAAAGAAGAACCAACAAACCCAAAGTTAGTAGAAGGAAAGAAATCATAAGGATCAGAACAGAAATAAATGAAATAGAGATGAAAACAATAGCAAAGATCAATGAAACTAAAAGCTGGTTCTTTGAGAAGATAAACAAAATTGATAAACGTTCTTTTCCAACCACAATGCTATGAGATTAGAAATCAATTACAGGAAAAAACTGAAAAAAAAAAAAAAACTCAAACACATGGGGACTAAGCAATATGCTACTAAATAACCAAGAGACCACCGAAGACATCAAAGAGGAAATCAAAAAAATACCTAGAGACTAAGGACAATGAAAACTCAACAATCCAAAACCTATGGGATGCAATGAAAGCAGTTCTAAGAGGAAAGTATGTAGTAATACAATCTTACATCAAGCAACAGAAGAATGTCAAATAAACAACTAATGTTACACATAAAGCAACTAGAGAAAGAAGAACCAACAAACCCAAAGTTAGTAGAAGGAAAGAAATCATAAGGATCAGAACAGAAATAAATGAAATAGAGATGAAAACAATAGCAAAGATCAATGAAACTAAAAGCTGGTTCTTTGAGAAGATAAACAAAATTGATAAACGTTTAACCAGACTCATCAAGAACAAAAGGGAGAGGACTCAAATCAATAAAAGTAGAAATGAAAAATGAGAAGTTACAATGGACACCACTGAAATAGTAGGTTGGCCAAAAAGTTCGTTCAGGTTTTTCCATACCATCTTACAGAAAAACCCAAACAAACTTTTGGCCAACCCAATACAAAGGATCATAAGGGACTACTACAAGCAACAATATACTAATAAAATAGACAACCTAAAAGAAATGGACAAATACTTAGAAAAAGTATAACTTCCAACGCTGAATGTGGAAGAAATAAAAAATATGAACAGATGAATCACAAGTAATGAAATTGAAACTGTAATTTAAAAACTCCCAAGGAACAAAAGTTGAGGACCAGATGGCTTCACAGGTGAATTCTATCAAACATTTAGAGAAGATTTAACACCTACTTTCTCAGTCTTCCAAAAAACTGCAAAGAAAGGAGCACTTCCAAGCTCAATCTATGAAAACCTTTAGCCAGACTCATCAAGAACAAAAGGGAGAGGACTCAAATCAATAAAAGTAGAAATGAAAAATGAGAAGTTACAATGGACACCACTGAAATAGTAGGTTGGCCAAAAAGTTCGTTCAGGTTTTTCCATACCATCTTACAGAAAAACCCAAACAAACTTTTGGCCAACCCAATACAAAGGATCATAAGGGACTACTACAAGCAACAATACAAAGGATCATAAGGGACTACTACAAGCAACAATATACTAATAAAATAGACAACCTAAAAGAAATGGACAAATACTTAGAAAAAGTATAACTTCCAACGCTGAATGTGGAAGAAATAAAAAATATGAACAGATGAATCACAAGTAATGAAATTGAAACTGTAATTTAAAAACTCCCAAGGAACAAAAGTTGAGGACCAGATGGCTTCACAGGTGAATTCTATCAAACATTTAGAGAAGATTTAACACCTACTTTCTCAGTCTTCCAAAAAACTGCAAAGAAAGGAGCACTTCCAAGCTCAATCTATGAGGCCACCTTCACCCCAAAGATATCACACACGCAAAAAGACAATACAGGCCAATATCACTGGTGAACATAGACGCAAAAATCCACAACAAAATACTAGCAAACCGAATCCAACAACACCTTAAAAGGATCATATACCATGATCAAGTGGGATTTATCCCAGGGGTGCAAGGACTTTTCAGTATTTGCAAATCAATCAGTGTGATACACCACATCAACAAATTGAAGAATAAAAACCATATGATCATCTCAATAGATGCAGAAAACACTTTTGAGAAAATTCAACACCCATTTATGAAAAAAGCTCTCCAGAAAGTGGGCATAGAGGGAACCTACCTCAACATAATAAAAGCCATATATGACAAACACACAGCAAATATTATTCTCAATGGTGAAAAACTGAAAGCATTTCCTCAAAGACCAGGAACAAGACAAGGATGTCCACTCTTTCCACTCTTATTCAACATAGTTTTGGAAGTCCTAGCCACAGCAATCAGAGAAGAAAAAGAAATAAAAGGAATCCAAATTGGAAAAGAAGTAAAACTGTCCCTGTTTGCAGATGATATGATACTATGCATAGAAAATCTTAAAGATGTTACCAGAAAACTACGAGAGCTCATCAATGAACATAGTAAAATTGTAGGATACAAAATTAATACACAGAAATCTCTTGCATTCCTATACACTACCAATGAAAGATGAGAAAGAGAAATCAAGGAAACAATCCCATTTTCCATTGCATCAAAAAGAATAAAATACCTAGGGATAAACCTACCTAAAGAGACAAAACACCTGTACTCTGAAAACTATAAGATGCTGATGAAAGAAACCAAGGTGACACAAACAGATGGAAAGATATATCATGTTCTTGGATTGGAAGAATCAATATTGTAAAAATGACTATACTACACAAAAAAATCTACAGATTCCGACTGGTGTGAGAAAAAGAATAGAAAAAAAATCTTTTAAAAATTAAAAAATAAATTATACTATATCACATCCATTTTAAAAGGGGGGGTTCATTGGAACTTCCTGATCATAACATATAATTAAAAGTTTACTGTATTTTGGGGTATGATGAGAATAATTTTTGTACATTTGTAGCCTTTAAATGGTTATTTGATGGAACTGAAAATGTATTTTCTAAAAAAACCTTGAAAGAAAGAAAAGAGAGAGAGAGAGAGAGAGAGAGAGAGAGGGAGGGAGAGAGAGAGAGAGAGAGAAAGAGAGAGGAAGAAAGAAAGAAAAGAAAGAAAGAAAGAAAAGAGGAAGGGAGGGAGGGAGGGAAGGAAAGAAAAGAAAAAAGCCCACAACTGGAAATAAGAAAATATATGAAAGGAAAAAAATATCACTGGTAAAGACAAATATAGAGTAAAACCAGTGGATTAGCTACTTAAAAAGCTAGTATGCAGGTTAAAAGACAAAAGTTATACAATCAACTATAACTACAGCATGTATTTAAGGAATACACAAAATAAAAAGATGTAAAATATGGCATCAAAACATAAAGTGTGGGACAGAGTAAAAATGCATTGTTTTTAGAATGCCTTCAAATTTCAGTGACTGTCAGCTTAAAATATTAGATGGTTATATATACAGGTCCATATATATGAACCTCATGGTAACCACAAACCAAAAAAACTATAATGGATACACAAAAAAGTAAAGAGAAAGAAATCCAAACACAAAACTAAAGGAATCCTTCAAGTCACAGTGAAGATACTAAAAGAAGAAGCAAAGAACAAAGAAGAACTATAAAAACAATCAGAAAATAAGTGACAAAATGGCAATAAGTACATACCTATCACTTATCATTTTAAACATAAGTGGACTAAATGTTCCAATCAGAAACTTAAGGTAGCTAAATGGATAAAGGAAAACAAAACTAATGTATATGCTGCCTACAAGTGACTCACTTCAGATCTAAAGACACAAATAGGCTGAACGTAAAAGGATGGAAAAAAAGTTTCTCCGTTCAAATGGACTGTAAAAGAAAGCTGGGGTAGCAACACTCATATCGGATGAAATAGCCTTTAAAACAAAACTATAAAAAAGACAAGGGGGCTTCCCTGGTGATGCAGTGGTTGGGGGTCCGCCTGCCGATGCAGGGGGCACCGGTTCGTGCCCCAATCCAGGAGGATCCCACATGCCACGGAGCGGCTGGGCCCGTGAGCCATGGCTGCTGGGCCTGTGCGTCCGGAGCCTGTGCTCCTCAGTGGGAGAGGCTGCAACAGTGAGAGGCCCGCGTACCACAGAAAAAAGAAAAAAAAAAAAAAAAAAAGACAAGGAAGGACATTATATAATGATAAAGGAGTTAATTCAACAAGAGAATATGACATTAAAAAATTTTTATGCACCCAACATAGGGGCACATAAATATATAAAGCAAATATTAACAGAATCAAAAAGAGACATAGACAGCAACATAATAATAGTAGGGGACTTTAATACCCCACTTACATCAGTGAATAGATCATCCAGACAGAAGATCAATAAGGCAACACTGGCATTAAATGACACATTAAATCAAATGGACTTAATAGATATTTTTAGAACATATCATCCCAAAACAGCTGAATACATGTACTTTTCAAGTGCATGTTTAACATTCTCCAAAATAGATCACATATTAGGCCACAAGATAAATCTCAATAAATATAAGAAGATTAAAATAGTGTCAAACATTCTTTTGACCAGAACAGTATGAAACTAGAAATCAAACACAAGAAAAAAAACTGAAAAAACACAAACACGTGGATACTAAACAACTTGCTCATTTATTATAACCAATGAGTTAATGAGCAAATCAAAGAGGAAATCAAAAACTATCTTGAGACAAATGAAAATAGAAACACAACAGTCCAGAATCTATGAGACAAAGTAAAAGCAGTCCTAAGAGGGTAAGTTCATAGAGAAACAGGCCTACACCTCAAGAAACAAGAAAAATCTCAAACTACCTAAATGTACATTTCAAGTAAAGAACAAGCAAAGTCCAAAGTTATTAGAAGGAAGGAAATAAAAGATCAGAGCAGAAAAAAATAAAAGAGACTAAAAAATTAAACAGTAGAAAAAAATCAATGAAACTAAGAGTTGGTTTTTTGAAAAGATAAACAAAATCGACAGATTAGCCAGAGTCATCAAGAAAAAAGAGAACCCAAATAAATAAATCAGAAAAATTATAACTGACACCACAGAAATACAAATGATCATAAGAGATTACTATGACCAATTATACACTAATAAAATGGACAACAGAGACAAAATGGATAAATTCTTAGAAATACATCCTCTAAGACTGAATCATGATGAAATAGAGAATCTGAATAGACTGATTACTAGTAACAAAATTGAATCAGTAATCAAAAACCTGCCCCCCCACACACAAAGAAGTTCAGAACCAGACAGCTATACAGGTTAATTCTACCAAACATTTAAAGAAGAGTTAACACCTATTATTCTCAAATTATTCCAAAAAATTAAACAGGAAGGAACACTTCTAAATTCACTGTACAAGGCCAGCATAGCCTTGATACCAAAACCAGACAAAATACTACAAAAAGAGAAAATTACAGGCCAATAAGCACTAATGAACATAGATGCAAAATCCTCAACAAAATTGTAGCAAAGTGAATTCAACAATATATTAAAAGTATCATATACCATGATCAAATGGGATTCATTCAGGGATGCAAGGATGGTTTAACATCTGTAAATCAATCAGTGTGATATACCATATTAACAAAACAAAGGCTAAAAATCACACGGTCATGTCAATAGATGCACAGAGAGCATCCGACAAAATTCAACATCCATTTATGATAAAAACTCTCAACAAAGTGGGTATAGAGGAAACATATCCCAAATTAGTAAAGGCCATATATAACAAACCCACAGCTAACATCATACTCAATGGTGAAAAGTTGAAACCTTTTCCCTAAGATTAGGAAAAAGACAAGCATGCTCACTCTTGCCACTTTTATTCAACATAGTACTGGATTTCCTAAACATAGCAATCAAACAAGAAAAAGAAATTAAAGGCATCCAAATCGGAAAGGAAAATATAAAATTGTCACTATTTGAAGATGACATGATACTATAGATAGAGAACCCCAAGACTTTACCAAGCAAACTATTAGAACAATAAATGAATTCAGTAAAGTTGCAAGATTCAAAATTGATACATAGAAATTTCTGACATTTCTGTACACTAATACAAACTATGTAAAAGAGAAATGAAGGAAACAATCTCATTCACTATTGCATCAAAAAAAAATACCTAGGAGTTTAAAAAGGAGTACAGTTCTCAAACCTGTACTCTAAAGGCTATAAGACCTTGTGGAAAGAAACTGAAAATGACACAAATAAATAGAAAGATAGACCATGATCATGGATTGGAAGAATTAATATTAAGATGTCCATACTACCCAAAGCAATCTACAGATTTAATACAATCTCTATCAAAATACCAATGGCATTTTTCATAGGACTATAACAAATAATCCTAAAATTTGAATGGAACCAAAAAAGACCCCAAATAGCCAAAGAATTCTTTTTTTTTAATTGGACTATAGTTACTTTACAATGTTTTGTTAGCTTCTGCTGTACAACGAAGTGAATCAGCTATATGTATAAATATATCTCCTCCCTCTTGGACCTCCCTCCCACTCCCCACCCATCCCACCCATCTAGGTCATCACACAGCACCAAGCTGATTTCCCTGTGCTATACAGCAAGTTCCCACTAGCTCTCTATTTTACACATGGTAGTGTATTTATGTCAATCCTAATCTCCCAATTCATCCCACCCTCCCCTTCCCACCCTGTGTCCACATGTCCATTCTGTACGTCTGCATCTCTGTTCCTGCCCTGCAAATATGTTCATCTGTACCATTTTTCTAGATTCTACATATATACATTAATATACATTTGTTTTTCTCTTTCTGACTTACTTCACTCTGTATGACAGACTCTAGGTCCATCTACGTCTCTACAAATGACCCAATTTCATTTCTTTTTATGGCTGAGTAATATTCCACTGTATATATGTACCACATTTTCTTTATCCATTCATCTATCAATGGACATTTAGGTTGTTTCCATGTCCTGGCTCTTGTAAATAGTGCTTCAATGAACGTTGGAGTACATGTGTCTATTTGAATTATGGTTTTCTCTTGAAAACAAAGAACAAAGGTGGAAGTATTATTCTTCCAGGCTTGAAATTATACAATAAGCCTACAGTAATCAAAACCATTTGGAACTGGCACAAAAACAGACAGATAGATGAATGGAAGAGTAGAGAGAGTCCAGAAATAAACCCACGCTCATATGATTAATTAATCTATGACAGAGAGAGGAGGCAAGAATATACAATGGGGAAAAGGCTGTCTCTTCAATAACTGGTATTAGGAAAACTGGACAGCTACATGCAAAAGAATGAATTTGGACCACTTTCATATACCACTTTCATTTCATACGAATTTCATAAACTGTATTTCATACAGTTTATGTACAAAAATAAACTCAAAATGAATTAAAGACTTAAATGTAAGTCCTAAAACCGTAAAACTTCTAGAAGAAAACATAAGCAGTAACCTCTCTGAGATCAGTCTTAGCAATATGTTTTTAGA
Source organism: Physeter macrocephalus (assembly GCF_002837175.3). Lineage (NCBI taxonomy): Eukaryota > Metazoa > Chordata > Mammalia > Artiodactyla > Physeteridae > Physeter > Physeter macrocephalus. The sequence goes on from NC_041225.1 coordinate 68,685,413, forward strand.
TATGTCCCCTCAGGCAAGGGCAACAAAAGCAAAAAGAAACAAATGAGACTATATCAAACTAAAAAGCTTTTGCACAGTAAAGAAAACCACTAAAAGGCAATCTACTGAATGGGAAAAGATATTTACAAATGATATATCCAATAAGGGGTTGATATTCAAAACATATAAAGAACTCACACAACTCAATATCAAAAAACACAAACAACCTAATTTAAAAAATGGGCAGAAGACCTGAATAAACATTTTTCCAAATAAGACAAATAGCCAGCCAATACATGAAAAGGTATTCAACATCACTAATCATCAGAGAAATACAAATCAAAACCACAATGAGATACCACCTCACACCTGTCAGAACGGCTATTATCAAAAAAGACAACAGAAAACAAGTGTTATCAAGGGTGTAGAGAAAAGGGAATCCTTGTGTACTATTGGCAACAATGTAAATTGGTACAGCCAACATAAAAAACAGTATAGAGTTTCCTCAAAAAACAAACAATAGAACTAACATATGGTCCAGCAATTCCACTTCTGGGTATTTATCAAAAAAAAAAAAAAAAATGAAAACACTAAGGCAAAAAGATATGTACCTCTATGTTCATTGCATCATTATTTACAATAGTTAAGATATGGAAGCAACTTGTATCCATCAATAGACGAATGTATAAGGAAGATATGGAATATATACACAATAGAATATTATTCAGCTATAAAAAATAATGAAATCTTGCCATTTGCATCAGTTTGGATGGTCCTGCAGGATATCACAATATCCTAAGTCAGACAGAGAAAAACAAACACTGCATGATTTCATTTGTATGTAGAATCTAAAAAACAAAACAAAACAAAGGAGAAACAGACTCAGAGATACAGAGAACAAACTGGTGGTTGCCAAAGGGGAAGGGGGTGGAGGGATGAACAAAATAGGTGAAGGGGGATGAACAAAATAGGTGAAGGGGGATTAAGAGGTACAAACTTCCAGCTATAAAATAAGTAAGTCACAGGGACATAATGTACACACAGGGTATATAGTCAATAATATTGTAACAACTTTGTATGATGACAGATGGTAACTGGTCATATTATAGTGATAATTTCATAATGTATAAAGCTATGAGTCACTATGTTGTATAATACCTGAAACTAATATAATATTGTATGTTAATTATAATTTTTTAAAAAACCCACAAGAAATGTGGGTCAATAGCCCCTGTTGCCTTGTTGTGAGTAAATATATGATTCCTATTAGACTTTTTGAAGTAAAGAGACTATTTCATGGATTTTGCTACTTAGATGGCTCTATGAGCTTGGGAGCCATTGGTCTATGTCAGTGAATCAGAAACATTATACATATGAAAATACATATATACACATAGGCATTTATGTATACATACATTTATGTATATATGCATACATATATGTGCTTATGCATACTAGATTTAACTAGTTTATTCATACTCAGAGAGAACAGGAAAGTTATGTGCAGTGTTTTCCTTGCCTTCATGGAGAACATGAGTTCATAAAATAGCAATAATAAAAGAAGTCATAAATTGGGTCTAGTATTAATGTCAGTTAGCATCCCAATGACATAATGACTATGGCAAAACACTTAAATTTTATTGACATCAATAGCTATTATCAAGCCAGTTTTACTGATGTTGTAATCAAGAGGGCTGAATTTCACAAAGCTCCCAGTAATTGAAAATACCATGTCAGAAAGTCTCTGGAATAGGTTGACTGCACACAAGTATATAAAATACTATCAGTTCTAGTATAAAATACTATACTAGCTCACAGAGATCTTATTCTGGTACAATTGGTCAAAGCTAATAAAAAATGGTTACTGAGCAAAAACTATGAGTCACATCTTTATTAGAAATTACGGGGAATAAACAAGGAGTAGACATCATGGTCTCATCTCAAGTTGGTATGATCTGGTTGAGGAAACAGGAAAGTCCTGCATGAAGAATGTAGTGCTTGTCTTCCCCCCATAGTTTCCCTTGACACCCTCTTTGCCAGCTGTTCATATCTAGATCTACTTGAGATCCCCTCTCCATCCATTGCCTAGTTAAAACCTATCTCTCCCCTTTTCCATTCCACTTAACGCCATTCTTAATGCCATCAGTGTAGGTGATCTGAAACTCAAATCTGACCATGTCACTCCCTTGCCTAAAGCATTGCAATGCCTATTTTGTTACTAATTCCTTAGCACTGACATAAGACCCTAGAAAACTTAGCTCCTCTCTTATCTATAAAATAATTTCCTAAGGCTCCTCATTTTCCTTTTTGTGAATTTTATTTGACTTGTTACTGTTTGTTTAGCTATGGGATTTATATCCTACCTCCAAACCAGGGTTCCTAATTAAACCTTGCTACCATGTCTTATAGCGCTGTTTTGATCTGCTGAGCAAAAGTAACTTTAATTCAATCTCTTTTTCTGGACTTACGTGATACTATAGCTATTACGATGCTTTAGGGTATGATGGCTGTAAGCTTCTCACTGGAATACAAACTCTTTGAGGACAGCAACTGAAAAACCTCCTTGTAGTAATTGTCTATACTCAAGTATCAGCATGTCAATAGATAATAGTTTTTGATACCTGAGAATCATGAATTCATAGAATTACATATTTCAGAGTAATTTTAAGAATTATTTGTTTCAAGCTTGTTTTGCAGATAAAGAAACTGAGATCCAGAAATGTAAGTGATTTGACCAAAGTGACAATTACTTATGAGCAAGGTTTAGAGGAGTAGAGACTCACTCTTAAATATCAGTCTTAAGTAGAAGTCACAATTTTTATTACAGAGAAACAAAGAGATGATAGATAGATAGATAGATAGATAGATAGATAGATAGATAGATAGATAGATAGATAGATAGGGATAACATAAGGATACAGTTTACTAGAAGGGACAGGAATGCAGTGCTGCTAATTACTAGTTATAATTATGGCTTTAAACAATTCATAAGCTCAAAATCAATTATTTATGTGTTAAGCTTCAGCTAAAAGTTCATACTAGATTATAGAGAAATTTTATAAAACTACAATACTACTGAATCAGGGTAGGAGAAAAGATTCATTTAGTACTTCAGGTGTCAAATTATCAACTCCTACTTAATCCACCAGCAGTTCCTGGCAAATGCTACTGGCAGAGTCCAAAGAAATATGACTAGTCATGTAACATTAAAATCTTTGGATAAAAAACCTTGAGAGTCCTAATATAAGAAAAACTCCTTACCGATCAATTATGAGCTGTAATCTCAACCCCACCTCCAGCAGGGGGCATTACACATCCTTCCTCACAGAATTTTCCACATATCAGCAACTTGCAAAGATCACTGCGCAAAGAACAACCAGACAGTATTTCAGAGATGTGAGCATGGGCTAATGACATAAAAAATCAGATGAATGATCCCCACCATGCCCTGTTATTTAGAGAAAATCTCAGGAACAAAGGGATGTAGGGTTAGAAGTTCCAAACTGGCTGACAGGATTATTTTTTTCATCCTGACAAGACAGCAGGACACTGCACAGTTCTGGGACACATGTTGTATGGCATGATCTATCTGCACGGCTTGCCTGGAGTTGTGCACTGCTCAGGAGCTGGCAAGGGACTCTGAGAAAGGCTCTCAAATGGAGAATCATTTCAATTCTAGAAAAGAGGCTTTCAGAAATCCCACTTCTCCCATTTACCTGAGAGAATTGAAATCAGGATCTCAAAAAGATACTAACACTCCTGTGTTCATTACAGCACTAGTCACAACACAAGAAGCAGAAGATACAGAAACAACTTCAGTGTCCTTCAACAGATAAATGGATAAAGAAAATGTGGGATACATGTAAAATGGAATATTATTTAACCTTTAAAAAGAAGGAAAATTCTGCAACATGTGACAGCATACATGAACCTTGAGGACATTATGCTAAGTAAAATAAGCCAGTCACAGAAAGACAGATACTGCATGATTCCACTTACATAAGGTATCTAAAATAATCAAATGCATAGACTCAGAGAATGGAATGGTGTTTGTCAGGGGCTGGGGGAAGGAGAAATGAGCTGTTACTAATCAATAGGCATAAAATTTCAGTTAAGTAAGATGAATACATTCTAGAGCTCTGTTGTACAACATTTTACCTGTAGTCAACTATACTGTATTACACACTTAAAAATTTGTTAAGAGGTATATCTCAAGTTGTGTTCTTACCATAATAAAAATTTAACTTCTATCCCTTGAGTCTGTAAATGTAAATCCTTACCTGCTACACTTTAGTACTAAAATGATTTTTGAACTGTTCTGACTAAGTCATCATAAAATCAGTATATACTGTGACCTACAAATGGGCCCAAGTCACTCTCTAAGCCTCTGCCAGCCGCAATGCTTCTTTCCAGACAGGTCATGCTATTTGGACTGATAAAATGATTTTTGAACTGTTCTAAGTCATCATAAAATCAGTATATACTGTGACCTACAAATGGGCCCAAGTCACTCTCTAAGCCTCTGCCAGCCGCAATGCTTCTTTCCAGACAGGTCATGCTATTTGGACTGAATGAGAGCTCAGTATCAGAAGTAGACATAGCTTAGGTGTGTTTCCAAACACAATATTGGACCCACCACAACTGGAAGGAAACAGTGGTACTAATTTTTTCCATCAGCTCCAAGAAACTGATGCTGTGTTGGCTTACTATGACCCAGGGGAGAGAGATTCAAATGCCCATGTTTACCTTGAACTGCTTCTAAAACTCCATTTCCAGTTACTTAACAAGTCTAGTTCATCAGTCTAGCATGGAACATCGATCCTGGATTGTCCATAAACCCGGGCATACATCCCTTTGCGTTTGTCCTCTCTGTGCACTGTGCAGAGGCTGCTCTCTCCTCTGCTAGTTTCTATTCCTGAGCTGTTGGATCTGTTACTTTAAACGTACATGAAAAACAGTTGATTTGCTATCTTTCTCTTCTTAAAGGCACTTCAAAGTCATTACTTTATGGAAGTTACCATATAAATCTACTCTCCTGTTACTCTTCTGAATACCTTCTTCTTTAACTGTGTGTCCTTTCCTAATCTTCCATGCCATGTTGAAAAGTATCCTCTACTGATAATGTGCTATTGATTGAACTGCACTAGTCTACTCCAGGCCCCCTATAAATCTTACTTGGAATAATAAAAGTATAAGATTGTTTCCTGAATATATTATATTTAATCTAAAATTTAACTCATTTCTCCATTTCCATCAATCAATTTCTTCAAGTTTAAAAACATTTCCATTTAACTGCAGCAAAAAATGGCAACAGTACTATTTCATTATCCCCAGATGTGATGTTTCAATTCAACATTTTTGCTTTTTACATTAATAAACACTTTCAAGTAATTATTTTAAGGCTAAATAAAATCTTTTCTAAATTTCTATATTTTGGACCTCAAATTTTCTATTATATGTCCTTACTTTTATTGTGTTTCAATGCTGTGTTCATCATCCAGTTTTCTCACAGCAGTATGTTAATATACATTCTTAATTGTATTTTTCTCATTTAAAACACTGATAGCATTATTTTTGTGCAAGTGCAACAGTAAGGATGATACAGAGCTTTCTCCTTGAACTGCTTCTAAAACTCCATTTCCAGTTACTTAACAAGTCTAGTTCATCAGTCTAGCATGGAACATCGATCCTGGATTGTCCATAAACCCGGGCATACATCCCTTTGCGTTTGTCCTCTCTGTGCACTGTGCAGAGGCTGCTCTCTCCTCTGCTAGTTTCTATTCCTGAGCTGTTGGATCTGTTACTTTAAACGTACATGAAAAACAGTTGATTTGCTATCTTTCTCTTCTTAAAGGCACTTCAAAGTCATTACTTTATGGAAGTTACCATATAAATCTACTCTCCTGTTACTCTTCTGAATACCTTCTTCTTTAACTGTGTGTCTTTCCTAATCTTCCATGCCATGTTGAAAATTATCCTCTACTGATAATGTGCTATTGATTGAACTGCACTAGTCTATTCCAGGCCCCCTATAAATCTTACTTGGAATAATAAAAGTATAAGATTGTTTCCTGAATATATTATATTTAATCTAAAATTTAACTCATTTCTCCATTTCCATCAATCAGTTTCTTCAAGTTTAAAAACATTTCCATTTAACTGCAGCAAAAAATGGCAACAGAACTATTTCATTATCCCCAGATGTGATGTTTCAATTCAACATTTTTGCTTTTTACATTAATAAACACTTTCAAGTAATTATTTTAAGGCTAAATAAAATCTTTTCTAAATTTCTATATTTTGGACCTCAAATTTTCTATTATATGTCCTTACTTTTATTGTGTTTCAATGCTGTGTTCATCATCCAGTTTTCTCACAGCAGTATGTTAATATACATTCTTAATTGTATTTTTCTCATTTAAAACACTGATAGCATTATTTTTGTGCAAGTGCAACAGTAAGGATGATACAGAGCTTTCTCGTTATCTTTATATTATCCTCGTGCTTTTACAGTTAGCTTGGACTTAAAAGTCTACATTTAATAAATTAACCAAACATATTCAAATCTTAATGGCATAAGATACTCAGAAGTATTCCTTTTAAGTGGATAATAACATTTACATAATTCCTAGTTCTTTAAGAGGAGAAACAAAGGTAACCAACAAACTACATTATATGGTATCCTATATTATTTCCTTCAACTCCTTAAGCAAATCCACTGATATTGATATATCTTTTTTTTTTTTTCGGAGTATAATTACTTTACAATGCTGTGTTAGTTTCTGCCACACAGAGAAGTGAATCAGCCATACACATACACACATCCCCTCCCTCTTGGACATCCCTCTCTGCCTCTGCCCCCTCCCACCCAACTAGGCAATCACAGAGCACCGAGCTGAGCTCCCTGTGCTATACAGCAGGTTCCCACTCGCTATCTATTTTACACATGGTAGTGTATTTATATCAAACCTCATCTCCCAATTCATCCTACCCTCCCCTTCCCCCCCCGTATCCACACATCCTTTCTCTACATCTGCCTTTCTATTCCTGCCCTGCAAATAGCTTCATCTGTACCATTTTTCTAGATTCCACATATATGCGTTAATATACGATATTTGTTCTATATCTTTTAAGGCTTATTGCTGAAACAGAAATTTTAGAGGAACAAAATTCCATAAGTACTACTATTTTTCATTCACTATACATTAATTACTGACCAGAGTTGTATAGTGTTGAAGAACATGAGCTTGAAGCTAGATGTGCCTCAATCGAAGTGTTAGCTCTCTCTCTTACTAGCTATGAAACTATAGGTCAACCTAAAACTTTAGTTTTTCATCAATGAAATGGGGAAAAGGTATTATCTACCTTATGAGATTACTGAAAGGATTAAATAAAATGATATATGCAATGAAATATTTTCTATACTAAGGAATAAGTACTAATTAAAAGTTTATATTTCTAAATGAATTTCAAATCATGCCTTCCAAAATATTCTTAAGTCTATATTGAAAATTAGTCATGGAGGGCTAATTTTCAGGGTGATAATTTTCACATTAGGATATCTCTCTTCAAAACCCACCACATAAAGGACAGTATGACTTTCATTTAAGTATTATGTTGTCTTTCACTACTTCTAATGTCAAATGTGCTATTCAGTTTTACGTCTTTCAGCAAATTTTATTGCAAGCCACCATAGCCAGAAACATACAACAAAGCTTTCACACTTACCAACCACATATTTAGTGGTTCAGCATAAATTAGACACACCTTTAACAAAATAATTTTAGTTGAATTACTATGACATCCTTTTAAAATCTAAAGCTGGAACCCAGGGTGAATGCTTTATAGTTCCCAGGACACTTTATTCCATATTTTCAAACTTCAGCGGTATGTAATTGAAGTCATTTTAATGACAAATATTGCTAGATAGGTTCAACTAGTTTACTATCAATGTTTTACCTCAATGCTATCATTGAGAAATAATCGACGTTTTAGAGCCATCCACTATCTCAATTTCAGCTTTTGAAAAATGTTAAAACATAGCATGATACAAAGTGCTATATGAAGCCAATAATATTTCAATGACTATAATTTTAAAGTCTCTTCTTCATTAACAAGTATAATCTTAAAAGTATCCTTCTGTTCTACATATCACTAATTTGATCTGGCTCATCTCATTACTCTGAATTGTTGCTACCTGATTATAATCAATTGTTGCTACGTGTAATCAACTTGACATATCACTGGTGCTCTGTCATTATAAAAGTTCAGAACCAAAGCTCCAGAAGTGCAAGATTTTTGTTCATTATAGTCCTAAGACTATGAGCTAAAATTATAAATTGTCTGGAAGAAAACAGAAAGAAAATCTTCATGATGATGGGACAGGCTGGGATTTAATAAGTAGTTCTGGAAAAGGATAAATCATAAAAGAAAAATTTGATAAATTAGATCTCATGCCAAAAATGAAAAGACGCACATTAAAAGAATGAAAGCTATAAAGTAGAAGAAAATAATCACATTACATATAAATGACAGATACTTATATCCAGACTACATAAAGAACTCTATTTAATAAGAATAAAACTAACCCATTAAAAACTGGCAAAATTTGAATAGACACTTATCAAAGAAAATATACAAAAAGATGCTCAACATCATTAGTCATCAGGTAAGTGCAAATTAACACTACAATGAGATACTACAAAAACACACCTTAGAGTGACTAAAATTAACCTGTCTGACAACACTGTGGATTGCTGTGGAGCAAGTGGAGCTCTCATTCATTGCTGGTAGGAATGCAAAATGGCACCACCACTTTAGAAAACAGTTTGGCAGTTTCTTAAGATAGCTAGATATATATTCACCCTATAAAACTCAGCAATCCTTTTCCTAAGCATTTACCAAATAAATGAAACCTATGCTCAAACGAGACTTGTACTTAAATTTTGATAGCAGATCTATTTGTAATGGCCTTAAACTGGAAACATCCCAAATGTCCATCAACAGGAGAATGAACTTATTTTTTTAATATTCATACAATAGAATACTATTTAGAAACTTAAAAGAAGCAACTGTTGAACCAAAACACAACACAAATAAACCTAAAATTTTCTGCTAAGTGAAAGAAGCCAGATACAAAAGACTACATATTATACAATCCCTAGATGAACCTCTAAAGAAAACAAGTATGACTAAAAGAAATAAGGTGGGCATAGAGGGTTTGAATCAGAAGGCACACCAGGTAACTCTGAAGTGATGGATATGTTCTATGTTTTTATTGTGCTGATGATTTCCCTGGTGTGTAAATTTTCCTAAAACTTATCTAAATGTATACTTTCAATGGGTACATTATATTTTATGTAAATTATACCTCAATAAATTGGTTTTTAAAAGAGGTTAGAGTGAGAATTATTGCTTATCAGTATACGATAGTCATTAAGAAAAAGGGCTTTAGAGTTAAATTGGATCATATTTGAGTTAGGATGCCATCCTTTAAAGTTTTTTGGCCTTGAACATGTTAGTTAATGTATTTAAATTTTGTTTAAATATAAGTAATAGTAGATATCACATATATCTGTGGTAAATATAGAAAGATATAATCATGAACTGACTTGGCACTGTCAGTTATAGTCAATAAATGGTTACTATATCAATAATAATGCCATTATTATCCTCCTCCTCATCATCTAAAAGCCTTCAGGAAATCTAAAATTAAACCGTATTTTAAAAATATAAAACCTTCATACCTTCAATATTATCACTCTTCTCAAAACAGGAGTAATAGATGGTTAATGTTTCTACTCAGAGTGAATATGTGAGTGGCAGACACTTTCTGGATTTAAAATATTGTCTTCTGGGAAGCTGGAGCTATTTCCTAAAGTTATAAAATCTGACTTCCATTCTGTGGAAATCACTCCTGAATTACATGACAGTAGTTCCACTTTTTAACTTAAACTCCTCAGACTAGAATTTTGTAATTTCTTAAGAATAAATGCTTTACAATTATGATTAAGTACCACTCACTTTGAAAAGAGCCAAACTTGAATTTTTATTAACATGAATTGCCAAATTGAGAAACTCATATAAAAGATGGTAAATGCACAAATAATTTTCTCTTTCTGCCTCCGTATTTTCTTTTGGTGAATATTAAGAGTGAATAAGTTTGCAGTTAGATCTCCATGTGGTTTAATGATTCTGTCTATTCTCCATAATTATTCATAAGCAATGAAGAGGTGACTCCAGATTTACCTGATTGCAGAAGTCTCCCCTGATTCAATTCTCACAGTGTCCCAAATGACACAGGAATTTATTTCTCCATTTGTTGCTGTAGTTTCAAATATTCAATGTGATGCTTAGCCTCTCTACTGTAGGATGACTCTTGAGAAAGACCACAGGGAAACCCATGTCTTAATGGAAATTATGCTTGCAGGCATCTGTTGCCAGCCAGAGGTAGGGTGGCAGAACTTACTTTGAAAGCCAGAAACAACAACTCCAATCAGTCGTCTCAGAAGAGCCAAGCCTCATTTCTTTAAGTTTCTTTAAGTCTAGCCTCCTAAGATTGGTCAAGACAAACCATCTTTTTATGGGAATATCTGTATTCTCATTCTTATTGGAAAATCTAAAATACATTCACCATGACCAGTAAGGACCAGGTATATATTCTGTTATGATATTCTGTAGATACTACATTATCATGAAGAGAAGGAAGCACCAAAATGGATAACTATGGCTAAACACGTTACTTGAAGCCATAAAGACCTCATTTTGAACACAATTCTACTACTTTCTAACAATATGGACTTTGGAAACTTACATAATCCTACATAAACCTCAATTTCCTTCTGTAATAATATTTATAATAATAATAATATGATAATAATAACTTTCCCTTGAATTGTTGGGGTAATTTATTGAACACAAATTAGCTTCTGCTGTGTCTGGCATATAATAAGTTCCCAATCATTGCTGGCTATTATGATTATGAAATTACCTAATTTTTTCAGTATTATTTAATATGTTTTATTTTACCACTTTAGAATTTACTATTATCTACTTCAAAGAGCTAATTTTCTTGAGCATTTTCTTCACTATCAACTGTTTCCTTGACACATCACACCCTTAAAATGAATAGTATTAAAAAAATGTAGAAAGTAAGAACATTTTAAAATCAAATTCTCTAATGTAAAATCAACATTTGAAGTTTTGAGGTTGAGTAATATTTTTGTTCTGGAAATAAGGGACAAAAACAGGCTTTAAATACATGATTTGTTAAATAAAAGTCCCAGGGGTGGGGTAGGATTGCTATCTTGAAGCAAGAAAATACTATAAGAGAAACAAATAAGATCAAAAATAATGATTAAGAGTCATAGCTTATTTTGTCATTTCTTTGCATCATTTCTAAAGGTATTTTCATGTAAATGGCTTTACACTTTGAAAAAATTGTACCGAAACAATGTTTGTTGTCTTTAACAAAATCCATTGGAATGATCAGAGAAAAGCTAACTTACAAGTAATTTTTTCAATTTAAACAGAATAATAGGCTTTTCAATTTAAACAGAACAATATACTCACTTCTTGATAGGAAGAGCAAGGAGGAAATAGAATTAATTAGTGGTTGAAGCATTTAAGCAAATTCAGGCCAACTTTGAGTCAAATAATGTTTGCAGTTAGATTAAATACTTGACTTCTTCAACCAAGATGTCCTTCAATAGGTGAAAGGATATACAAACTGTGGTACATTCGTATAATGGAATACTATTCAGCAATAATCAGGAATGAGTAATCAAGCCATTCAAAAACATGGATGGATCTTAAATGCATATTGTTAAGTGAAAAAAAAAAAAGCCACTTTTTTTAAAAGGTTACATAGTGTGTGATTCCATTTATATGACATTCTGGAAAAGGAGGAACCATAGAGATGTGAACAGATCATGGTAACAAGGAATTTGGGAAGGAGAGATTTGAAAAAATGAAGCACAGTGTCTTTTTTTTAGGGCCACACAACTAATATATACGATATGTAATGATGGACGTATGACAATGCATTTGTCAAACTCATAAAAAATATATAGTAAAAAGAATGAACCTTAATGTATGCAGATGTTTTAAAAAGTCAATTAGGAAGTCAGGAAATCCCAGGAAGGATTGCAGAGTATGACAAAAGATATAACCATATCACAAATATATAAAATAACCTCACAGAAGTGGGTAAAGGAAAGAGGTGCTGATCTAAGTAACTTTAGAAATAAAAGGAGACTGGAAGAATAAAGACAAAGGGAACTGCACATAGCATTGTACTTTAGTTGATAAAATTGTTTCCCACAAGGGTATGGATTAACAACTTTGAAACTTCTATACATATATATCAGAATTAAACAATTAAGTAAATGGATGGCAGATGAGGGAAGTCAGGTTTTTCACTGATAGAGTCAGGGATCACAGACAAGCAAGGGGAGAAGGCTAAAATGCTCCTGTGGTAATGTATTACATGTGGAAACCTAAAATGAACACACGTTTAGCTAAATATAGATACAGATGGATACATATAGAAATATTTATATGTGTGTATATATGATTAGGTGTGCATGCATATTATTTCCTTTTTGTGTCAGTTAAGAGGTCAATGAACACGTCTAGCACCCTCTTGGTTTCTAATATCACTCTTCAACGTAGGGAACTGGAGCTCCTTGGGGAAATGACTGACACTAGGACTGGGGGAGGGAATATGCAAGATGAACCTGGAGCATTTTGTAGTGCCCCAAAAGTAAGGAAGTGTTAAAAATTTACAATAATGGAGTATGTCAAAGGGACACAGAAATCAACTGAAATAACTCCCAATGGACAAAACTGGAACAATTTTAGCAACAACATAAATAATATAGTATTGAATTATAACCTAATGTGTAAAACAAATATCCATGAATCCATACTGATATAAATAAATGGGGGGAAACAAACAAGTTTCCCATGCAGGAGAATTCCAAATAATTGATGTAGAAATTTCATTCATCCTCAAGGAGGTGAAATATAGCTCCTCATTCCTTAAGTGTGGCCTGAAGTAGGACTTCCTTCCAAAGAGTATAGTATGGTAATGGAGGAGAAGAGCAACTATGGATGAACATAATAAACACTACCCAAGCAAGTTGGTCAGATGAACAACAACAGTGATAAGTCATGTTGATTGTATGCATTCTTGATATGACATGATGAGAATGACATTTTATTACTATGATCTTACTTCCAAAAACTCATTAGGCAGTTGCATTCATTTTTTTACTGTTTTTTTTTCCCACTAGAAGATCAAGGAAAGGAATGAATCAAATTCTGACATTAAAATAACGTTCTCCTATTACTATAACAATATTTTCTTACTTGATAATGCCACTGATTTTAGATACTAAATAGTTATAGGTCTTTAGTTATAAAATAATTATGAGAAAAATTTTTCTGTAAACTTAAAAATAAAATACTCAGTAAAGTTTTTAGGGATTTCTAGTTCTCTCTCCTCTCTCCTTTACAGATCATCTCTACTATAACAGCATCCTTTTTTCTGAAGCAAATTTTTAATTTTTATTCTCTTGCTTAAAAGCTTTCATGCTTCTCCACTGCCTTTATTATACAAAGCAGTATCTTGACCTGGGATTCAAAGTCCTCTATAATCTGGCTTGGTTGAGAGTTGAATTATATCCTCCAAGAAGATGTGTTCAAGTCCTAAACACAGATTCCTGTGAATGTAGCTCTATTTATAAGTGGGACATTTACAGATATAATCAAGTTGAGATGAAGTTATACTGGATTAATACAGGCCCTAATTCAATCAATGGTGTTCTTTTAAGAAGAGGGAAATTTGGACACAGACACAGATGCAGGGAGAACTCCATGTGACTACGGAGACAGATATTGTAATGACACATCTACAAGCCAAGGAACATTAACAATTGCAACCACCAGAAGCTAGGAAGAGGCAGGGAAGGATTCTTCCCTAGAGTTTTCAGAGAAATCAAGGCCCTTACTGACACATTCATTTCAGTCTTCTAGCCTCCAGAAGTGTGAAATGATAAATTTCTATTTTTCTAAGCTTTCCAAGTTTGTGGTCAGCCTAGGAAATTAATATATGGCAGCCCTAGGAAATTAATACATGCTCAACTTGGCTTTCTAATCACATCTCCCAAATGGCATAATTTCCTGGTGTTTTAAGACTGCATAATATTCCATTGTATGTCTATACGACAGTTTCTTTATCTCTTCATATGTTGATGGACATTTAGCTTGTTTCCATATCTAGGCTATTGTGACTAGTGCTGCAATAAACATGAGAATGCAAACAACTCTTTGAGGTCCTGATTTCAGTTCTTTTGTGTAACCAGAAGTGTGAATGTTGGTAGTTTTATTTTTAATTTTTTGAGGAACCACCGTTTTGTTTTTCATAACTGCTGCATCACTTTACATTCCCACCAACAATGTACAAGGGTTCCAATTTTTCCAGATCCTTACTACAATTTTTATCATTTTTGTGGTGAGGCCGTTATTAAAAAATCTATCTTAAGTTGTGTGAAGTGATATCTCATTGTGATTTTGAATCATATGTCCATGATGGTCAGTGATGTTGAGCATCTTTTTGTACTCCTGTTGGTCATTTATATGTCTTCTTTGGAAAAATGTTTATTCAAGTCCTTTGCCCATTTTTAAATCAAGCTATTTGGTTTTTTGTTGTTGAGTTGTAAGAGTTTCTTTATACATTTTTAGATATTAACTGCTTATCAGATACATGATGTGCAAATACTTTCTCCAGTTCCCAAAGTTGTCCTTTCACTATGTTGACTGTTTCTTTTACTGTGCAAGAGTGTCTTAGATATACTCCCATTAGTCTATTTTTGCTTTCATTGCTTGTGATTTTGGTCTCATCTCCAAGAGGTCAGTGTCAAAAACAATGTCATGAGATTTTCCCTTATGCTTTTCTTCTATGAGTTTCACAGTTTTGGGTCTTACATTTAGGTCTTAATCCATTTTGAATTATTTTTTGTCCATGGCATAAGGGTCCAATTTTATTCTTTCACATGTGGCTATACAGTTTTTCCAACATCATTTGTTGAAGAGACTTTCTTTTCCCCATTGTGTGTTCTTGGCACCTTTGTTAAAGATTAGTTGACGAAATATGTATGAGTTCATTTCTGGGCTCTTTATTTTATTGTTCTGTAGGTCTCCATGTCAGTACCAACTGTTTTAATCCTGTAGATCTGTGTGTATTTTGAAATCAGGAAGTGTAATGTCTCCAACTTCGTTGTTCTTTTAAAGATTTATTTGGCTATTTGGAGTCTTTCACAGTTCATTACAAATTTTAGAATGGATTTTCTTGAGTTTTTGCAAAAACTGCCTTTGGTATTTTGATAGGGAGTGAATTGAATCTGCAGATTGCTTTGAATAGTGTGTACATTTAAATTATATTAAGTCCTCTAATCCACAAACAAGGTCTGACTTTCCATTTATTTGATGTCTTTAAAAATTTTTTTTAATCAATGTTTTATAGTTTTTGGTATAGTTCCTTGATTGAACTTATTCCTAAGTATTTTATTCTTTTTAATGCTACTGTAAATAGGATTGTTTTCTAATTTCCTTTTCAGATAGTTTACTGTTAGTATATAGAAATACAACTGATTTTTGTATATTGATTTTTTATTATGCACCTTTACTACATTCATTTGTTAGTCTAAAAGTTTTTCAGTAGTGACTTTAGGGTTTTCTGGATATAAGATTATGTCATCTGAAAACTGAGACTATCTTACTTCTTCCTTTCTGATTTGGATGCCTTCTATTTTTTTTTTTTTTTTTCTTGCCTGATTGTTCTGGCTAGGATTTCCAGTACTGTACTGAATAAGAGTAGTGACAGTGGGCACCTTTGTCTTGTTCCTATCTTAGAGGAAAAGCTGTCAAACTTTTACAACTGAGTATGATATTAGCTGAGAGTTTATCATATTTGGTCTTTATTATATTGAAAAACATTTTTTCTAAATCCAATTTGTTGAGAGTTTTTATCATGAAAGGATATTGTATTTTGTCAAATTTTTTGCATCTATTGAGATGATTATATGACTTTTATCTTTCATTTCATTAATGTCATGTATCACATTTATTGATTTGCATATGTTGAGCCAACTGCATCCCAGGGATAAATCCCACTTGATCATGGTATATGATCCATTTAATGTACTGTTAAATTCTGTTTACTAGTAATTTGTTGAGAATTTTTGCACCTATGTTCATCAGAGATATTGAGTTGTAATGTTTTCCTTGTGTAGTTTCCTTGTATGACTTTGGTATCAGGGTAAGTCTCCTAAGTGCCTCTGTATTTCTGTGGTATCACTTGTAATGTCTCATCTTTTGTTTATAATTTATTTGAGCCTTCACTCCTTTTTTTCTTAGACCTTTCTACCTAAATATTTGTCAATTTTGTTTGCTTTTCAAAAACTAATTCTTAGCTTTGATTTGTTTTTCTATTTCATTTATTTCTGCTCTAATCTCTATTATCCTTTCTTTTGCAAATTTGGGTCTAGTTTGTTCTTTTTTTCTAATTCCTTGGGGTGTAAAGTTAGGTTGTTTACTTGAAATTTTTCTTCTTTTTTAATGTGGGTGTTCACCACTATAAAAATTTTTTAGGGTGATTTTGCTGCATTTCATAAGTTTTGGTATGTCATATTATCATTTTCATTTGTCTCAAACTATTTTTTGATCTTCCCTTTGATTTTGTCTTTGATCCATTGATTTTTCAAGAGTGTATTAGTGTCCACATATTTATGAATTTTCTAGTTTTCCTTCTATTAGGGATCTCTAGTTTCATTGCATTGTGGTTGGACAAGTTACTTGGTGTGATTTCAATTGTCTTAAGTTTATTAACAGTTGCTTTGTGGCCTAACATGTGATCTGTCCTAGAGGATGTTTAATATGTACTTGAAAAGAATGTATACTCTGATGCTGTTGGGTAAAATGTTCTCTATATGTCTCAGGTCTATTTGATACATGGTGTTTCTCAAGTCTGCTGTTTCCTTATTGATTTTCTCTCTGGATGTTTTATCCTTTGTTGAATGTGGGACTTAAGGGACTCCTTTTGCCATTTTTTAAGCAAGTCTAGCAGTGATAAATTCCTTCAGCTTTCGTTTGGGAAGTCTTTTTCTCTTCTTCATTTCTGAAGGACAGTTTTACCACATATAGCACTCTTGGTTGGCAGTTTGGTTTTTTTTTTTTCCTTTGGCCCTTTGAATATATTATCCTTGTGCCTTCTAAATTGCAAGGTTTCTACTGAGAAATCTGTTGATTGTCTTATGAGGAATCCCTTGTGCATGATGAGTCACTTCTGTCTCACTGATTTCACAACTGTCTTTGTCTTTGAACAGTTTGATTATATTCTGTCTTGGAATGCAGTGATTCAGATTCATCATATTTGGGTTTCATGAATCTGGATTTCCATTTTTCTCCTTGGAATTAGAAATTTTTGTCCGTAGTGTATATGTTGGATTGTCTGCTGGTGACCATAGGCTTTCTTCACTCTTTTCTTTTTTTCCTCTTACCGGATAATTTTAAATTATCCATATTCAAGTTCACTGATTCTTTCTTCTGTTTGATAAAGTCAGCCATTGAATAACTCTAGTGAGTTTTTCAGTTCAGTTACTGTATTCCTTCATCTCCAGAATTTCTCTTTGGTTATTTTTTAGTTTCTCTTTGTTGATATTATTTTGTTCATGTATCATTTTCTTGATTTTGTTTAGTTGTCCATCTGTGTTCTCTTGTAATTCACTGAGACTTTTAAATTCAATTATTTTGAATTCTTTGTCAAATAATACATAGACCTCCATTTCTTTAGGGTTGGTTACTAGAAGTTTTTTTGTTCCTTTGATTGGGTTATGTTTCCCTGATTTTTGTTGTTGTTGTTGCTATTCCTTGTAGCTTTGTGTTGGTATCTACAAATTTGAAGAAACAGCTGCTTTTCCCAGTCTTTACAGACTGGTTTCAATGGGGAAAGATATCCATCAATCATCCCAGCTAGACATTCTAGGAGCCTCTCAAATCTTTTCTATGAATGTATCTTCTCTAAACTTTTGTGTGTAGACTCCTAATTAGAGGGATTTACCAGTTTCACTATTTTTTTTAGAAGTCCATAATCTCTGGCTCCCTCTGGTGTCTGGACTCCACTGCAGCCCAGAACATTGGGGTCATGCTCCACTACTCTCCCTACCTCTTTGGAAAGAAGCCTTAGGTTCTGCACCTTCTCCCAATCTTCCATGCTAGGCAAAACCTCCTTCCCCTTTCCTTTGTTTTCAGTTATCCCCAGACATCCAAACTATGCTGATTCCATCAGCCCTCTATGTGAGACAAGATAGAAATGAGTCTTTTGGAAGCACACTTAAGACCAGAATGTTGGAGGCATGGTCTACTCCTCTCTCTGAGATACTGTGCCTCAGATTCTGTGTGTTCACAATCTTGCACAGTGTGCTGGCAGCAGTAAGCCATCACACCTTTCTTTTGTTCTTAGTTGCCAAAACTATGCCAGTTCTATCAGTGTTCCAGGTGAGGTGAGGTAGAAACAAGTCTTTCAGGCAGTGCACTGAGAGTCCAGGGACTTTGGATAAACACTCCTCTTTCTCTTTCTCCTTGAGGGGAAAATCACAGGCCAAATCACTGAGCTATGCTGGCTTGGAGGACAGGCTGATGGTGGTAAGGTAAAATTGCTCTTTTTACCCATTTCAGTGTAAGGTGTGTGTGTGTGTGTGTGTTTGTCTAAAGCAGTGCAGCCTCTTAACTGGATACAGAACTTCTCATAAAATATTTTGCTCCATATATTGTTACTAAATCAGTGTTTCTGTGGGGGACAAGGGCTGGAACTTCCTATTCTAATTTCTTACTGACATTACCCCCGAATGAGAATTCTAAGCCCAGTGAATCACAAAGAAAAGTAAAAGTAAGATGTCTATCCTAAAAATACTTTGGAAAATCAATCAGAATATTTCTCTCTAATTACTATAACAAGTTACAACTCTGTTTATGCATTTTCAAGTGTTTTTTTCTCAGAGGATGTCTTCAGAGTGGCTTATTTATCATGTACTTATAACACTCTCTCTTGTTGCACATTTTTCAAAATTAGAAGTGTTGCCTGACTGCTGTGTTGTCCAATTAATATTTATAACCAAAGATGTCCATTTCTATCAGACCCAGAGCCCAGCGCCTGCTTAATGATCTGATTCAAGGCTTTGCTCATTTAGAGCTCATGTCTAGCTCTAAATGTTTTGCAATATTTATTGCAGCACTATTTGCAGTTGTCAGGACATGGAAGTAATCTAAATGTCCATTGACAGATGAAGGGATAAAGAAGATGTGACACATATATACAATGGAATATTACTCAGCCATAAAAAGAAACGAAATATTTGCAATGAAGTGGATGGAGCTAGTCTGTCATACAGAGTTAAGTAAGTCAGAAAGAGAAAAACAAATACCATATGCTAATGCACATATATGGAATGTAAAAGAAATGGTACTGATGAACCTAGTGGCAGGGCAGGAATAAAGACACAGATGTAGAGAACAGACTTGAGGACACAGCACAGCAGGGGAAGGGGAAGCTGGGACAAAGAGAGAGAGTAGCAGTGACATATATACACTACCAAATGTAAAATGGATGGCTAGTGAGAAGCTGCTGCATAGCACAGGGAGATCAGCTCGGTGCTTTGTGATGATCTAGAAGGATGGGATAGGGAGAATGGGAGGGAATCTCAAGAGGGAGAGGATATGGGGATATCTGTATACTTATAGCTAATTCACTTTGTTGTACAGCAGAAACTAACAACATTGTAAATCAATTATATTCCAATAAAGACATAGAATAAAAGAAAATATAATAAAAGAAAATAATTTTCTTCCTGCCTATATTAGTCAAGCTTCTCGGCAGAACATAAAACTGGTAGTATATCTATCTATATAGATAGATAAATTTTATATAGATATATATCCATATTATATAGAAATGTATATAACTATATATAATCCTATATGTATATAGATATATGTAAATAAATATAAATATATTATATAGAGGTTTATTGTGAGGAATTGGCTCATGCATTTGGACCGTTTTTTTTTTTAAGTCTTTATTGAAATTGGTACAATATTGCTTCTGTTTTATGTTTTCGGGGTTTTTTTTGGCCCCAAGACATGTGGGATCTTAGCTCCTGACCAGGGATTGAACCCTGCATTGGGAGGTGAAGTCTTAACCACAGGACTGCCAGGGAAGTCCCTGGCTCATGCGGTTTAGAGGATAAGTTCCATGATCTGCCATCTGCAAGCTGGAGACTGAGGAAAGCCAAAGGTATAATTCAGTCTAAGTCTGAAAGCTTATAAATCAGGAGAACTGATTGTATATATACTCATCTGAAGACCGGAGAAGATGAGATGAAATGCCCCAGCTCAATCAGTGAAGCAGAAATAAAGACTGAGTTCCTCTTTCCTTCTGCCTTTTGTTCTCTTCAGGCTCTCAACAGATTGTATGATGCCCACTCACATTGGGGAGAAAAATCTACTTTACTGAGTCCACAGGTTCAAATGCTAGTTGCATTCAGAAACACCCTTACAAACACACCCAGAAATAATGTTTAATCCAACACCACCATGGTCAATCAGGTTGACACATAAAATTAACCATTACATTGCATTTACAATATTTTAACTTATAAACCATGCAGATTTTATGACTATGGACAATCACACATCCTTTGAAAAAAAGCATTATCTTTGATATGATACTCCATTTCTAGCTGCACAAAATTTGTTTTGAGTTTGGATTGCAACTTTCATTTTCTAGTAAGCACCATTCTTTTGAAAGTATTGTGTATGATGTGAATTCCCTTTAATATGTATGCATATTGTTTTTCTAACCAACCAGCATTGCTACTTCTTCAGTCTCCTTCACTGTTCAAATCATCCAAACTTATTGGGAAATCTTCCCAAGATATCCACTCCAAGATAAAGCAAAGGGCAATCACCTGGAAACCTATTTGCCACCTAATACTGATTGATTGAAAATAGAGAGAGCTACTAATATTGCAGCTAAAAGAAAGCTCTTTCGGGGCTTCCCTGGTGGTGCATTGGTTGAGAGTCCGCCTGCCGATGCAGGGGAAAAAACAAAGCTCTTTCAAGTTATGTCTTTCTCCTACATGTTTCTTGGCAAAAAAAAAAAGAAAAAAGTGGAAGCACTTTGGACAATATATTGTAAAGAATAGAAGCCATATTTTATCAAGCATAGTCAGTTTCTAATAATGTCAAGTAACCATAAACACAATAATGGAGGTCTTAATCACCTTTCTACTGTATTTCTATCCCTGTGAAATAGCTGCATCAAAACTGCATTTCAAGAAAATGAATTTGTTCCAGCTTCCACACTGAGCAAGTAACTGCAATAATGAAATGAATTTGAAAAAGGACCAAAGAACCTAGTAAAAGAAAAAATATTAGAAAACAAAGAAGAGATGACGCTTCAAGATGGTGGAGGAGTAAGACATGAAGACCACCTTCCTCCCCACAAAGACATCAAAAATACATCTACATGGGGAACAACTCCTAAAGAACACCTACTGAATGCTGGCAAAAGTCCTCAGAATTCCCAAGGGCAAGAGACTCCCCACATACATGGGTAGGGCAAAAAAAAAAGAAAAAAAAGAGACAAAAGAATAGGGGCAGGATTTGCACTTCTGGGAGGTAGCTGTGAAGGACGAAAAGTTTCCATACACTAGGAAGACCCATCACTGGTGGAAATGGGGAGGTGGGGGGGGGAAGCTTCTTAGCCATGGAGGAGAACGCAGCAACAGGGGTGTAGAGGGCAAAGCAGAGAGATTTCTGCACAGAGGATTGGTGCTGACCAGCACTCACCAGCCTGAGAGGCTTGTCTGCTCACACACCAGGGCAGGTGGAGGCTGCTAGCTGAGGCTTGGGCTTCGGAGGTCAGATTGCAGGGAGAGGACTTGGGTTGGCTGCATGAAAACAACCTGAAGGGGGTTAGTGCGTCACAGTTAACTGGGAGGGAGTACGGGAAAAAGTCTGGAACTGCCTAAGGGTCAAGAGACCACTGTATTGGGGTGTGTGAGGAAAGGAGATTCAGAGGACTGCCTAAATGAGCTTCAGAGACAGGCATGAGCCACGGCGGTCAGTGCAGACACCAGAGACAGGCATGAAATGCTAAGGTTCCTGCTGCAGCCACAAAGAAGCCTATGTGCAAGTACAGGTCACAATCCATTCCTCCCCTCCCAGGAGCCTAGGTAGCCTGCCACTGCCAGGGTCCCATGATCCAGGGACAACTTCACCGGTAGAACACATGGCACACCTCAGGCTGTTGCAATGTTATGTCAGCCCCTGCCACTGCAGGCTTGCTCTGCATTCCATACACCTCCCTCCCCCAAGCCTGAGTGAGCCAGAGCCCCCTAATCAGCCGCTCCTTTAACCCTCTCCTATCTGGGTGAAGAACAGATGCCAGAGGGTGACCAACATGCAGAGGCAGGGCCAAATCCAAAGCTGAACCACAGGAGTTCTGTGAACAAAGAAGAGAAAGGGAAATTTCTCACAGCAGCCTAAGGAGCAGCGGATTAAATCTCCATAATCAATTTGATGTACCCTGCTTCGGTGGAATACCTGAATAGACAATGAATCATCCCAAACTTGAGGCGGTAGACTTTGGGAGCAATTGTAGACTTGGGGTGTGTTGTATATGACTGACTAGATTCTGATTTTTATGTTTATATTAGTATGGTTTTTCACGCTTGTTATCATTGGTGGATTTGTTTATTGGTTTGGTTGCTCTTTTTTTATTTTAATAACTATTTTATTTTATTATCTTTTTTCTTTCTTTTTTTTCTCCCTTTTCTTCTGAGCTGTGTGGCTGACAGGGTCTTGGTGCTCTGGCGGGGTGTAAGGCCTGAGCCTCTGAGGTGTAAGAGCAAAGTTCAGGATATTGGACCACCAGAGACCTCCCGGCCCCATGTAATATCAATCAGCAAGAGCTCTCCCAGAGCTCTCCATCTCAACATTAAGACCCCGTTTCACTCAACCACCAGCAAGCACCAGTGCTGGACACCCCATGCCAAACAACTAGCAAGACACGAACACAATCCCACCCATTAGCAGAGAGGCTGCCTAAAATCATAATACGGTCACAGACACCCCAAAACGTACCACCGGACATGGTCCTGCACACCAGAAAGACAAGATCCAGCCTCATCCACCAGAACACAGGCACGAGCCCCATCCAACAGGAAGCCTACACAACCCAGTGAACCAACCTTAACCACTGTGGGCAGAAACCAAAAACAACGGGAACTATGAACCTACAGCCTGTGACAAGGAGAACCCAAACTCAGTAAGTTAAGCAAAATGAGAAGACAGAGAAACACACAGCAGATGAAGTAGCAAAGTAAAAACCCACCAGGCCAAACAAATGAAGAGCCAGAACACAGGCACCAGCCCCATCCAACAGGAAGCCTACACAACCCAGTGAACCAACCTTAACCACTGTGGGCAGAAACCAAAAACAACGGGAACTATGAACCTACAGCCTGTGACAAGGAGAACCCAAACTCAGTAAGTTAAGCAAAATGAGAAGACAGAGAAACACACAGCAGATGAAGTAGCAAAGTAAAAACCCACCAGACCAAGCAAATGAAGAGGAAATAGACAGTCTACCTGAAAAAGAATTCAGAGTAATGATAGTAAAAATGATCCAAAATCTTGGAAATAGAACGATGAAAATGCAAGAAAC
Organism: Physeter macrocephalus; assembly: GCF_002837175.3. Classification (NCBI taxonomy): domain Eukaryota; kingdom Metazoa; phylum Chordata; class Mammalia; order Artiodactyla; family Physeteridae; genus Physeter; species Physeter macrocephalus. The sequence continues at coordinate 68,709,180 of NC_041225.1, forward strand.
GTTTAACAAGGACCTAGAAGAACTAAAGAACAAAAAACAATTCCGAACAACACAATAAATGAAATTTAAAATTCTCTAAGAGGAATCAATAGCAGAAGGCAGAAGAATGGTAAAGTGACCTGGAAGATAAACTAGTGGAAATAACTACCACAGAGCAGAATAAATAAAAAAGAATGAAAAGAATTGAGGACAGTCTCAGAGACCTCTGGGACAACATTCAATGCACCAACATTCAAATTATAGGGGTCCCAGAACAAGAAGAGAAAAAGAAATGGACTGAGAATATATTTGAAGACATTATAGTTGAAATTCCCGAACATGGGAAAGGAAATAGTCAATCAATTCCAGGAAGCACAGAGAGTCCCATACAGGATAAATCCAAAGAGAAACACGCCAAGACACATATTAATCAAACTAGCAAAAATAAAATACAAAGAAAAAATATTAAAAGCCTCAAGGGAAAGCAATAAATAACATTCAAGGGAATCCCAATAACGTTAACAGCTAATCTTTCAGCAGAAACTCTGCAAGCCAGAAGGGAGTAGCAGGACATATTTAAAGTGATGAAAGGGAAAAACCTATAACCAAGATTACTCTACCCAGCAAAGATCTCATTCAGATTTGATGGAGAAATTAAAGCCTTTACAGGCAAGCAAAAGCTAAGAGAATCCAGCACCACAAAACCAGCTTTACAACAAGTGCTAAAGGAGCTTCTCTAGGCAGGCAAAACAAGAGAAGGAAAAGACCTACAATAACAAACCCAAAACAATTAAGAAAATGGTAACAGGAACATACATATTGATAATTACCTTAAATGTAAATGGATCAAATTCTCCAATGAAAAGACATAGACTGGCTGAATGGATACAAAAACAAGACCCATATATATGCTGTCTACCAGAGACCCACTTAGGACCTAGGGACACATACACACTGAAAGCAAAGGGATGGAAAGAGATATTCCATGCAAATGGAAATCAAAAGAAAGCTGGAAAAAAAAAAAAGAAAGAAAGATGGTGTAGCAATTCTCATATCAGACAAAAGAGACTTTAAAATAAAGACTATTACAAGAGACAAAGAAGGACACTACATAATGATCAAGGGATCAATCCAAGAAGAAGATATAACAATTGTAAATATTTATGCACGCAACATAGGAGCACCTCAATACATAAACCAAATGCTAACACCATAAAAGGGGAAATCGACAGTGACACAATCATAGTAGGGGACTTTAACACCCCATTTTCACCGTTGACAGATCATCCAGAGTGAAAATAAATAAGGAAGCACAAGCTTTAAATGACACATTAAACAACATGGACTTAATTGATATTTATAGAGCATTCCATCCAAAAACAACAGAATACACTTTCTTCTCAAGTGCTCGTGGAATATTTGCCAGGATAGATCGTATCCTGGGTCACAAATCAAGCCTTGGTAAAGAAACAAAAATTGAAATCATCACAAGTATCTTTTCCAACCACAATGCTATGAGACTAGACATCAATTACAGGAAAATAACTGTAAAAAATACAAACATATGGAGGCTAAACAATACACTACTAAATAACCAAGAGATCACTGAAGAAATCATAGAGGAAATTAAAAAATACCTAGAAACAAATGACAATGAAAACCAGATGACCCAAAATCTATGGGATGCAGCAAAAGCAGTTCTAAGAGGGAAGTTGATAGCAATACAATCCTACTTCAAGAACAAGAAAAATCTCAAACAACCTAACATTACAACTAAAGCAATTAAAGAAAATAAACAATCCCCAAAGATAGCAGAAGGAAAGAAATCATAAAAATCCAATCAGAAATAAGTGAAAAAGAAATGAAGGAAACAATAGCAAAGATTAATAAAAATAAAAGCTGATACTTTGAGAACATAAACAAAATTGATAAACCATTAGCCAGACTCATCAAGATAAAAAGGGAGAAGACTCAATTTAATAGAATTCAAAATGAAAAAGGAGAAGTAACAACTGACACTGCAGAAATACAAAGGATCATGACAGATTACTACAAGCAACAGCTATATGCCAATGGACAACCTGGAAGAAATGGACAAATTCTTAGAAAAGCACAACCTTCCCAGACTGAACCAGGAAGAAACAGAAAATATAAACAGACAAATCACAAGCACTGAAATTGAGACAGTGATTAAAAATCTTCCAACAAACAAAAGCCCAGGACCAAATGGCTTCACATGAGAATTCTATCAAACATTTAGAGAGGAGGTAACACCTATCCTTCTCAAGCTTTTCCAAAATATAGCATAGGGGGGAACACTCCCAAACTCATTCTAGGAGGCCACCATCACCCTGATACCAAAATTAGAAAAAGATGTCACAAGAAAAGAAAACTACAGGCCAATATCACTGTTGAACATAGATGAAAAAATCCTCAAAGAAATACCAGGAAACAGAATACAACAGAATATTTAAAGGATCATATACTATGATTAAATGGAGTTTATCCCGGCAATGCAGGGATTCTTCAATATATGCAAATCAATCAGTATGATACAACATGTAAACAAACTGAAGGATAAAAAAAATGTGATAGTCTCCATAGATACAGAAAAAGCTTTCAACAAAATTCAACACCCATTTGTGATAAAAACTCTCCAGAAAGTAGACATAGATGGATCCTACCTCAACATAATAAAGGGCATCTATGACAAACCCACAGCCAACAACATTCTCAATGGTGAAAAACTGAAACAATTTCCTCTAAGATCAGGAACAAGACAGGGTTGCCCACTCTCACCACTATGATTTAACATAGTTTTGGAAGCTTTAGCCACAGCAATCAGGGAAGAAAAGGAAATAAATGGTATCCAAATTAGAAAAGAAGTAAAACTGTCACTGTGTGCAGATGACATGATACTGTACATAGAGAATCCTAAAGATGCTACCAGAAAACTACTAGAGCTAATCAATGAATTTCATAAAGTAGCAGGATACAAAATTAATGCACAGAAATGTCTTGCATTCCTATACACTGATGATGAAAAATCTGAAAGAGAAATGAAGGAAACACTCCCCTTTACTACTGCAACAAAAAGAATAAAGTACCTAGGAATAAACTTACCTAAGGAGACAAAAGACCTGTATGCAGAAAACTATATGACACTGATGAAAGAAATTAAAGATGATACAAACAGAAGGAGAGATATACCATGTTCTTGGATTGGAAGAATCAACATTGTGAAAATGACTCTACTACCCAAAGCAATCTACATATTCGATCCAGTTCCTATCAACCTGCCAATGGCATTTTTCACAGAACTAGAACAAAAATTTCACAATTTGTATGGAAACACAAAAGACCCCGAATAGCCAAAGCAATCTTGAGAAAGAAAAATGGAGCTGGAGGAATCAGGCTCCAAGATTTCAGACTATAGTACAAAGCTGCAGTAATCAAGACAGTATGGTACTGGCACAAAAACAGAAATATAGATCAATAGAACAGGATAGAAAGCCCAGAGGTAAACCCACACACATATGGTCATCGTATTTTATTTTATTTTTTTTGTGGCACGTGGGCCTCTCACTGTTGTAGCCTCTCCCGTTGCGGAGCACAGGCTCTGGATGTGCAGGCTCAGCGGCCATGGCTCACAGGCCCAGCCGCTCAGTGGCATGTGGGATCTTCCCGGACCGGGGCACGAACCCGTGTCCCCTGCATCGGCAGGCAGTCTCCCAACCACTGCGCCACCAGGGAAGTCCTGGTCTTCTTATTTTTGATAAAGGAGGCAAGAATATACAGTGGAGAAAAGACAGCCTTTTCAATAAGTGGTGCTGGGGAAACTGGACAGCTGCATGTAAAAGAATGAAATTAGAACACTCCCTAACACCATACACAAAAATAAACTCAAAATGGATGAAAGACTTAAATATAAGACCAGACACTATAAAACTCTTAGAAGAATACATAGGCAGAACCCTCTATGACATAAATCACAGCAAGATCCTTTTTGACCCACATCCTAGAGAAATGGAAATAAAAAGAAAAATAAACAAATGGGACCTAATGAAACTTAAAAGTTTTTGCACAGCAAAGGAAACCATAAACAAGACGAAAAGACAACCCTCAGAATGGGAGAAAATATTTGCAAATGAACAACTGACAAAGGATTAATTTCCAAAATATACAAGCAGCTCATGCAGCTCAATATCAAAAAGCAAACTACCCAATCCAAAAATGGGCAGAACCTAGATAAACATTGCTCCAAAGACAATATACAGATTGCCAACAAACACATGAAAGGATGCTCAAAATCACTAATCATTAGAGAAATGAAAATCAAAACTTCAATGGGGTATCACCTCACACCAGTCAGAATGGCCATCATCAAAAAAATCTACAAACAATAAATGCTGGTGAAGATCTGGAGAAAAGGGAACCCTCTTGAACTGTTGGTGAGAATGTAAATTTATACAGCCACTATGCAGAACAGTATGGGGGTCCCTTCAAAAGAACAACTGACAAAGGATTAATTTCCAAAATATACAAGCAGCTCATGCAGCTCAATATCAAAAAGCAAACTACCCAATCCAAAAATGGGCAGGACCTAGATAAACATTGCTCCAAAGACAATATACATATTGCCAACAAACACATGAAAGGATGCTCAAAATCACTAATCATTAGAGAAATGAAAATCAAAACTTCAATGGGGTATCACCTCACACCAGTCAGAATGGCCATCATCAAAAAAATCTACAAACAATAAATGCTGGTGAAGATCTGGAGAAAAGGGAACCCTCTTGAACTGTTGGTGAGAATGTAAATTTATACAGCCACTATGCAGAACAGTATGGGGGTCCCTTCAAAACCTAATAATAGAACTACCATATGACCCAGCAATCCCACTATTGGGCATATATCCTGAGAAAACCATAATTCAAAAAGAGTCATATACCACAATATTCACTGCAGCTCTATTTACGATAGCCAGGACATGGAAGCAACCTAAGTGTCCATTGACAGATGAATGGATAAAGAAGATGTGACACATATATACAATGGAATATTACTCAACCATAAAGAGAAATGAAATTGAATTATTTGTAGTAAAGTGGATGTACCTAGAGTCGGTCATACAGAGTTAAGTCAGTCAGAAGGAGAAAAACAAGTACCGTATGGTAACACAGATATATGGAATCTAAAAAAAAAAAAGGTTCTGAAGAATGTAGGGGCAGGACTGGAATAAAGACAGATGTAGAGAATGGACTTGAGGACACATGGAGGGAGAAGTGTAAGCTGGGATGAAGTGAGAGAGTGGCATTGACATATATACATTACCAAATGTAAAATAGATAGCTAGTGGAAAGCAGCCACATAGCACAGGTAAATCAGCTCAGTGCTTTGTGACCACCTACAGGGGTGGGATAGGGAGGTTGGAATGGAGACACAAGAGTTAGGGGATATGGAGATATATGTATACATATAACTGATCACTTTGTTATACAGCAGAAACTAACACAACACTTTAAAAGCAATTATACTCCAATAAAGATGTTTAAAAAAGAAAAGAAAAGAAAAACGAAAAGAAAAGAAAGAAGATAAAATACAGATAAGAATTATTACTATCTCAATAAATATGGAATAATTTGGTTAAACATGGTTCTTTGTAGAAATATAGACACAATTACAATATAAAGGAAAAATCATGGGGTTTACAATCAGAATCCTTATAGTTTTCACTGGGAGATATAGAAAAGATAACTAGCTTCTCTGATTCCATGTTCTCATCTATAAAATAGAAATAACACTTGGACTTACCTGGTGGTTTAGTGGTTAAGCCCCCGGGCTTCCAAAGCAGGAGGCCTGGGTTTGATCCCTGGTCAGGGAACTAGATCACACATACCACAACTAACACTTCGTGTGCTGCAACTAAAGATCCCACATGCTGCAACTAAAGATCCTGCATGCCACACAAAGATCCCACATGCAGCAATAAAAATCCCGTGTGCTGCAATTAAGACCCGGTGCAGCCAAATAGATAGATAAATATTCAAAAAATTAAAAGAGAGAGAGAGACAGAGACAGAAAAGAGATATAATGACAGAAGTAGGATCAGAGAGTCCAGGGGAAAAAAATGGAAATAATACCTATCACAAAAGTTGTTTTGAGAATCCATTAATCTAATATAGATGAAAATGCTATCAGTGTCAATAAATACTATCTAATATATGTATAAAAATCTGTAATAGATTCAGTTGAATGGTACAAGTTCAATTAAATTTAGTTTCCTTGACAGTATTTGAATTTAAAATATGAGTTTAAAGCTTTTAATATATGAAATAAATCTTTTTATTTTTGCATTTCTCTATTCCTTGTGCTTATACTTACACTGGAAAAACTGGGATAAACTTAAAGACTCCTCAACATATGCTTCTTTCTTTAAAAATAAATTTGTTCATTATTTAGAATTTGGAGATGTACACATTGAAAGGAAGTTTACTACAATGAATTCCAATAATTGAAGGAGATGAGTACTATAATAGTATTTGTCTCAGATTTCTGTATATATTGATTACCCTCTAATACAGGGGTCTCCAACCCCCCAGGCCACATAGTGGTACCAGTCCATGGCCTGTTAGGAACTGCGCCACACAGCAGGAGGTTAGCAGCGGGCAAGCAAGCAAAGCTTCATCTATATTTACAGCTACTCCCCATCACTTACATTACCACCTGAGCTCTGCCTCCTGTCAGATCAGCAGTGACACTATATTCTCATAGGAGCGTGAACCCTACTGTGAACTGCGCATGCCAGGGATCTAGGTTGCAAGCTCCTTATGAGAATCTGATGCCTGATGGTCTGAGGTGGAGCTGAGGCGGTGATGTTAGCACTGGGGACCGGCTGCAAATACAGATTATCATTAGCAGAGAGGTTTGACTGCACAGAGACCATAATAAATCAATTGCTTGCAGACTCATATCAAAACCCTATCAATGAGTGGCAAGTGATAATTAAACTGCATCTGGTGGCAGGCTTTATGGTGACAAGTGAGTTGATGTAATTCAACTGTCCAGCTGCATCTGGTGATAGGCTTTAAGTCAGAATCTGACACTTATTTTAGTCTGTGCATGGCCCACCCATTATTTTATTTACCACTTTTGTCCTCACCTCTTTCCTGCACTTTGCACTTGTCTCAGTCAGTTTTGGTAAACCCACAAGCTAACCCTAGCCAAAATGAGTAAAAAACAAATATCACCGGAGAGCTTCTTTGAAAAGGGGGAAAGAACCAATGATGAGGCAGCAGAAGAGTCTAAGGCTGACAACAAAAAGAAAGCTGCATTTAAAAGAAAATACCAAGAGTCCTACTTAAATTACAGGTTAATTGCAACAGGTGATTCACATTCTCCAAGCCCGCTTTGTATAATATGTGCTGACTGGTTATCCAATGAAACCATGAAACTTTCAAAACTGCTTCGCCACATGGAGACCAAGAAACCTGCATTCAAAGACAAGCCTTTGGAGTTTTTCAAAAGAAAAAAAAGGGAACACGAACAGAAGCAATTATTGAAGGCCACCACTTCATCATATTTGTTTGCACTGAGAGCATCATTCTTAGTGGCTAACTGCATTGCTAAAGCTAAGAAGCCCTTTACTATTGGTGAAGAATTCTGCTGCTAAGGACATTTTTCGTGAACTTTTAGGAGAGACTGCAGTTCAAAAGATGGCACGTGTTCCTTTTTCAGCTAGCACCGTAACTAGATAAATTGGCAAAAAAAAGCAGATGATATTGAGGCACAATTGTTAGGATTAATGAGTCACCATGATATGCAATCCAGGTTGACAAGTCTACCAATGTTGACAACAAGGCAACAATGCTTGTTTTGGTGTGATATATTTTTCAGGAGGATGTGCATGAGGATATGTTATGTGCACTTTTGTTGCCAACCAGCACCACAGCTACAGAACTGTTCAAGTCTTTGAATGATTATATAACAGGAAAACTGAATTGGTCATTTTGTGTTGGTATATGCATGGATGGAGTGGCTGCCATGAGTGGATGGCTTTCTGGTTTTCACTACTTGGGTCAAAGAGGTCATTTCTGAATGTGAGTCTATGCACTGTGTCATCCATAGAGCAATGCTGGCTAGCCAAAATATGTCACCTGAACTTAACAACGTTTTGCAGGATGTGATTAATATTATCAACCACTAAAGTACAGGCCCTTAACTCACATCTGTTCACGCAGCTCTGTGAGGAGATGGACGCAGAACACACGTCTTCTCTTATACACAGAAGTGAGATGGCTTTCTAAAGGTAGATCACTGGCCAGAGCTTTTGAGTTATGAGAGCTGCTCCAGAGATTTCTTTAGAAAAACAGTAACCACTGGCAGCACATTTCAGTGACACAGAATGGGTTGAAAACTTGTTTACTTGTGTGACACATTCAACCTGCTCAACGTACACAATCTGTCACTTCAGGGAAGAACAACAACTGTGTTCAAGTCAGCAGATAAAGTGGCTGCCCTCAAAGACAAACTGGAATTATGGGGGTGATGAGTGAACATTGAGATTTTTGACGTTTCAAACATTAGCAGAGACTTTGAAAGAGACTGAGCCAGGGCCTTCTTTCTCCCAGCTGGTGCATGATCACCTATCTCAGCTTTCAAAAGAGTTTGAGCATTACTTCCCTACCACAAAAGACCCCCAAACCAGGAAGGAGTAGATTTGTAACCCATTTGTGAATAAGCCACGTGAATCAACTTTGTCCATGCTAGAAGAGGATCAACTGCTTGAGATTTCACATGACAGTGCCCTTAAAAGTATGTTTGAGGCAACTTCAAATTTCCATACTCTCTGGATTAAAGACAAGGCGGGATATCCTGAGATTGCCACAAAAGCAATGAAAAGCCTGCTTCCATTTCCAGCATCCTATCTTTGTGAAGCAGGGTTTTCTGCAGTGACAGCAACCAAAACTGCTTGAGATTTCACATGACGGTGCCCTTAAAAGTATGTTTGAGGCAACTTCAAATTTCCATACTCTCTGGATTAAAGACAAGGCGGGATATCCTGAGATTGCCACAAAAGCAATGAAAAGCCTGCTTCCATTTCCAGCATCCTATCTTTGTGAAGCAGGGTTTTCTGCAGTGACAGCAACCAAAACGAGATTACGGAGTAGACTGGACATAAGCAACACACTTCGGGTGTCACTGCCTCCTGTCATTCCCAGCTGGGACCGCCTAGATGCAGGAAAACAAGCTCAGGGCTCCCTCTGATTCTGCATTATGGTGAGTTGTACAATTATTTCATTATATATTACAATGTAATAATAACAGAAATTAAGTGCACAATAAATGTAATGTGCTTGAATCATCCCAAAACCACCCCGCCCCCAGGTCCATGGAAAAACTGCTTTCCACAAAACTGGTTCCTGCTGCCAAAAAGTTGGGGATCGCTGCTCTAATAGACATCATATTATAATTGGTGAAGTCAATGGTGATTTTGACAATTCTCTGTCCATGCTATTTTGGTGATGTACATAGTATTTGGAAATATCTAAATTTACAAATAGCCCGACACTACATTAAAGTTACCAGACCGCTCTATGCCTTCTGCAATTGAACGTTAAGAGATTTATAAGATATTTAAATTTTCTAACTTTTTATTTTGAAATAGTTTTATATTTGCAAGAAAGTTACAAAAATAGTACCAAATAATTCTAAATAAATAATTGAATAAATAAGCTAAAGAGAGGAAGGGAATACTATTTCTTATAGCAGAATTCCAATTATTAAATGTAGAAAGAGTGATAGAAATAGAAAATCAACATTTGCCAAACAGCACGGTAATAATTATCCTAAGATAAAATTAATGAGCAAATATATGATCTGAAATAGGATATCTGCCTAGTCTCAAAATACTTATTAAATTACAAAGTGAAAAATATAACTTTATATTAGCAAAACCTGGAACATACAACCTCAACTAAGTGATCCAAGTTAGCATCACCAACAATGAGACATATGGATGTGATCCTTGATACGATACACTGAGAAGAACACAGATCATTTTTGTGGAATTCTTTCCAAGAATATTATATTTAAGTAGAGCAAAAGGATTCTCCCAGCACTAAGGGAAGGAAGGCCATTTACACAAGAATCTCTCATGATCTCTTTCTAACAATCTCTAAGAAGATAATATGTAAGTATCTGAGATCATGTAAAGATAAGATAAAGTGAGATCATTTAGAATGTATCAGTTAGGGTGCTTTCAGTTAAAGCACCTTAAAAAATAACCACCACAGTTCATTTTTATAACAGAGACAAGATTTAGCTAGAAGGGATACAAACTTGTCTCAAGGCTGTTCTAAGATATTTCTTGAACCATATCCAAAACCCAAACATTTATTTTTAAAAGATGTAGTAATTAAGTTGGCAGAAGAGAGGGGCCCAAAAGACTCCTAACTCAAGCATAGAAAAAACAAACATGGAGGTCAATGACTGTATTAGTTACCTATTGCTGAGTAACAACTTTTACCTCAAAAGTCAGTATCTAAAACACACACATTTATTATCCTGAGGTTTCCCTAGGTCAGAAATCTTGAAAGCATTTAGCGGGTTGATTCTGGCTCAAGATCTTTCATGAGGTTGCAGTTAGATAATTGACTAGAGGAAGATTCACTTCCAAGTTCTTAGGAGGCCTCGGTTCCTCACTGGCATCAGTGGGAGACTTCAGTTGTTTGCCACATGGACCCCTGCATAGGCTACCTGAGTTTCCTCACAGCCTAAGTGATTCCAGAGAGAGCAAGTCAGAACAACCAAGACAGAATCTACAGAGACTTTTGGTTACCTAGTCTCTGATGCTGCAAACTGTCACTTCCTCAAGGAGCTAAGGCAAGACTGCACTCAGGGGGAAGTGAATAATGCTCTGCCTCCTGAATGAAGAGAATCAAAGAATTCGTGGACAAATTTTAAAACCACAGAAATAGCATTATGTGTTTGCCCAAAGGTCATGCTCTTCTTGGAAATCAAAAACCCTTTGGTCAGATTCTTTCTTTCACACTTCCATCTTTCCAAGCTGCTTGGAAGTCATCTACATTATAAGCTTTATTGTTCTACCTAGTGGGCAGTATACAAATCCTCCTGATTCTTATACTTCCTCCACAATAAATGCTGGCAAGTTCTCCTGTGTCTAAATTTCCATTTTCTCCCCTCTAGAAGTAAAAGAAAATGACAGTGTATGCTGATAAATTGATTTTGCTCCTGATAACTAGAAAGGATTTCTGAATGGTTCCTTAGTTTACTTTAGTTCAACATATTTTTCTACATTTTGCAAAATCAAATTTCTGACACTACCCTAGATTTGGCTCAGTTACCACAGGGATGAAACTGACACAAAGTCAGAAGCACAAAGATCCCTAGATGGTTACTGTAACTTAGCTTGTAAAATAATAATTTAAAAGTGGATGTTTCTGCTAACAGCCATCACTTCCACAGTATGAAAGGTCAGAGGTTAATTTTTTCTGAATCATACAAAAATATATATCCTGAATTGTGGATTCATAAATTGCTGAAACTTTAATAGTTTATACTTTGAAGACTAGTATTTTTTCCACATTGGGATGCCATTTTAAAAGGTATCCATCATATTAACTAGCAAGATATACCTTTATTTTCATGGAATGACATACAGAAAAATCTCATCTTAGAGTATGAATATATGTACATCTTTAAAAAACCTGAATACTGATCATTAAATTATTCCTAAGCTATTTAAAAATATTTTCACATCTTAAAACACCTTCTCCATGCTGGTGTGTATATTATGTATCAAATTAATATGGATGTCATAAAATGTTACTACAACAATCACAATAACAATCACTAAGTCTCCGGAGAATCTACCAGAAATTTAAAATGGATCTTCAGCATCATAGAAACAATAATCCCATCAAACTCAAGAACCTTACTACTATACCCTTGGCAGATGAACAGCTAAGGCTTTCCTAAACGTTCTTGCTCATAAAAATTTCATGATATGCTGGCTAAAAATTACATGTATCTATGCCTTTTCCCTGACCTCTTGAATCAGAACTCCAGGGGAGAGTCAAGAAGTCTGTATTTTGCACCAGAGGTCAAACAGCAGAAGCAAGAAGAACTACAATCCTGCAGCCTGTGGAACAAAAACCACATTCACAGAAAGATAGACAAGATGAAAAGGCAGAGGGCTATGTACCAGATGAAGGAACAAGATAAAAACAAACAGAGATGAACAGTACAATAACTAAAATGAAAACTACACTAGAAGGAATCAATAGCAGAATAACTGAGGCAGAAGAACGGATAAGTGACCTGGAAGACAGAATGGAGGAATTCACAGCTGCGGAACAGAATAAAGAAAAAAGAATGAAAAGAAATGAAGACAGCCTAAGAGACCTCTGGGATAACGTTAAACACAACAACATTCGCATTGTAGGGGTCCAAGAAGGAAAAGAGAAATAGAAAAGGCCCGTGAAAATATTTGAAGAAATAACAGTCGAAAACTTCCCTAACATGGGAAAAGAAATAGCCACCCAAGTCCAGTAAGCACAGCATGTCCCAGACAGGATAAACCCAAGGAGAAACAGGCTAAGACACACAGTAATCAAATTGACAAAAATTAAACACAAAGAAAAATTATTGAAAGCAGCAAGGGAAAAATGACAAATAACATACAAGAGAACTCTCATAAAGTTAACAGCTGATTTCTCAGTAGAAACTCTACAAGCCAGAAGGGAGTGGCATGATATACTTAAAGTGATGAAAGGGAAGAACCTACAACCAAGATTACTCTACCCAGCAAAGATCTCATTCAGATTTGATGGAGAAATCAAAAGCTTCTCAGACAAGCAAAACCTAAGAAAATTCAGCACCACAACACCAGATCTACAACAAATGCTAAAGGAACTTCTCTAAGTGGGAAACACGAGAAGAAAAGGACCTACAAAAACAAACCAAAAACAATTAAGAAATGGTCATAAGGACATACATATTGATAATTACCCTAAACGTGAATGGATTAAATGCTCCAACCAAAGACTACATAATGATCAAGGGATCAAGCCAAGAAGAACCTATAAAAATTATAAATATATATGCACCCAACATAGGAGCACCACAATATATAAGGCAACTACTAAAAGCTCTAAAAGAGGAAATCGACAGTAACACAATAATAGTGGGGGACTTTAACACCTCACTTACACCAATGGACAGATCATCCAAAATGAAAATAAATAAGGAAACGGAAGCTTTAAATGACACAATAGACCAGATAGATTTAATTGATATTTTTAGAACATTCCATCCAAAAACATCAGATAACACTTTCTTCTCAAGTGCACACAGAACATTCTCCAGGATAGATCACATCTTGGGTCACAAATCAAGCCTCAGTAAATTTAAGAAAATTGAAATCATATTGAGCATGTTTTCTGACCACATCACTATGAGGTTAGATATAAGTTACAGGGAGAAAAACGTAAAAAACACAAACACATGGACCCTAAACAATACATTACTAAATAACCAAGAGATCACTGAAGAAATCAAACAGGAAATCAAAACATACCTAGAGACAAATGACAAGGAAAACACGATGATCCAAAACCTATGGGATGCAGCAAAAGCAGTTCTAAGAGGGAAGTTTATAGCTATACAAGCCTACCTCAAGAAACAAGAAAAATCTCAAACAATCTAACATTACACCTAAAGGAACTAGAGAAAGAAGAACAAACAAAACCCAAAGTTAGCAGAAGGAAAGAAATCATAAAGCTCAGAGCAGAAATAAAGGAAATAGAAAGAAAGAAAATAGCAAGGATCAATAAAACTAAAAGCTGGTTCTTTGAGAAGATAAACATAATTGAGAAACCTTTAGCCAGACTCATCAAGAAAAAGAGAGAGAGGAATCAAATCAATAAAATTAGAAATGAAAAAGGAGAAGTTACAACAGACACTGCAGAAATACAAAGCATTTTAAGAGACTACTAAAAGCAACTCTTTGCCAACAAAATGGACAACCCGGGAGAAATGGACAAATTCTTAGGAAGGTATAACCTTCCAAGACTGAACCAGGAAGAAATAGAAAATATGAACAGAACAATCACAAGTAATGAAATTGAAACTGTGATTAAAAATCTTCCAACAAACAAAAGTCCAGGACCATATGGCTTCACAGGTGAATTCTATCAAACATTTAGAGAAGAGCTAACACCCATCCTTCTCAAACTCTTCCAAAAAGTTGCAGAGGAAGGAACACTCCCAAACTCATTCTATGAGGCCACAATCACCCTGACACCAAAACTAGAAAAAGATACTACAAAAAAAGAAAATTACAGAGCAATATCACTGATGACTATAGATGCAAAAATACTCAAAAAAATACTAGCAAACAGAATCCAACAACATATTAAAAGGATCATACAGCATGATCAAGTGAGATTTATCCCAGGGATGCAAGGATTCTTCAATATATGCAAATCAATCAATGTGATACACCATATTAACAAATTGAAGAAGAAAAACCATATGATCATCTCAATAGATGCAGAAAAAGCTTTTGACAAAATTCAACTCCCATTTGTGATAAAAAGTCTCCAGAAAGTAGTCACAGAGGGAACCTACCTCAACATAATAAAGGCCATATACAAAAAACCCACAGCAAACATCATTCTCAATGGTGAAAACTGAAAGCATTTCCTCTAAGATAAGGAACAAGTCAAGGATGTCCACTCTCACCACTATTATTCAGCATAGTTTTGGAAGTCCTAGCCATGGAAATTAGAGAAGAACAAGAAATAAAATGAATACAAATTGCAAAAGAAGAAATAAAACTGTCACTGTTTGCAGATGACATGATACTATACATAGAGAATCCTAAAAATGCCACCAGAAACTACTAGAGCTAATCAATGAATTTGGTAAAGTTGCAGGATACAAAGTTAATGCACAGAAATCTCTTGCATTCCTATACACTAATGATGAAAAATCTGAAAGAGAAATTAAGGAAACACTCCCATTTACCATTGCAACAAAAAGAATAAAATACCTAGGAATAAACCTACTTAGGAGACAAAAGACCTGTATGCAGAAAACTATAAGATACTGATAAAAGAAATTAAAGAAGATATCAAGAGATGGAGAGACATACCATGTTCTTGGATTGGAAGAATCAATATTGTGAAAATGACTATACTACCCAAAGCAATCTACAGATTCAATGCAATCCCTATCAAATTACCAATGGCAGTTTTCACAGAACTAGAACAAATAATCTTAAAATTTGTATGGAGGCACAAAAGACCCTGAAGAGCCAAAGCAGTCTTGAGGGAAAAAACGGAGCTGGAGGAATCAGACTCCCTGACTTCAGACTATACTACAAAGATACAGTAATCAAGATAATATGGTAGTGGCACAAAAACAGAAACATAGATCAGTGGAACAAAATAGAAAGCCCAGAGATAAACCCACACACCTATCATGAACTAATCTATGACAAAGGAAGCAAGGAAATACAATGGAGAAAAGACAGTCTCTTCAATAAGTGGTGCTGGGAAAACTGGACAGCTACATGTAAAAGAATGAAATTAGAACACTCCCTAACAACATACACAAAAATAAACTCAAAATGGATTCTAGAACTAAATG
>NC_041225.1:68725259-68733858 GCF_002837175.3 Physeter macrocephalus
GTAAATTGATACAGCCACTATGGAGAACAGTATGGAGGTTCCTTAAAAAACTAAAACTACAATTACCATATGACCCAGCAATCCCACTACTGGGCATATACCCAGAGAAAACAATAATTCAAAAAGACACATGCACCGCAATATTCACTGCAACACTATTTACAATAGCCAGGTCATGGAATCAATCTAAATGCCCATCGACAGACTAATGGATAAAAAGATGTGGTACATATATACAATGGAATATTACTCAGCCATAAAAAGGAACAAAATTGAGTCATTTGTTGAGACATGGATGGATCTAGAGATTGTCATACAGAGTAAAGTATGTCAGAAAGAGAAAAACAAATATCATATATTAATGCATGTAAGTGGAACCTAGAAAAATGGTACATATGAACCAGTTTGCAGGGCACAAGTTGAGACACAGATGTAGAGAACAAACGTATGGACACCAAGGGGGGATAGCCACAGGGGGTTGGGGATGGTTGTGTGCTGAATTTGGCAATTGGGATTGACATGTATACACTGATGTGTATAAAATTGATGACTAATAAGAACCTGCTGTACAAAAAAATAAATAAAATTCAAAAATTAAGAAAAAATAGAAGTCTATTTTTGTTTGGAAGCCTAGGTTATTCTTTTCATGGAGTATGTTTGAGAGATACTGATGTAATCGTAAATAAGCATTTTTGGTGAAAGCATATTACTCTACCCAAAAACCCTTTTAGAAGAGCTTTAATTGTTTATAATTACACTGCTGATTAAGTCAAATTTTTCTTCTTTAAATTTCCACCAGTTGCCCTAGTTCAGCCTCGTAGGGCTGCTCTGAGGATATCTAAACACTTTGACATATAGACGTGTTTCAAATGTTTGAAGAGAACTCCCTGCTTTTGCCTCTTGTCATCTCTTGAATTTGTCCTTTTCCTAGATTGACAAGCTCCAGTTTCCTCAAACATTCTACACACAACATGATTCCCAGAACCTTCACCATTCCAATGTTCCTCTTCTCCCTGTCTAGCCGTCTCACACTTGGCAACATTGTTCTTGCATATGTCCTTACCCAGAACTGGATGCAGCCTCCACAGGGGCTCTCATCAGGAAGACGACATCATGGTCTATGTAAAGTTAAAGTCCCATTAACTCTTCAACAGACTTGCCACACCTTTTGTTTCACAATGAACTTAGTCAATTTAAAGACCTTTACCTTCTGGACTTGAACTGCTCCTAACACCATCACCTCCTCTGCCCTGCCACACTCGCCTGATTAATTTCTTGGATTTAAAGACTTGTTATTGAATTCTATGAAATTTCAGCTTGTGAACATTCTTCAAAATTTCCAGCAGTACAGAATTCTAGAGACTGTTGGAAAGACCAGTGAGGTAGATACCAAAGGGACCCATGGATCTACAGAGCTCAGCCTCACTCTCCATGCCCATCTCCAATTTTCAAATAAGTGTACGTTCAAGAAGATTAAGTGAACAAGTCAAGGACCAGAACTAGAATCAACACACTTCTGATCCTTGATCTCAGTGGTTTTCCTACAATAAAAACTGTACCATGTCTACAATAAAATAAACTTGCAATCCAGAGAGGAGATAATAATAAGAACCTGCTGTACAAAAAAATAAATAAAATTCAAAAATTAAGAAAAAATAGAAGTCTATTTTTGTTTGGAAGCCTAGGTTATTCTTTTCATGGAGTATGTTTGAGAGATACTGATGTAATCGTAAATAAGCATTTTTGGTGAAAGCATATTACTCTACCCAAAAACCCTTTTAGAAGAGCTTTAATTGTTTATAATTACACTGCTGATTAAGTCAAATTTTTCTTCTTTAAATTTCCACCAGTTGCCCTAGTTCAGCCTCGTAGGGCTGCTCTGAGGATATCTAAACACTTTGACATATAGACGTGTTTCAAATGTTTGAAGAGAACTCCCTGCTTTTGCCTCTTGTCATCTCTTGAATTTGTCCTTTTCCTAGATTGACAAGCTCCAGTTTCCTCAAACATTCTACACACAACATGATTCCCAGAACCTTCACCATTCCAATGTTCCTCTTCTCCCTGTCTAGCCGTCTCACACTTGGCAACATTGTTCTTGCATATGTCCTTACCCAGAACTGGATGCAGCCTCCACAGGGGCTCTCATCAGGAAGACGACATCATGGTCTATGTAAAGTTAAAGTCCCATTAACTCTTCAACAGACTTGCCACACCTTTTGTTTCACAATGAACTTAGTCAATTTAAAGACCTTTACCTTCTGGACTTGAACTGCTCCTAACACCATCACCTCCTCTGCCCTGCCACACTCGCCTGATTAATTTCTTGGATTTAAAGACTTGTTATTGAATTCTATGAAATTTCAGCTTGTGAACATTCTTCAAAATTTCCAGCAGTACAGAATTCTAGAGACTGTTGGAAAGACCAGTGAGGTAGATACCAAAGGGACCCATGGATCTACAGAGCTCAGCCTCACTCTCCATGCCCATCTCCAATTTTCAAATAAGTGTACGTTCAAGAAGATTAAGTGAACAAGTCAAGGACCAGAACTAGAATCAACACACTTCTGATCCTTGATCTCAGTGGTTTTCCTACAATAAAAACTGTACCATGTCTACAATAAAATAAACTTGCAATCCAGAGAGGAAATAATAACAATAATGATAATAGCTATCATTTATTGACTAAGTGACAGAAAATGTGTTAAATATACATTCATAGATTGTTTCATTTTATCCTCCAAAACAATGCTAATATTTTATTTTTAAATTAAAGAATATGAGGCTTTAAAATGGTAAGAAATTTCCCAAAGCAGTGGTAACACAGGTTTTAGACATGAAAATATCCGATTTCAGAAGCCACACTCTCAACCACTAAGCTATATATCCATCTTACAACACTGTAGGAAAAAAAGAATGTAATTAAATGAAAAATTCTGTGATCACCACAACACTAAAGCGTAGAACATAGCTTTACTCCATGCTTCCATCAATACTCAACTCAAATTGATGGTCAGTTTTCTCATATTTTAGGCACTTATGAGATGAAGGTTAGATGTTCTTCACTATTCCCAGAGTCAGGTGTGTGTCTCTATCTTAGCAGTTAACCTAGTCTATTATAATTGGCTATATTGGTATTTTTCATATGAACTATGAGTTTCTTGAAATCTGATTATCTCTTTCATTTTTCTACGCACAGCACATAGCATAAGGCACACAGGAGACACTCAAGATATATTAGTTGAATGAATACATAAGTATTCCTTATTTCAGTTTTACACATGTATTTACAAACCAAAATTAAATATCTGTTTTTAAAAAGAATTGGTTTATCTTCTAGAAAATGTATCATAGAAATCTCACCACACACATAAGGTAAGATTGTACAAATCACCTGATCATTTAAACTTTCATTCTCATCTATTGCTCATTTTGAATAGTTGTAGCTGTTCAAAAACTAAATAAATATAAACATGAAGGAAATTTTTTGAAGTTTCAAAGTTTGAACATAATAAGTTTCAAGTGCCCAGGAATCATTCCTATTTTTCAGTCAGTTAGAAATAAAAACACCCTGACAAAACATCATAACAGAAAGGAGATAGATGTAGGAAAAGCCTTCCTTTGGGAGATGTGATGTTCCAGAGTAAATGTTTGCTTACGCACTCTTACCCTTCACATAATGACTTTTCTTATAAAGATAGTAAATTTTCACAGCTCCAGCACTTAGAACCATGGATTTTGACAAAATTTAACGATCCAATATTATTCTTATGTAAAGACAATGCTGTTTGTTTTTCTTTTACACAAAGTTTACAGAAAACTAAACGTTGGTAACCACTCCATCTTCCACTTACAAGCATCTCACAGTATTTTATGACAAACTATGTTCTATATTTAAAATATTAAGTGGAAAAATTCAATTGGTTTAAAGAGTTCAGACCCATAAGATAGACCAGAGACCTTCACAAAAAAGATTATTCCCTTCCTGGTTGGTTAATACACTTCACAAAATTAGACATTTTTTTCTGCTTTAAGAACAGGGCCATTGAATCAGCCAGGTACTTGTCATTTACCTTCAATCACTGTAACAAAAACCATGAGTTTTGAGTTTAGATATTAATGGTTTTAAATTCATATCTACCTACTAGCTGAGAAACCTTGGGCAAATCATTTAAACATTCTGACCTTGAGTTTTCTTATCTATAAAATCGGAATAACAATATCTACTCATCACTACAAATGTAATGTCTGTAATATTTAAAGCAAAATATTCACACAGGAATGTTAGATGTGATGATGATACTGATGATGATCATGATGGCATCATGGCAAACCAGGGAGCATTACATAGTTATCCACGAAGGATAACACATGAATACCAGTCAGGTTATTTTTTTTTTTCAAGGCATGAGTGGATTACTTTAATAAAAGGTAGTATGTTGAGATGTTTAAGAAAGATCTCTTGTAAGACTTATCATAGAAGTGATGTTCTAACAATAATATCTCAAAACTAGATTTTTAAAGTTTAACATGAATAGTTCCACAGTCAAATATTTTTCAAAACAGACTAAGCCAAATGACTGTTACTTACTTGAATTATTGTAATATCCTTCCTGTTCATAATTTCACAGTTACCCAAATACATAAATTAGATTGTATTAGTCTGCACAGAATGTCATAACAAAATACCATATGCTTGCTGGTTTAGACAACAGAAATTTACTTTCTCACTATTCTGGAGGCTGGGAAGTCCAAGATCAAGGTGCTGGCCAATTCATTTCCTGAGGAGGACTCTCTTTCTGGCTTGCAGATGGTTGCCTTCTTGCTGTGTCCTCAAGTGGCAAAGAGACAGCAAGCTCTCTGGTGTGGCTTCTTATAAGGGCACTAATCCCATCAAGAAGGCCCCACCCTCATAATCTTACCTAACCCTACTTATCTCCCAAAGACCCCATCTTCAAATACTATCACATTGGGAGTTAGAGCTTCAAAATATAAATTTGGGGGAAACACACACAATTCAGTCCATAGCAGAGATAAATAACATTTTTAAAGATCATCCTCAAAAACTGCTACCAGTGATTGCTCCAAAATCCAAATCTAATCAGATCCTTTCCTACCTAAAATTCCCTAATACTTAGCATAGTTTGGGAATAGGAATTGGATTGTTCAGCACAGAATAAGGAGTCCTTATGATGTAGCCTTCAACCACCTCTCCAGGTTTATGTCATATCAATTCCCACATTTACCCTAAGCTATGGTTAAAATAAACTACCTGTCACTCCCAGCATGCACCACACTCTCCTTTTGACTTCTATCTTTAGACTGAATATTTCCTACACTAGAATATTGTGCCTCTAAATTGCCAGGCTTATTTCCACTTATTCTTTTTTTTTTAAAGATGGAATAACTTTAATATATTCTAAATATTACATCTTAAGAAGCCTTCACAGTACCTTTTATGTTAAAGTGCACAATATATGTTTCTTTTATAAATTAATAAAGTCAAGCAACATAACCAATCTCAGTGAACTATGTAACTCAACAGTTATGTAACTATTACAGTTACTACATTCTGGCCTTAAACAGCAACTTTTTTTAAAAACATCTTTATTGGAGTATAATTGCTTTACAATGATGTGTTAGTTTCTGCTTACAAAGTGAATCAGCTTTACATATACTTATATCCCCATATCTCCTCCCTCTTGCATCTCCCTCTCCTCCCTATCCCACCCCTGTAGGTGGTCACAAAGCACTGAGCTGATCTCCCTGTGCTATGCAGTTGCTTCCCACTAGCTATCTATTTTACATTTGGTAGTGTATATATGTTCATGCCACTCTCTCACTTCGTCCAGCTTACCCTTCCCAGTCCCTGTGTCCTCAAGTCCATTCTCCATGTCTGTGTCCTTATTGCTGTCTTACCTCTACATTTCAGAACCATTTTTATCTTTAGATTCCATATATATGTGTTAGCATATGGTATTTGTTTTTCTCTTTCTGACTTAGTTCACTCTGTATGACAGATTCCAGGTCCATCCACCTCACTACAAATAAAGAATTTCGTTTCTTTTAATCACTGTGTAATATTCCATTGTATATATGTGCCACATCTTTATCCATTCATCTGTCAATGGACACTAAGGTTGATTCCATGTCCTGGCAATTGTATATAGAGCTGCAATGAACATTGTGATACATCACTCTTTTTGAATATGGTTTTCTCAGGATATATGCCCAGTAGTGGAATTGCTGGGTCATATGGTAGTTCTATTTTAGTTTGTAAGAAACCTCCAAGCTGTTCTCCATAGTGACTGTATCAATTTACATTCCCACCAACAGTTGCAAGACACTTCTCTTTTCTCTACACCCTCTCCAACATTTATTGTTTATACATTTTTTGATGATAGCCATTCTCACTGGTGTGAGGGGATACCTCATTTTAGTTTTGATTTGCATTTCTCTAATGATTAGTGATATTCAGCATCCTTTCATGTGTTTGTTGGCAATCTGTATTTCTTCTTTGGTGAAATGTCTATCTAGGTCTTCTGCCCATTTTGGATTGGGTTCACTGATTTTATGATATTGACCTGCATGAGCTGCTTGTAAGTTTTGAACTTTTTGTGCCAGTACCATACTGTCTTGATTACTGTATCTTCGTAGTATAGTCTGAAGTCAGGGAACGTGATTTCTCCAGCTCCGTTTTTCTTTCTCAAGATTGCTTTGGCTATTCTGGGTCTTCTATTTCTTCTTTGGTGAAATGTCTATCTAGGTCTTCTGCCCATTTTGGATTGGGTTCACTGATTTTATGATATTGACCTGCATGAGCTGCTTGTAAGTTTTGAAGATAAATCCTTTGTCAGTTGCTTCATTTGCAAATATTTTCTCCCATTCTGAGGGTTTACTTTTTGTCTTGTTTATGGTTTCCTTTGCGGTGCAAAAGCTTTTAAGTTTCATTAGGTCCCATTTGTTTATTTTTGTTTTTATTGCCATTTCTCTAAGAGGTGGGTCAAAAAGGATCTTGCTGTGATTTATGTCTTAGAGTGTTCTGCCTATGTTTCCTCTAAGAGTTTTATAGTGTCTGGCCTTACATTTAAGTCTTTAATCCATTTTAAGTTTATTTTTGTGTATGGTGTTTTTTGGTTCAAGTTCTGTGAAAAATGCCATTGGTAATTTGATAGGGATTTCATTGAATCTGTAGATTGCTTGGGGTAGTAGTCATTTTCACAATGTTGATTCTTCCAATCCAAGAACATGGTATTATCTCTCCGTCTGTTTGTATCATCTTCAATTCCTTTCATCAGTGTCTTATAGTTTTCTGCATACAGGTCTTTTGTCTCCTTAGGTAGGTTTATTCCTAGGTATTTTATTCTTTCTGTTGCAGCGGTAAAGGGGAGTGTTTCCTTAATTTCTCTTTCCGATTTTTCATCATCAGTGTATAGGAACGCCAGACATTTCTGTGCATTAATGTTGTATCCTGCTCCTTTACCAAATTCATTGATTAGCCCTAGTAGTTTTCTGGTAGCATCTTTAGGATTCTCTGTGTATAGTATCATGTCATCTACAAACAGTGACAGTTTTACTTCTTTTTTTTCCAATTTGGATTCCTTTTATTTCCTTTTCTTCCCTGATTACTATGGCTAAAACTTCCACAACTATGTTGAATAATAGTGGTGAGAGTGGAAAACCTTGTCTTGTTCCTGATCGTAGAGGAAATGGTTTCAGTTTTTCACTATTGAAAACAATGTTGCCTGTGGGTGTGTCATATACAGCCTTTATTATGTTGAGATAAGTTCCCCCTGTGCCTACTTTCTGAAGGGTTTTTATCATAAATGGGTTTTGAATTTTGTCAAAAGCTTTTTCTGCATCTGTTGAGATGATCATATGATTTTTCTCCTTCAATTTGTTAATATGGTGTATCATGTTGATGGATTTGCATATTTAGAATAATCCTTGCATTCCTGGGATAAATCTCACTTGATCATGGCGTATGATCGTTTAATGTGCTGTTGGATTCTGTTTGCTAGTATTTTGTTGAGGGTTTTTGCATCTATGTTCATCAATGATATTGGCCTGCAGTTTTCTTTCTTTGTGACATCTCTGTCTGGTTTTGGTATCAGGGTGATGGTGGCCTTGTAGAATGAGTTTGGGAGTGTTCCTTCCTCTGCTATATTTTCAAAGAGTTTGAGAAGGATAGGTGTTAGCTCTTCTCTAAATGTTTGATAGATTTGTCTGTGAAGCCATCTGGTCCTGGGTTATTGTTTGTTGGAAGATTTTTAACTACAGTCTCAATTTCAGTGCTTGTGATTAGTCTGTTTATATTTCCTATTTCTTCCTAGTTCAGTCTTGGGAGGTTGTGCTCTTCTAAGAATTTGTCTATTTCTTCCAGGTTGTCCATTTTATTGGCATATAGTTGCTTGTAGTAATCTCTCATGATCCTTTGTATTTCTGCAGTGTCAGTTGTTACTTCTCCTTTTTCATTTCCAATTCTATTGATTTTAGTCTTCTCCTTTTTTCTCTTGATGAGTCTGGCTAATGGTTTATCAATTTTGTTTATCTTCTCAAAGAACCACCTTTTAGTTTTATTGATCTTTGCTATTGTTTC
>NC_041225.1:68734018-68740623 GCF_002837175.3 Physeter macrocephalus
TTGGTTATTAAGTAGTGTATTGTTTAGCCTCCATGTGTTTGTATTTTTTACAGATTTTTTCCTGTAATTTATATCTAGTCTCATAGCATTGTGGGTGGGAAAGATACTTGATACAATTTCAATTTTCTTAAATTTAGCAAGGCTTGATTTGTGAACCAAGATATGACCTATACTGGAGTATGTTCCATGAGCACTTGAGAAGAAAGTGTATTCTGTTGTTTTGGATGGAATGTCCTATAAATATCAATTAAGTCCATCTTTTTAATGTGTCAGTTACAGCTTGTGTTTCCTTATTTATTTTCATTTTGGATGATCCGTCCATTGGTAAAAGTGAGGTGTTAAAGTCCCCTACTATTATTATGTTAGTGTCTATTTCCCTTTTTTTATGGCTGTTAGCATTTGCCCTATGTATTGAGGGCCTCCTATGTTGGGTGCATAAATACTTACAATTGTTATATCTTCTTCTTGGATTGATCCCTTGATCATTATGTAGTGTCCTTCTTTGTTTCTTGTAATAGTCTCTATTTTAAAGTCTATTTTGTGTGATATGGAAATTGCTACACCAGGTTTCTTTTGATTTCCATTTGCATGGAAAAAGATATTCATCTTTTTCCATCCCCTCACTTTCAGTCTGTTGTGTCCCTATGTCTGAAGTGGGTCTCCTGTATACAGCATATATATGAGTAACAAGTCATATTTAAAAATGTATACACGTACACTTACCTTTACATATAATTTATATAGGAGAAGAAAGAAATGCACTAAAATATGAGTAATCTTTCCTTTCTTGGGTGATTTTTACTTTCTTATGTGGTTTCTAAATATTCTCTGATAAAATTTCTCTTTATTTTAAAGAAGGGAGGAAGAAAAAAAGAAAGAGAAGCCTAATTTAAGTATAGCCCATAGTCCTTTATAGCTGCTTAATCAGAGTTCCCTAAAGGTGAGTGAGTGGAAGACAGAAGAGAAAACTGGTAACACTGAGATCTGATTCTACCCTGACACAGAATTGTCAGCGTTGTGTTTCTCTGCTAATGAGAGGTAAAGCATAAAAGACAAGAATATGCCTGGCTCCTTTTTAAGGCAGATTAAGGGAAAGCCAGCTGGGTAGCTGCCAACCAAGCCAACTTATAAAAAGGACTAAAATATCACTTCAGTAAATCTAAAATTTGTTGCCATTTAACACAGATCTCTCTACACATGATCAACTAGTGAAATATAAAATGACTGACTTCCTTCCCTAAAATAGAAAATAACAATGACAAAATATGCCTTAACCTAAGTTTCTTTTAACCCCTTTAAATAAATGTTGAAATTATTCACAAAGAAAACATTTAAATGTAAACTAAATAATTAGCCTGTCTAGGTCCCATATAGTTTGGAAGGTTCTGCTTTAGTCTTATTTGAATAATCTTGTTTTTGATTCTGGTAACTTGGCTAGACTTACTAGAAGATGCTTAAACACAATTGTTTCAGCAGTATACAGGTACTGACTTTATAAGAAAAGTTTAAATAGATCTGGAAGTTTTAAAATAAGAACTACATAGTAGCCACACTGGAGTAAAATTAAATAGACTGAAAACAGAAAGAAATAAGAGTAGTCAGGAGCCCCTCAAAGTTAAATAGAATTGTCTTCAAATTAGTACCTAAGGGTGATTTTTGTACACCACTTTTAATTTGATTTATCTGGCCTTCTTTTAAGATTTTATTTTAAAAAAGAATACCCACATCTGTACTTGCTATATGCATATCCTCTTTAAAACTATGAGAACCTTCAAAGGCAGAAACCTTGTCTTTTTCATCTTTGCAATCACATAGCTTAACATAGTACATTACACAGTATCAGCACAGAATGCATATTAATTATATGTATGAATAGGTGGATAGATAGATGGATAGATACATGAACCTATTTTTAAAGACTTGGGTTTTAGGATTTACCTACTCAGTAAAAAAATAACATCTTCTCATTGTGTCTATTTCAAGCAAAGTAAATAAACTGTAAATGTTCTGACCAGATTCTGAAGTGCCTGGGGACTTATGCAACCTGTAAGATGACTGACCATCTGTAATTCTGTTTTTTTTTTTTTTTCTGTCATACACCTCATAGTCTTACTCTACAAGTCTTCCTATAAAAGGTTTATAAGTACAATTCCCTCCTTCCCTCATTGTTTATATATTAGGAATAACAATAATAACATTTTATTTTATTTTGTACAACACTTTGGGTTTATAAAACACGTTCAAAATCATCTCTCAAGTAACTAGATGGAATAAAGATAAGGAAACAGGCTGAAGGATGAAGGGAGTGTCAACCTTCACAGTTAGTGTTAGAGCCTGTTCTCAGACTCAAATCTTCTGAATGCAAGTCAAGTGTTCTTCCATTTGCCAGAGACACATCAGCCCATCACAGCTTCCTCCAGCATTGACAGAGTTAAAGGAATGAATTCTTACCACTAGTCCCACTGCTGTATCTGCATTCCTTATTTTCTGCTAATTACCACACTTGCTGTCAACACTGTATATTGCAGGGAAATTGAAATTCAACTTCCTTCTCTCAGACATTTGAAAGTTTCCTCTCCAGGAAGACAGTAGGTCTGGAGAAAACTATGGGAAGGACTCTGGCAAGGATTTCTCCCACAGCTGGCAGCTATCCCCTAAATTTGAATGAATTCAAAGATGGAAGAGGTAAGATGGGCTGAAGAAATGTACTGAGTATAAGACTTAAGTGTTGCTCCATGTGCCCAGCAAGATTGACATCTTCGGGATTTAGCTGGAATATCGCCTTACCAATAAGGTATGGGAAGAATGCTTTTAAATAAAGAAGATTCGCAAGGCAGTTAAAAATCTTATCAGAGAGAGTGAAATTGAACAGGAAGCATGAAGGCTTCAAAAACCTTCTCACTGTTTAACTGGGGGAGCTGCTCCATTAGCTCAGCTAATTGAACCCTCTGTTATCTCACTTGGATTGTCACTGCAGAAGAAAAAGGGGCTGTATTTTTGCTTCCTGAAACAGAATCAGAAACAGGTGAAGAAAGGCAGGGGACAGAATATATGCTGATTACTTTATTTTGACACTAGATCTGTGACTAGAATTAGCTGTGATCAGATATAAATATCTTTTAGACACATCCATGCACAACCAATCATTTATAATTGGCAAAACTGGCCAAGAAGAAATAAAGTAGAGAAAAAAGAAACTTTGTCAATACTTAGGAAGAAATAAAATCTATGTAGTGTTTTATTTAATGATGTAAGCATATAAAATAAGATAAGCAGCCATATTATAATTAAACATGAAAGATGGAAAGGTAGAGGTAGAAGAAAATGTTTTTATTTTTTATACATCTGTTTTTAGATTTTTGCTCTTAATTTTTTTTTATGTACTAAAATAAAAGGCACACCCCATGAATACAACTGGTTTGAAAGATACAAATGTACTTGGGCTGGTTATGTGTCTAACTATTGTGAAAAAAATATAAAGTTGGATCAACATTTCATATAAGGTATTAAAATATATTTTAACTAAAATATATTTTAAAGGAAAATTCCAACAATATAATGTGAAAATGACTTTCTCAACCAAATGCAATACAACATGATTCTATACATAGAGAATCCTAAAGATGCTACCAGAAAACTACTAGAGCTAATCAATGAATTTGGTAATGTAGCAGGATACAAAATTAATACACAGAAATCTCTGGCATTCTTATGCACTAATGATGAAAAATCTGAGAGTGAAATTAAGGAAACACTCCCATTTACCACATAAAGGAGGCAAGAATATACAGTGGAGAAAAGACAGCCTCTTCAATAAGTGGTGCTGGGAAAAGAGGACTGGTACATGTAAAAGTATAAAATTAGAACACTCCTTAAAACCATACACAAAAATAAACTCAAAATGGCCAGAAAACTACGAGAGCTAATCAATGAATTTGGTAACGTTGCAGGATACAAAATTAACGCATAGAAATCTTCTGCATTCCTATACACTAATGATGAAAAATATGAAAGAGAAATTAAGGAAACACTCCCATTTACCATTGCAACAAAAAGAATAAAATACCTAGGAATAAACCTACCCAAGGAGACAAAAGACCTGCATGCAGAAAAAATAAACTCAAAATGGGTTAAAGACCTATATGTAAGGCCAGACAGTATCAAACTCGTAGAGGAAACCATAGGCAGAACACTGTAAGACATAAATCACAGCAAGATCCTTTTTGACCCACCTCCTAGAGAAATAGAAATAAAAACAAAAATAAACAAATGGGACCTAATGAAACTTAAAAGCTTTTGCTGTGAAAATGACTATACTACTCAAAGCAATTCAACGCAATCCTTATCAAATTACCAATGGCATTTTTTACAGAACTAGAACAAAAAAACTTAACATTTATATGGAGACACAAAAGACCTCGAATAGCCAAAGCAGTCTTGATGGAAAAATATGGAGCTGGAGGAATCAGACTCCCTGACTTCAGATTATACTACAAAGCTACAGTAATCAAGACATTATGGTACTGGCACAAACCCAGAAATATAGATCAATGCAACTGGATAGAAAGCCCAGAGATAAACCCACGCACCTATGGTCAACTAATCTATGACAAAGGAGGCAAGGATATATAATGGAGAAAAGACAGTCTCTTCAATAAGTGGTGCTGGGAAAACTGGACAGCTACATGTAAAAGAATGAAATTAGAACACTACCTAACACCACACACAAAAATAAACTCCAAATGGATTAAAGACTTAGATGTAAGACCAGACACTACAAAACTCTTAGAGGAAAACACAGGAAAAACACTCTTTGACATTACTCACAGCAAGATCATTTTTGATCCACCTCCTACAGTAATGGAAATAAAAACAAAAATAAACAAATGGGACCTAATGAAACTTAAAAGCTTTTGCAAAGCAAAGGAAACTACAAACAAGACGAAAAGACAACCTTCAGAATGGGAGAAAATATATGCAAACGAATCAACAGACAAAGGATTACTCTCCTAAATATATAAACAGCTCATGCAACTCAATATTAAAAAAAAAAAAACCCAATCCAAGAACAGGCAGAAGACCTAAATAGACATTTCTCCAAAGAAGACATATAGATGGCCAAGAAGCACATGAAAGGATGCTCAACATCACTAATTATTAGAGAAATGCAAATCAAAACTACAATGAGGTGTCACCTCACACCAGTTAGAATGAGTATAATCAGAAAATCTACAAACATACCATATGCTAACACATATATATGGAATCTAAGAAAAAAAATGTCATAAAGAGCCCAGGGGTAGGATGGGAATAAAACAGAGACCTACTAGAGCATGGCCTCGAGGATATGGGGATGGGGAAGGGTAAGCTATGACGAAGTGACAGAGTGGCATGGACATATATACACTACCAAACGCAGGGTGGATATCTAGTGGGAAGCAGCCGCATGGCACAGGGAGATCAGCTAGGTGGTTTGTGACCACCTAGAGAGGTGGGATAGGAAGGGTGGGAGGGAGGGAGATGCAAGAGGGAAGAGATACGGGAACATATGTATATGTATAACTGATTCACTTTATTGTAAAGCCAGAAACTAACACACCATTGTAAAGCAATTATACTCCAATAAAGATGTTAAAAAAAAATCTACAAACAATAAATGCTGGAGAGGGTGTGAAGAAAAGGGAACCCTCTTACACTGTTGGTGGGAATGCAAATTGATACAGCTACTATGGAGGACAGTATGGAGGTTCCTCAAAAAACTAAAAAGAGAACTACCATACGACCCAGCAATCCCACTACTGGGCATATACCCTGAGAAAACCATAGTTCAAAAAGAGTCATGTACCAAAAAGTTCACTGCAGCTCTATTTACAATAGCCAGGACATGGAAGCAACCAAAGTGTTCATCAACAGATGAATGGATAAAGAAGATTGGCACATATATGCAATGTAATATTAGTCATAAAAAGAAAGGAAATTGAGTTATTTGTAGTGAGGTGGATGGACCTAGAGACTGTCATACCGAGTGAAGTATGTCAGAAAGAGAAAACCAAATACTGTATGCTAACACATATATATGGAATCTGAAAAAAGAAAAAAAATGGTCAGAAGAACCTAGGGGCAAGATGGGAATAAAGATGCAGACTTACTAGAGAATGGACTTGAAGATACCCGGAGGAGGAAGGGTAAGCTGGGACAAAGTGAGAGACTGGCATGGACATATATACACTACCAAATGTAAAATAGATAGCTAGTGGGAAGCAGCTGCATAGCACAGGGAGATCAGCTTGGTGCTCTGTGACCACTTAGACGGGTGGGATAGGGAGGGTGGGAGGGAGGGAGACACAAGAGGGAAGAGATATGGGAACATATGTATATGTATAACTGATTCACTTTGTTGTAAAGCAGAAACTAACACACCATTGTAAAACAGTTATACTCCAATAAAGATGTTAAAAAAAATAAGCTAAAAAAAATAAAATAAAATAAAAAATAAAGTAATAAAAACAAAAAAACAAATACTTAGGAATAAACTTAACCAAAGAGGTGAAATACTTATACGCTGAAAAGTACAAAACATGGATGAAGGAAATTAAGAAAAATAG
>NC_041225.1:68740792-68781109 GCF_002837175.3 Physeter macrocephalus
TCTTAGAGGAAAACATACACAGAACACTCTATGACATAAATCACAGCCAGATCCTTTTTGACCCACCTCCTAGAGAAATAGAAATAAAAAGAAAAATAAACAAATGGGACCTAATGGAACTTAAAAGCTTTTGCACTGCAAAGGAAACCATAAACAAGACAAAAAGACAACCCTCAGAATGGGAGAAAATATTTGCAAATAAAGAAAATGACAAAGGATTAATCTCCAAAATATACAAAAAGCTTATGCAGCTCAATATCAAAAAAACAAACAACCCAATTCAAAAATGGTTAGAAGACCTAAATAGACTTTTCTCCAATAAAATGTACAGATTGCCAACAAACAAATGAAAGGTTGCTCAACATCACTAAACATTAGAGAAATGCAAATCAAAACTACAATGAGGTATCACCTCACACTGGTCAGAATGGCCATCATCAAAAAATCTACAAACAATAAATGCTGGAGAGGGTGTGATAAAAAGGGAGCCCTCTTGCACTGTTGGTGGGAAAGTAAATTGATACAGCCACTATGGAGAACAGTATAGAGGTTCCATAAGAAACTAAAAATAGAACTACCATATGACCCAGCAATCCCACTACTGGGCATATAAAGTAAGTCAGAAAGAGAACAACAAATGTTGAATGCTAACACATATATATGAAATCTAAAAAAAAAAAAAAAAAAACTTTCTGATGAACCTTGGGTCAGGACAGGAATAAAGAAGCAGAAGTAGAGAATGGACTTGAGGACACAGGGAGGGGGAAGTGTAAGATGGGATGAAGTGAGAGATTTACATTGACATATTTACACTACCAAATGTAAAATAGATAGCTAGTGGGAAGCAGCTGCATAGCACAGGGAGATCAGCTCGGTGCTTTGTGACCTCCTAGAGGGGTGTGATAGGGAGAGTGGGAGGAAGATGTAGGAGAGAGGGGATATGGGAATATATGTATACATATAGCTGATTCACTTTGTTATACAACAGCAACTAACACAACATTGTAAAGCAATTGTACTCCAATAACAATGGTTAAAAAAAATGCAATACAGGGCTTCCCTGGTGGCGCAGTGGTTGAGAGTCCGCCTGCTGATGCAGGGGATATGTGTTCGTGCCCTGGTCCGGGAAGATCCCACATGCCACGGAGTGGCTGGGCCCATGAGCCACGGCCACTGAACCTGCATGTCCAGAGCCTGTGCTCCACAACGGGAGAGGCCACAACAGTGAGAGGCCCGCGTAAAGAAAAAAAAAAAAAAAGCAATACAAGCTATGATAACAAAATCATTAACTAGTAAAGTGAAGACATAAAGATGGAAGTTTTTTGTATGCCAAGGCATCATTAAAAAATCAAGTAGGGGCCAGATCAAGATGGTAGAGTAGGAAGATCCTGAGTACACCTCCATCCCAAGACACACCAAAATTACAACTACTTATAGAACAACTATTTCTAAAAATGACCTGAAGACTAGCAGAAAAGATTTTTCTACAACTAAGGATATAAAGAAAAGGCCACATTGAGACAGGTAGGAGGGGAAGAAATGTGGTCTAGTCAGAGCACACCTTCCTGGTACAGTGACCCACAAGTGGGAGGGATATAACAACTGTGGATGTCCCTCCTCAGGACCGAAGTGTCCAATTCCAATCCCCACATACAGCTCCCCAGCCCAGGGAATCTACACCAAGAAGATTAGCTCCCATGATGTCTGACTTTGAAAACAAGTGGGGTTTATATCTGGGAGAGCCAGAGGACTATGGGAAACTGAGACTTTGCTCTTGAAGGGCTCATACACAAACACACTCACTCCAAGTCCTAGTGCAGAGGCAGCAGCTTGAAAAGTGCCTGTGTCATATGAAAAGGAGATTCATTGACTAATTTACGGCATGTGCTGGAGGTGCAGGGATCTAGCGGAACTTTCTCCAGGGAGGGAAGCACTGGCGGGTGCCATTTTTCTTACTATCCTTCCACTTAGCTGGCCCAGTTCTGGTGGGAACCACTGATATCACTCTCCATCAACCTAGCAAACACAGTGAGTCCCACCCCAGTGTTCCCCTGAGGACAAGCCCTACCCCTGCCCAACCTACCCACCATAGCTGGCCC
This sequence comes from Physeter macrocephalus, assembly GCF_002837175.3. Taxonomy (NCBI): domain Eukaryota; kingdom Metazoa; phylum Chordata; class Mammalia; order Artiodactyla; family Physeteridae; genus Physeter; species Physeter macrocephalus. The sequence goes on from NC_041225.1 coordinate 68,742,892, forward strand.
CTTCAAAGCAGCTCCCACCCTACCCCAAGAGGTGGCCCAAGCCAGCACTGGTGCCCCTCTGAAGTGGCTCTTGATCTGGGGGACCAGCACAGCAACATACCTACAATAATTGTGGCCAGGCCTCAGAGCCAGTTGAGCTGGGGGCCACACTCACTCACCAGGGCATCTGCAGTAATCATGGCCCAACCACAACAGGAAAGTATACACAGCCCACACAGGGGATACCCTTGGAGTATCTGGCTTTAGTGACTAGGGGGAATTTTTTCACTGGGCACAATTCGATGCTGTCTACATAATGCTACTCCTTCAGGAATGGGAAGTGTAGATGATACACCTAATACATAGAAACAAAAACAGAAAATTAGGCAAAATGAGAATGCAAAGAAATACTTCCCAAATGAAATAAGAAGAAAAATTCTCAGAAAAAGAAGTAAACGAAATGGAAATAAGATATTTACCAGATAAAGGATTCAAAGTAATAGTCATCAAGATACTCACTGAATTTAGGAGAAGAATGAACTAAGTGAGAACATCAACAAGCAGAAAATATTTTTAAAAATAACCAATCAGAACTGAAGAATAACTGAAATGAAAAGTCAGCTAGAGGGAACCAAGAGCAGATTAAACAATGAAGAACAGATCAGTAATCTGGAAGACAGGGTGGTGGAAATCACATGATCAGAAGAGCAAAAAGGAAGAAAAAACTTTAATGAGAATAGTTTAAGGGACCTCTGGGACATCCTCAAGAATTCTAACATATGCATTATATAGGTCCCAGGAGGAGAAGAGAGAGAGAGAGAAAGGGACAGAAAACTATTTGAAGAAATAATGGCTGAAAACTTCCCTAACCTGGCAAAAGAAACAGACAGCTAAGTCCAAGAAGCACAAAGTCCCAAACAAGATGAACTCAAAGAGATAGACACATTATAATTAAAATGTCAAAAGTTAAAGAGAGTATCTTAAAAGCAGCAAGAGAAAATCAAATAGTCATGTAAAAGGGAACCTCCCCCTAAGGCTCTCAGCTGATTTTTCAGCAGAAACTTTACAGGCCAGAGGGACTGGCACAATATATTCAAGCTACTGAAAGGAAAAATTTACAACCAAGAATACTGTACCTGGCAAGATTACAATTCAGAATTGAAGGAGAGATAGAGTTTCCTAGAGAAGCAAAATCTAAAGGAGTTCATCACCACTAACCCAGCCTTATAAGAAATATTAAAGGGACTTATTAAAAGGAAAAAAAAAGACCATATCTAGAAACAAGAAAATTATGAAAGAGAAAAATCTCACTGATAAAGGCAAACATATAGTAAAGGTAGTGTATCAACTACCTACAAATCTAGTATGCAGGTTGAAAGACTTTTATACATGTATTTATATCTAAAATAGTTAAGCAATACACAAAATAATAAAATATAAAATATGTCAAGGGAATATAGTCAGCATTTTATAATAACTCTAAATGGAGTATAACCTTTAAAAATTGTCAATCACTGTTGTACACCTGTAACTTATATAATATTGTACATCAACTATACTTCAATTTTAATTAAAAAAAATAATGTCAAAAACATAAAAGGTAGTAAGGAGAGTAAAAATGTACTGCTTTTAGAATGTACTCCAACTTAAGGAACCATCAGCTTAAAATAGACTACTATATAAATGTGTTGTTTTATATGAACCTCATGGTAACCACAAAACAAAAACCTATTAACAGATACACAAAAATAAAGAGAAAGGACTACAAACATACACTAAAGAAAATCATCAAATCACAGTGGAAGAGAACAAGTGAAGAAAGGAACAGAGAACTACAAAACCATCCAAAAAACAATTAACAAAACTGTGATAAGTACCTACCTATCAATCATCACCTTAAGTATAAATGGACTAAATATTTCAATCAAAAGACATAGGGCAGCAAGTGCATTAAAAGAAAAAAGACCCATATATATCCTGCCTACATGAGACTCACCTCAGATCTAAAGAAAAACACAGGGTAAAATGAAATGATAGAAAAAGATATCCCATGAAGATGGAAATTTTTTTAAAGCTGGCGTAATAATAGACAAAATAAACTTTTAAAAAAGACTAACAAGAGACAAAGAAGAACATCACATAAAAATAAAGAGATTGATTCAGCAAGAGGATATAACACTTGTAAATATCTATGCACCAACATAGGAGCACATACATACATAAAGCAAATATTAACAGACATAAAGGGAGATATGGACAGGATATAAAACTCGTAAGAGATTTTAACACCATGCTTAAATCAGTGGATAAATCATCCAAACAGAAAATCAGTTTAAAAAAATTGGCCTCATGGCACATTAGGCATGATAGACTTAATAGATATATAGAGAACAATCCACCCCAAACCATCAGACTACTGTAAGTCCCCTACACACGAATGAGTTTCATTCCAAGAGTGCGGTCATAAAACCAATGTGATCATAAGTGCAACAAAGTTAGCCTAGGTACCCAACTAACACAATCAGCTATATAGTACTGTACTGTAATAGGTTTATAATACTTTTCACACAAATAATAAATAAAAAACAAGTGAACACAAAAAATAAAGAGAAAAATTTTTATCTTACAGCACAGTACCTTGAAATGTACAGTAGTACTGCACAACAACTGGCATACAGGCACTGGCATCAAGTGAACAGGCAAGACGTGTTACCAGAGGAGAGAGAGGAGGTGGGAGATAGTAGAGCTGAAGGATCCTCAGCAATAGGAGGCAGGGCAAGCTGCAATTTCACTCATGCCTGACATTGATGGCACAAGTTCTGGTTCCTTCCTGGATGCATTCTATCTACCCTCTTGAAAAAATGATCCAGTGATGTCTGGGTAGTAGCTCTTTTTTTCTCATCATAGATGACATGGTAGCACTGGATTGCATTTTGAATGGCTGCTGCAACCTTTGTGTACCATTCTATGTTCATGTCCTGTGCCTCAAAGACTAACAGTGCCTCCTCAAATAAGGAAAATCCCCTTGCTATTTCCTGCGTCATGAATCTCTTCAGTTACTTCTTCTTCCTCTTGTCTCTCTTTGTTCTTTCTCTGGGCCTCCAATTCCATCAGGTCTTCATTTGGAAGCTCCTTGTGTTGCATAGCAAGGAGTTCAATGAAGTCGTCCTCTTGTAGATCTAGCTCCAGCTTCTCACTGAGGGTCAGTAAGTTGCTGAAGACCTCTTTAGCCTCCTCATCCACCTTCTCAAATCCACGAAAATCGTGAACAAACTTCAGGCAAAGGTTCTTCCAAACTCCATTCATGATGACAGCTATAACCGTATGCCAAGCAAAGTCATGGCCTTGTAGATGTTATAGTCCTTCCAAAATTGTTGCAAGGTTGTTCCTGATTCATCACTCACCTTTACTTCCTGACAAAAAGTATGAGATAAATAATATTTCTTGAAAGTCGCTATAACTCTCTGGTCCATAGGTTGGATGAGTGACATAGTATTTGGTGGCAGATGCACTACTTTGACATTGGGATGAAAGTCGTCCATGAATGGGGGGTGGCCCGGAGCATTGTCAAGCCATAAAAGAATGTTGAATGGGACATCCTTCTCCAAGCAATATTTCTCTACCTCCGGGATAAAGTGGTGGAAAAACCAGTCCTGGAAAATGGCCTGTGTAACCCAGGCTTTGGGGTTATTCTTCCACATAACAGGAAGAGAGCCCTTGGCTGTGTTTTTAAAGGCTCTTGGGTTCTCTGAATGATAAGCTAAGAGAGGCTTCAGCTTCATATCACCAGAAGCATTGCCACCAAACAACAGAGTTAGCCTATCCTTTGCTGCTTTATAGCCTGGCATCAACTTTTCCTCCTTACTGATGTAACTTCAGACTGGCATCCTCTGAGAGTACAGTCCTGTCTCATCCACATTAAAAAACTGCTCAGGTAAACAGGGACCTTCATCAGTTTCTCAAAACGTTTCAGGAAATTCCCGGGCAGCACTCACTGCCTCGCCACTTACTTTTATGTTGTGAAGGTTGGCTCTAGACTTGAACCAATGAAACCAGCCATGGCTGGCATTAAAAGCTGTGCCCTCTGATTCTTCACTGTGTTTCTTCTTCAAGTCTTCATAAAGGTTTTTAGCTTTCTCTTGAATCAGCATTAAGCTGAGCAGGACTCGATGCTGATGATGCTGATCCTGCATCCATACACTGAGAAGTTTCTCCATCTTCTCCATCACTTTTCCACTCTTCTTCAGTGTTATTGTCAGCATCATTGGCACAGCAGACTTCACATCTTCCATGATCTTGTACTTGTTCTTTAGAATCGTGCCTATAGCTGAATGATTCTTGTTACAAGAACGAGTGATGTCTACCATCTTTTTGCCTTACTCCGCTCTCTCAATTATTTTCACTTTTGTTTCCACTGTTATCACTTGGTGCTTCTTAGCAGTACCAGCTACATCACTGCTGCTTTTATGCTTGCTTCCAGACATCCTGGGCTTGAAATAAAGATACTGTACTACTGTACTCTATACAGTACTGTACAGTAAAGTATACAAAAGCACAACCACTTGTAGAGGATGCACTCATGTGACAATGTATGCTAGACACATGAACTAATTTACATGATCGGACATGCAAACTCATGTTTGCCTCTTTGAAAGTTCACAACTTGAAGATTCGTATGTAGGGGGCCTACTGTATACATTTTTTTCAAGAGCAAATGGAACATTTTCCATGATAGATCACATGTTAGGCCATAAAACAAGTACCAATACATTAGTGAAAAATGAAATCATATCAAGCATCTATTCTGACCACAACAGTATAAAAGTAGAAATCAATTACAAGGAGAAAACTGGAAAAAACACAAACACGTGGAGGCTAAACTACATGCTCCTAGACAACCAATAGGTGAATGAAGAGATCAAAAAGGAAATAAAAAAAAATACCTTGAAACAAATGAAAATGGAAACACAGCTGTCCAAAATCAGTGGTATACAGCAAAAGCATTTCTAAGAGGGAAGTTCATACCTACCCTCAGGAAATAAGAAAAATATCAAATAAACAATTTAACCTTAAACCTTAAGGAACTAGAAAAAGAAGAAACAAAGCCTAAGATTAATAGAAGGAATAAAATAATAAAGATCAGAGCAAAAACAATGAAATAGATACTGGAAAAAAAAGAAAAGAGCAATGAAACTAAGAGCTGATTCTTTGAAAAGATTAAAAAAAAACAAAACAAAACTGATAAACCTTTAGCCAGACTCATCAAGAAAGATGAGTAGATAAGTAAAATTAGGTAAAAAAGAGGATAAGTTGAAACTGACACCATAGAAATACAAATGATCATAACAGAAAACTATGAACAGTTATGTGCCAACAAATTGGAAAAGCTATAACTAAAAAATGGATAAATTCCTAAAAACATACAATCTTCCAAAACAGATTCAGGAAGAAATAGAAAATCTGAACAGACCAATCACTAGTAATGAAATGAATTCAGCAGTCAAAAAACTCCCAACAAATAAAAGTTCAGAACCAGAAGTCTTCACAGGTGAATTCTTCCAAACCTTTAGAGTTAATACCTATTCTTATCAAACTATTCCAAAAAGTTGAAGATAAAGGAATGCTTCCAAACACGTTCTACATGCCATCATTACCCTGATACCAAAACCAGAAAAGACACTAGAAAAAAAATTATAGGTCACTATATCTGATGAATATAGATTCAAAAATTCTTAGCAAAACTTTAGCAAACTGAATTCAACAATACATTAAAAGGATCATATACCATGATCAAGTGGAATAGATTCTAGGAATGTAAGGATGGCTCAATATTCACAAATCAATCAACATGATACACCGCATTAACAAAACAAAGAATAAAAATCATATGATCATCTCAATAGATGCAGAAAATCCGTTTGACCAAAATCAACATCCATTTATGTTAAAAAATCTCAATAAAGTGGGTATAGAGGAAATTTTGCCTCAACATAATAAAGGCCATATATGACAAATCCACAGCTAACATCACATTCAGCTGAAAGCTTTTCCTCTAAGATCAGTAATAAGATGAGGATGCCCACTATTGACATTTTTATTCAACCCAGTATTGGAAATCCTAGGCATAGAAATTAAGCAGGAAAAAGAGATAAAAGACATCCAAATTAAAAGGGAAGAAGTAAAACTGTCACTATTTGCAGATAATATAATTCTATGTATAGAGAACCCTGTAGGCTCCAACAAACTATTAGAACTGATAAATAAATTCAGTAAAGTTTCAGGATATAAAATTAATATACAGAAATCTGTTGTGTTTCTGTATAATAATAACAAACTCTCAGAAAGAGAAATTAAGAAAACAATCCCCTTTACAAATGCATCAAAAAGAATATAATACCTAGGTGTAAATAGGTAAAGACTTGTATTCTGAAAACTGTAAGACATTGATGAAATAGATTGAAAATGACACAATCAAATGGAAAGATATACTATGCTAATGAATTGGAAGAATTAATGTTGTTAAAATATTCATGCTACCCAATGCGATCTACAAATTCAATGCAATCTCTACCTACATACTTATGGCATTTTTCCTGAACTTAACAAATAATCCTAAAATTTGTGTAGAACACAAAAGACCCCAAATATCCAAAGCGATATTAAGAAAGAAGATTAAAACTGGAGGTATCACACGCCCTGATTTCAAGCTATACTGTAAAGCTATAGTAATCAAAACTGTATGGTACTGGCACAAAAACAGACACATAGACCAATGGAACAGAAATAAACCAATGCTTATATGATCAATTAATTTATGATAAAGGAGGCAAGAATATACAGTGGGTAAAAGACAGTCTCTTCAATAAATAATGTTGGGAAAACTGAACAGCTACATGCAAAACAATGAAACTGGACCACTGTCTTATAACCATACTGAGAAAAAAAAAACCAAAAAACCTCAAAACAGATTAAGACCTAAATGTAAGACCTGAAATTATAAAATTTCTAGAAGAAAACCTAGTCAGTACCCTCTTTGACATCAGTCTTAGCAATATTTTGGAGCAATCCATCTCCTCAGGCAAGGGCAACAAAAGCAAAAATAAACAAATGGGACTACATCAAACTAAAAAGCTTTTGTACAGTGAAGGAAACTGTCAGCAAAATGAAAAGGCAACCAACTGAATGAGAGAAGATATTTGCAAATGATATATTCAATAAGGGGTTAATATCAAAAAATATAAAAAGAGCTCACATAACTCATTATCAAAAACTGCTATTAAAAAATGGGCAGAGGACCTGAATAGACATTTTCCAAAGAAGACATACAGATGGACAACCGACACGTGAGTAGATGTTCAGCATCACTAATCATCAGGGAAATGCAAATAAAACCATAATGAGATATCACCTCACATCTGTTAGAATAATAATAAAAAACAAGTGTTGGTGAGAATGTGCAGAAAAAGAGAACACTTGTGCCTGTTGGTGGGAATGTAAATTGTTGCAGCCACTATGGAGAACAGTATATAGGTTCCTCAAAAAAGTAAAATGAGAACTAACATATGATCCAGCAATTCTACTTCTGGGTATTTACCTGAAGAAAACAAAAGCACTAATTCAAAAGATATATACACTCCTATATTCATTGCAGCATTATTTACAATAGCTAAGATATGGAAACAACCTAAGTGTCCATTAATAGATGAATGATAAAGAAGATATTGCATACATATATATATATGTGTGCATATATATAATGGATTATAACTCAGCCATAAAAAAGAATGAAGTCTTGCCATTTGCACAACATAGATGGACCCAGAGGGATTATGCTAAGTGAAATAAGTCAGAGAAAGCCAAATAACATATGATTTCACTTATATGTATAATCTGAAAAATAAAGCAAACAAATAAAACTAAACAGAAACAGACTCATAGATACAGAGAACAAACTGGTGGTGGTCAAAAAGGATGGTGGTGGGGGATTAAAGGAACTAGGTGAAGGGTATTAAGAGACACAAACTTCCACTTATAAAAAGTAAATCACCAGCACATAATGTACAACATAGGAAATACAGTCAATAAAATTGTGATAACTTTATGGTAACAGATGGTTACTAGACTTATCATGGTGATCGATTTGTAATATAGATAAATGTCAAATCAGTATGTTGTACACCTGAAATTAATATTGTCTGTCAACTATATACTTCAGTAAAAAAATAAAAATTTTAATAAATAAATAAAAATAGCCAATAAAGCACTAAAAAATAACATTGTACAAATATTATGAAAGTTTGATTTAAAAAGATTGTCAAAATGAGGAGAAAAGCACTAAAACCAAGTAGAAAACCAGGTAATTTCATTAAAAATTAGTAGCAGAAGAAATGTAAATACCCTATCAGTATATAAAAACATCTAGTAATTTAAAATATTGAAATATAAACAATAAAGTGCTTCTTACAAATTTTTTAACATAAAGAATAAGCAAAGATTTTCTTTTTAACTGATGATTAATGAGGGGAAAACCTAACTTGAAATGTAAATATTCAAAAAAATGCTGGTAAGAATTGACACTAGTACAAGTTTTCCAAAAAGCAATTTGGCAATAATCAACAAGGATGCTTAAGAACATTCCTACTTGGGGTCTCAATGACTCTAATTCTAGAAATCTATGCAAAGGAAATAATCTGAAATGTGGATAAATATATTTTATAACACATAAGCCCAGAAATACAGTATTGGTTTTAAAAGCATCTTGCTTTTATGTAAAATGCAATACTATAAATCATTTCAAATATTTTGGAAGTACATTCAATAACTGGGAAAACCATCTACAATATTTTTAGTAAAGAAAAGGAAGCTACAGGAGAGTGTGTATGGTGTGAACTCATTGTCATAAAATCAAACTATAGCCACTCTAAACAGGTGGTAGTAATTCTTTATTCTCTTTCTCTCACTGTCTTTATTTTGTTTCCTAAATCACCACTTATATCTTTGCAGTACAAAGTTAAGAAGGTACAAAGAATTAAGTTTCTAAAGAAAGTTTAACATGACAAAATGCTCTTCATAAAGTAACTAGTGTCACACATGGAGTGTATAGGTGCATGTGTGTATGAGTGTGTGTGACTGGAATAAGATATATTCAAAATGCTAATACATTTTCTATGTGATAATTTACTTTTTACTTTTCTAAACAATCAGAATTCCACTCCATGCTTTTGTAAATGAGAAAATAAGGTATTACATGATTGTTTTTGAATAAATACACAGGAACTTTCATAAATACAAACAAATTACAAAGTTAAAGAAAAACTAAATGAATAATTAATATAGTGAAAAAATAAGCTCACTGATCAGGAGCCAAAAATTGGTGACAGCTGAAATCTAACAGGTAAAGTCAGCTCTGAGGCTGGTTTTCACCATATGGCATTTGCCAAATCCTTGCTTTTGTTTTTATGTGTATTTTTGAAGGAGAATGAGGCATAAGAGAAAACCTAACACCTGCCCAATGCTGACAACCTAATAAGACCCCCTGCAAAATCCTAGCTGCAGGACTACATCCACAGTGTAAAGATGAACTAGAAATAAACCTGTTCCAGAACAAAAAGAAAACAAGAACATTTTCAGTAGCTTTCCACCCATATAAATAAGGGTAGTATGTATTTAAGCACAGCATACATTGCCATGCTGATATGCAGCTACTATATTTTGTCCATTATGAACAGGTACCTTTCTAAAAAGTTGATCATCAAGATTTATAGTTACACAATAATCAATCTGCCAGGATTGTACAATGCATGGTTTGATGGCCCAGAGGAAAGTAGTTCCTGGAAATTTCTTTCTAAATTACATCCTTTGAATAGATGCAACCTGAAAAATAGGAGTCAACTGATACTGGCAGATTACTAGAGCTCTACTCGGTCATCAAAAATTGGTCCAGTACGTGATCATAGTGTATGGCCAAATGTCTCCCAGCGTGATACCCCTCAGGCTTTTTGGCTTCCATTTGACCTTGTCAGGTTCCAAAAAACTGGCGATCTTGCACTTGTGGCTTAACCCTTTCAAGTGTCTGGTATAACTGTGCTAAGAGACAGTGTCATTCTCTTTCTCTGAGCCTGTTTCAAGGCACCAATGTCATGGATTTCACTCTCTGCATAACCTTTACTCTCAGCTACTATATCTCCCTCTCTCTTTTGGCTGATTTTAACCCAAACCTTCCCACTTTTGGAAGGAATGTTAGGTTCAGCCAGTGTGCTTGCCCAAATTGCTGACAGTGATAGCAGTCTAGCAACTACCTCCCTGTCAGTCCATTCTCATGCAGATAGTTTAGGGTTACATTGGTTCAGAATTAATGGGCTATCCCAACCACTAGACAATACAGCTACATTCACTGTTGAACTTAATTTTTCCAGATGGGGTGAAGGCCCTTAAAAATCCTGGTATAAAGGTTAAAAGGTATGGTTATATTTTCTTCTTAGGGGTCACTCCACTTCCCAGCACCCACAATTGCAGCCCTTGTCCCAAGACCACTGCAGTAAGCAGGAGAAAAAGAAAGCTGAGGTGACATTGGGAAGAATTATATAGTCATACCAGCATCTTACTCCACACCCTCTTTTTCGGATCCCCTAGAAAAGCAGAGGAGCTCTCCCTTGGGGCCCCTTATGTTGTGTGTGATCCCACATTGGTGAAGGCATGTAAACCAGTCTTTTATGCCTTTATCTCCTCATAGTTTAGACAACTGTTTCCAGTGTCTGTTCCAATTCTCTATCAAGCCATTTATTTGGGGATGATATGCAATGTGATATGTCCATTTGATGTGATAACCCTTTGCCCATTGTTGGACACTATGAACTGTAAATGTATTACTTTGTCTGAAGAAATGTAACTTGGTAGTCCAAATTAGTACTGTATCTTCTGTTCCAGGTTTTTTACAGTGTTCTGAGCATTTGCAACAACCATTGGGTAGGCAAGACCTAGTCCAGAATAAGTGTCTATTTCTGTTAGAGTCCATTTATAGCCTCCTGGGGCTACTGGTAGTTGTCTGATATAATCTCCTTGCCAGCTTTGTGTGAGGGCCCTTCCCCTGGAGAGTCTTCCCCCATAGCCATCTGCAGTTTGTCTTTCTTGGTGGCAAACAAGACAGGTCTTGCTGACATTTCATGTCTCAGATGGTGAAACAGGAATATGTCAATGTCCAGCCCATCTCTGCATTGCTGCAGCTCCTCCATTTACTCTCATTTTATGAACCCAGCTGACCACGTCAAGCAAGTACACCAGGATGTCCACATGCTGGTTCCAATCAACTTTTTTTTAAAAATAAATTTATTTATTTATTTTTGGCTGCATTGGGTCTTCATTGCTGCATATGGGCTTTCTCTAGTTGCGGCGAGCAGGAGGCTACTCTTCATTGCAGTGTACGGGCTTCTCATTGCAATGGCTTCTCTTGTTGCAGAGCATGGGCTCTAGGCACACGGGCTTCAGAAGTTGTGGCACGTGGGCTCTAGAATGCAGTCTCAGTAGTTGTGGCACACGGTCTTAGTTGCTCCATGGCATGTGAGATCTTCCCAGACCAGGGCTTGAACCCATGTCCCCTGCATTGGCAGGTGGATTCTTAACCATTGTGCCACCAGGGAAGTCCCAATCAACTTCTGATCCTGGTTCTTTTGATGGGCATCAACATGACCTATTGTTATCAGAAAGTAGGTTCTTGTCTCCTCACAGAAAGAATTCAGAGATAAGACAGGGAGGTCAAGAAAGCAAAGTGAGGATTTATTAAATGATAGTATGCTCTCAAGAGGAAAGTAGGCAGACTTAGGTGAGTAGATGCCCTGAGTTTCTTTGGCAAGCTGGTTATATGGGACTTGAAAATGAATGGGTGGAATATTCATTGAGGAGGGAGGGATTTGGGGTTGTATTTCCTGATTTTCATCCCAGCTCCACCTTCCCGAGGGGAGGAGGGATTTTTGTCCTTTATTCAGTCTTGATCAGAAGAGTCAGGGCATCAGTGCATGATCAGTACTTCTTATCTGCAAGACTAATTTTACTGTAATGAGGGCATAATGAGCAAAATGTTACATTTGGACACCGGAGATTCCCACCTTTCCTCACCTTTCTTTGTCTGCCTCTAGGACCCCTGTCACCTCAAGATATATGGCTTCCTGTGAGTCCAGAGGTTCCTGCTTTTCTTTGTCCGCCTAAGGAACCCCATTGTTCACAAGATGTATGGCTTCCTGCCATATGGCCTTTGTCCCCCTTTCTCTGCTCATATCTAGCTATCTGTCTGCTCTAATACTACATTAATATGTCAAATAATTTCTTATAGTGATATCAATAGGTCCATGCCCCATACAGGCATTTCCTTTAACAGTACAGTTCTCCACTGCCCATCTGCCTGACTCAATGGCGGGGCCACTGCTCATGACACTACATATACCCAAACATTGGGGTTCTTCTGACCGTTTAACTATTCTATCACTACAAACAAATGGCATGCAGTTGAGTCAACTGAGCTGATTTTTTGCAACCTTTATCAATCACGGTTTTCTAGGAGTTGCTCGTGGAGCAGTGGATTTCAAAGCGTGTAGTCGGAACTGCTATCCATAAAGCAAGCAGCTTCCTTTCGATCAGTTGAGATCTGTTCATAGGGCACCACTCATATGGCAATAGGATCAGGCAACAACTCAGATGTTCCAAGTCTGTCCTAGAGGAAAATAAGCTATCTGCTCATGAATATGGTAAGTATCTCCTTACCTTCCTCAGTTAGCATGTTCCTATATAAACCATTTCCATTACATTATAGAATTCTTCTGGACACTGACTTCCTCATTAGAGCGTTTCTCTGATATTACAACCAGGACATTATAGGTATTTTAGGTTTCAGAGTCTATTTTATGCTCTTCAGTAATAGAGTTAGTTTCTATTAATGTCCAATAACAAGTCAATAACTGTCTCTGAAATGGCTTGTACCATACCACCACATATGGAAATTTTCTGGTACAAACCCCAGCTGTTGTTGTTAAGTGGCACTCGTGGGATTTTGCCATAACCTCCAATCTATGTAGGTTACAGATTCTTCCAAAATTGTACCTGAGTACTGATCATAAAAGTACAAAGGCATCGGCTGAGACACTGCTTTTTGAAATTCTGATAGACCCTGGTGTTATTTAGTTTCCCATTCAAGTAACTGCCTCCTTTCAGGCAGTTTTATGGATAGGAGCTAACTATTCCTAACTGTGGAATATACATCCTACAAAATCCAAACAACCTGACCATGTACTGTTTTTCTCGCTTAGTTCTAGAGGTAGGAAGTACAACAATTTACTTTTAGCTGCCTGTGGAACGTCATGGATGTCTCCTGCCCAGGTTATTCCTAATAATTTCACCATCTGAGTGGGTCCTTAGATCTTTCCTGGATTTATCAAGCAGCCTCTGTTATTCATGTGTGTCGCCATAAAATTTGTCTGTTCTAGCTTATTCTTTAGTTTATGATATTATCATATCATCGAGATAGTATATTACCACACTTGGGACATGCCTCAAATCCAAACCCCTTCTAACAAAATTATGCCAGTAAATTGGTGACTCCAAATAACCCTATGACAATATAATAAAGGTAAACTGGATTTCATCCCAGGTGAAGGCAAACTGGTTGGCTCTTCTGTAAGATCAGGATGGAGCAAAAGCCTTTGTAAGATCAGTCATTAAGTACCAGTCTCCTTTACCTTGTATGTTTTTATACTTTTGAAACCATACCAGGGACTGCTGATGCTACAGTGAATACTCTTTCACTCAAGCCTTGGTAATCTACTTCTTGTCTCCATGAGCCATCTGCATTTTGTATGGATCACATAGGGCAAATGTACAGAAAATTTAATGGTACCAGTACTCCCACTTCTAACATGTCACTAATTAAAGTGATAATCTCTTTTTATCCACCAGTTATTTAATATTGATTTAAATTAATAACCTGTATGAGATATACTATAAATTCTCATTTAGCATGTCCAATTAATACTACCCTGAAGGACAAACTTATATGCCTTCTGTTTTATAATATTAAGTAGGAGAAGTATTCTCCAGTCAGACATAATATCCATTCAAATAATACATTTAGGTAAAGGAGACATGACTATGTCACATAAAGTCTCTTCAAACATTCTAATTTTCACCCAAGCTTTTACCTTAATACCACTGATGACTGCATCTCTATATCATCTCATTACAGTTGTAGTCCCTGTTGGGACTTCACCAATAGGTTTTGGAATCAAAGTTCATTGGACTTCCATGTCAAGGAGCTCCAGGTAGCATTCTCTCCAACTCCCTGTCCATTTTCCAGTTTGCCTACACATGTGCACATGGTGTTGGGCCCCCAGCCAAGGGTCAGGCCAAGAGACCCTGGTGCTTTCGTCAATCCTCATCCTCATTAATTTTTTAGATTATCACCCCCTGGTAATTTGAGGTCACATTTGTCATTGTGATCTTTGTCTTCTCGTTTTTTAAACATCTCCCAACTAGGGTAAATAGAAAAGATTTGTTTAGAGCTCTTCAATGTTGGGGAACCAGGAGTGGCTCCCATCTGTTTATCAAATCTCTGAAGACTTTTGTTTTGAACCCTTCAATGCCCTTTTATTCATCCAATTCCTTAGTAAGTATTTAAAAACCTTCAACTTGCTGTGATGGATCCCTTGACTATTATTTCCTTTGTCTTTCCTCATACTCAGCAAATCATTCTAATTTTCTTAGAATCTTTGAGTCTCAGAAGGGGAAGCTGACACAACAAATCTAATATGGCTTTTTTGATCTTTCCCTGACTTTACAGCCGGTGACATGGAGTGCCCATGAAAAAAGGATCCACTTAATCACAGTATTTATCATAATATGGTTAAAGAGAATATTAAATGGATGTACATCCTAATAATTATAAAATTATTCCAGCATGCCTTTCATATGCAGCATATCAGCCACTTTAGCTGGGGAGTTCCACTTGTCATGTGAAGGAGGGAAAGGACAATTCCCCTTCTCAGTATAAATGAACTTTATAGTGTCTTTTCTCCAGTCTACCAGCCCAGTTGTCCCTTCAGGAAGAAACCTGTTGTGTGTTTGGATAATGTGCAGCAGCCTGTTCTGATTGTTCAACAGCAAGCTATGGGTCTGGCATCAACCCAAACATATTCCTCCACTCCACTGCATTCAAAATAAGAAGATTGCTTCAAAGTTAGTCACCCTCATAATTTACTTTAGTAAAAATTCTTCAGGAAGCTGATCATATTAATCCACAAAATCAGACAACCCTTTCACAATATCCCCCAGTTTAAGTAGTTTCTTGGTTTTGTAAAGACATACACACCTACCCCTGCCACCTGAACTACCTTCTTAATGACCATAGATACTAGGTTTTTTCTATAATACATTTTCCTATTGGTAACAGCCCTGAAGCTAGTGGTCATAGCTCAGGAAAGCCAAAATCTAATGCCAGGACCCATGCCAACCCTGTCCTTTACTATCATTTTATCTACTACAGAAAAAAATAACCAACGATTTCATATTTGGCTTGTTTCTCATTACTTTGTGTTTTTGTATGTATCCAGTGAGCCAACTCCTCAAGAAGTAGATCTATCATTTCTAAATTCCATTGATAATTTTTACCTAGAGTAACTAATCACATCATACCTGCTGTCCTACACCATAGGAGACATGGTAGCCACTTAGGTTTCAAAGGTTTGTGATCCTCCATTCCCATCATCCTTCCTTTTTCCAAACAATGTTTCCACCATATTTCAGTGAGTCAGTGTCATTCTAGTAAATTCCACTTCAGAAGTCCACTGTGACCCCAAGACCATCCTCATGCTCAATGATTAGCTAGGACTCACAGGACTCAGAAAAATTGTTATACTCATAGTTATGGTTTCTTACAGCAAAAGGATACAGATTAAAGTCAGGAAAAGAAAAAAGAACATGGGTGGATGCCAGGAGAATCCAGGTACAAGCTTCCAGATGTACACTCCCGGTAAAGTCTCATGGACACAATTCTCCCAGCAAGAATATATAACAACACATTAAAAGTGTTACCAACCAGGGAAGTCCAAGTGGGGACTGGCATCAGGGTTTTTATTAGAGTCTGTCAGGTAGACATGCAGTGCTCATATGACTGACCTTAGATACTCAGACTCCAGACCCCCAGATCAAAAATAGGCATTCACCATAAATCATATTTTTAGCATTAATTATATGATTGAAATGGTACCAAGTGACCCAAAGCCTCAAGCACACAAAATACTCTTATCAGGCAGAATATTCCAAGGGCTCATGACTCATTTCCCAGGTGCTGGCCAAGAGCTAGTCCTAAAGACATGTTT
The DNA here is from genome assembly GCF_002837175.3 of Physeter macrocephalus. NCBI lineage: Eukaryota > Metazoa > Chordata > Mammalia > Artiodactyla > Physeteridae > Physeter > Physeter macrocephalus. The sequence goes on from NC_041225.1 coordinate 68,759,229, forward strand.
TTCTAGGGAATGCACACGGTTTCAGTAGGTAGGCCTACTTTCCTATGCAATAACCTTGGTATTAAAAATAGGATATAACAGTGCTCAGCACCAGCTAGAAAGAGTTCCTCTCACCAGGAAAGGAAGAACAGGATGAGTGACCAACTTTCCCAACCTTTCAGGGCACCACAATTCCTTTGGATTTCACCTCACCAAGACTGGCAAAGTTGAAATGTATAGAAATGTCTAGGAACAAGGAAGAAAAGCAGGGCTACCAATAGCAGCCACACAGTGGAATTGATGGCAAATCACAATGACCTGTTCTGCAGATAAACCCAACAACTTTCGCCACTGTAGAAGGAACCAGTAGCCATCATAGCTGCCATAGACCCCTTGTAGATTTCACCAGCTTTTGCCTCACAGGTGTTTGCATTTGCTGATGCCAGTTGCCTGAGTCCCTGTTCTTTCCCACTTGCTCCCACCAGAGCCCAAAGACCACATGAAAGCTAGTCCAGACCTCTTCAGCTGCTTGAGTGCAAGACACCAGGCTAGACACTCAGGACTGACCCCTACTACCATGCACACACTTAGGACTATCCCCTCCAGCCATACATTTCATACTACCAGCCTGATGCCTGCTACAAGCCTCCACTGCCATGCTCATGCCCAGGGCAAGACTGTGTAGCCACATGAGGGCACATCTCTGATAGCCAGGACCCCCACAGCTGTTTGTAAGCCTAACTTGGATCAAGCAGTTTTCTGTGACTGCATTCACCTGTAGCTAGCCCCCTCCAACTGTGCACCTGCATGCCTCAGGTCTGACCCCATATCAATTGTCTCTACTTCCATTTGCCTGTGATGAGATCCAGCAGCCACAGTAGTACATCCTGACAACCAGAGCCCACACAGCTACCAGTTCCCAGGCAGTTGATCTGGCCCTAGCTACCTTGTGGCTCCCACCACTAACTGTGTGTCTTCTATCATCCTGGCCATTTCACAGGCACCTATACATGGCCCCTGCACACAAGCATGTTAACACCAGCAGCACCAGCCACTGCAACTGCCTGCCCTTGTCCCTAGATGCTAGATTTAGAGGTGCCACTGAGGACCTCAAAGCCTTGCAGTCATAGAAGATCCCCCACAGTGCTCACCAAGAACCATATGATTGTCAGTGCTGTATCTGGGAAGCCTGAACTAAAGAGACATCACACACCCCTTGGGTCCAGTGCTGTCACATGCCTTCACACTTGGCACCATGCACCATTAGACCCAGGGTCACAGCATGCTCCAGTGTGCCCCAACCCACAGGTGAAAGTCTTCCCATACCAAAAGGGTCCATAAAGTCTGGAAGAGGTGACTGCTTCTTCAAATGTGCAGACACCTATGCATGGCTACAGGGATCATGAAGTTTCAGGAAAATATGAGTCTTCCAAATGAACACAATAAACTTACAGTAGCTGACCCCAAAGAACTGGAGATTCAGGAACTGTCCAACAAAGTATTCAAAATAATTGTTCTAAAGATGCTCAGAGAGCTGCAGGAGAACACAAAGAAACAAATTTACAATACCAGGAAAACAATAAAAAACAGAAATGAGAAGTTCAACAAAGAAATAGAAAACAAAAAAGAACCAAACAGAAATTCTAAAGCTGAAGAATACAATGACTGAGCTAAAGAATTCAATAGAAAGCTTCAACGCATATATAACCAGAAGAAAGAATAAGTGAGCTAGAAGACCAATCAATTGAAATTATCCAATCAGGGGAAGAAAAGAGAAAAAAGATGATAAAGAGTGAAGAAAGCCTACATGATCTATGGAATAACATAAGAACCAAGTTATTAATTATTAGAGGTCTAGAAAGAGAATAGAGGGAAAAGAGCAGAAAGCTTATTAAAGAAATAATGACTGAGAATTTCCCCAAACTGGGGAGCTATTTGGATATCCACGTTCTTGAAGCTCATATATCACCAAACAATGTCAACTTAAAGATAACCTCTCCACAACACATTATAATAAAACTGTCAAAAATAAAAGACAAAGAGAAAATCTTAAATGATGCAAGAAAAAAGAGCTTATAACTTACAAGGGAAACCCCATATGGCTATCAGTGGATTCCTCATCAGAAACCACACAGGTCAAAAGAGAGTGACATGATACATTTGAAGTGTTTTTAAAAACGCTGCCAACCAAGAATACTTCACCCAGCAAACTTGTCCTTCATAAATGAAGGAGATAAAGGAATACATCACTACTAGACCTGCCTTACAAGACATGCTGAGAGGATTTCTTCAAACTGAAATAAAAAGATGCTAATTAATAACAGGAAAACATGAAAATGTTAAACACATGGATAAAGGTAAATATATAGTCAGATTCAGAATACTCTAATACAGTAATGTGGTATGGAGTATTAACCATATAGTTCTACTATAAAGATCAAAGAACAAGGATATTAAAAATAACTACAGCTACAGTAATATATTTATTAATCGATATACATAGAAAAAGCAGGAAATTTTTAGCACTCGATACAAAAAAGGAATGAAGTAAAAGGGTACAGTTTTGTATGTGATAAAAGTTAAGTTGTTATCAGCATAAATGGACTGCTGTATCTATAAAATATTTTATGTAAGCTTCATAGTAACCACAAAGCAAAAATCTAAGCATATTCACAAAAGATAAAGAGAAGGGAATCATTCATACCACCAGAGAAAATCATCAGTTCACAAAGAACGACAGCAAAGTTGAATAAAGGAAGAATTGAACTAGAAAACAGGCAAAAAACAAGAAATAAGATGGTTTTAGTAATTTATTACCTATCAACAATTACTCTAAATGTAAGCAGATTGAAGTCTCCAATCAAAAGACATAGATTGGCTGCATGGATTAAAAAAAACAAAACCTCATTATATGCTGCTTACAAAAGACTCACTTCAGCTTTAAGGACACACGTAGGCTCAAAGTGAAGTGATGAAAAAAGATATTCCAGACAAATGGGAAACAAAAGAAAGCAGAGGTAGTTATGCTTATATCAAAAAACAAAATAGACTTTAAGCCAAAAACATTATATAATGATAAGGGGGTCAATTCACCAAGAAGATATAATAATCATAAATATACATATACAATATATACAATAATGGTGGGGGGCTACAATACCCCACTTTCAACAATGGATAGCTAATCCAGACAGAATATCAACAAAGAAACATTGGACTTGAACCATAATTTAGGCCAAATGGATCTAACATTCATATACAGAACAACATGAGAATACACATTCTTTTCTAGGCACTGTCCAGGATAGATCACATGATAGGTCAAAAAATAAGTCTTAGCAAATGTAAGAAGAATGAAATCATACCAAGTATCTTTCTGACCACATTGGTATGAAACTAGAAATCAATAACAGGATGAAACCTGGAAAATTCATAAATATGTAAAATTTGGACAACACACTCCTGAGCAATCAATGGGTCAAAAAAGAAATCAAAAGAATAATCAAAAAGTATCTTGAAATACACAAAAAAATTGAAACACAACTTACCAAAACTTATGGGAGGTGCAAAAGCAGTTCTAAGAAAGAAATTTATAATGATAAACACCTACTATAAGAAAAAAGAAATCTCACAAATAAACAGTGTAACTTGATACATCAAGGAACTAGAAAAAGAGGAACAAACTAAACCAAGTTTGAAGAAGGAAAGAAATAACAAAATTCAGAGTATAAATAAATGAAATAGACAGCAGAAAAGAATAGGAAAAAAAATCAATGAAATTAAGAGCTCTTTTTCTTTTTTAAGATAAACAAAATTTTAAAACTTTTAGCTAGACTAAGGAAAAGAGAAGATTCTAATAAAATCAGAAACAAAGGAGACATTACAACTGATAGCACAGACATGCAAAGGATTATAAGAGAGTATTATGAACTATTATATGCCCCAAATTTTGATAATCTAGATAAAATAGATTCATTTCTAAAAACACAACCTACAGTGATTGAATTGTGAAGAAACAGAAAATCTGAACTGACCAATAATGAGTAAATATATTGAATCAGTAATCAAAATTCTCCCAACAATGAAAAGCCCAGGACCAGATTGTTTCACTGGTCAATGCTACCAAGTTTTAAAGCGGAATTGATGCTATCCTTCTCAAACTCTTCCAAAAAACTGAAGAAGAGAGAACACTGTCAAACTCGTTTTATGCATTACCCAGATAGCAAAGTCAGATAAGCACACTATAAGAAAACTACAGACCAATAGCCTTGATGAATAGAGAAGCAAAAATTTTCCAAAAAATATTAGAGATCAAAATTCAAAAGCACATTAAAAATAATTATACACCATGATGAATATAGCCCTGGGGTGCAAGGATGATTCAACATATGCAAATTAATAAATGTGGTACACCACATTAACAGAATGAACTATAAATATATGATCATCTCAAAAGATGCAGAAAAAACAGTCAACAAAATACAACCTTCTTTCATAATAAAAATTATCAATAAATTGGATATAGAAGGAACATACCTCAATACAATAAAGGCCATAAATGACAAGCTCACATCTAACATCATAATCAATGGTGAAAGGTTGAAAGTTTTACCTCTAAGGTCAGGAACAAGACAAGGGTGCCCACTCCTTTTTGTTTTGTTTTTTTTTGACTGTGTTGGGTCTTCGTTGCTGTGTGCGTGCTTTCTCTAGTTGCAGCAAATGGGGCTACTCTTCGTTGTGTAAATGGACTTCTCATTGTGATGGCTTCTCTTTGTTGCAGAGCATGGGCTCTAGGTGTGCAGGTTTCAGTAGTTGTGGCATGTGGGCTCAGTAGTTGTGGCTCATGGGCTTAGCTGTTCCATGGCATGTGGGATCTTCCCAGACCAGGGCTCAAACCCATGTCCCCTGCATTGGCAGGTGGACTCTTAACTGTTGCACCATCAGGGAAGTCCCAGGATGCCCACTCTTACCACTCCTATTCAACAAAGTACTAGAAGACCTAACCAAAAAAAAAAAAAAGAAAGACATCCAAATCAAAAGGGAAGAAGTAAAATTATCTCTTTTTGCAGATGATATGATCTTCTATAGAGTATATCCTAAAGGAACCACCAAAAACCTGTTAGAACAAATCAATGAATTCAAAAATTGCTGGATACAAAGTCAACATATAGAAATCAGTTGTGTTTCTATACACTAACAATGAAATATCAGATAAAGAACTAAAACATACCATCCCATTCACAATAGCATTAAAACAATGAAATACTTAGGAATAAACATAACCAAAGAGGTAAAGATCTTTACTGCCAGACTTTGATGAAAGAAATTTAAAAGGCTAAACAAATGGGAAGATATACTATGTTCATGAATTGGAAGAATTAATATTATTAAAATGCTCATACTACCTGAAGCCATCTATGTATTCAATGCAATTCTACCAAAGTCCAATAGCATTTTTCAAAGATACAGAAAAAGCAATCCTAAAATTTGTTAGAGTCATAAAACACCTAAATATTCAAAGAGATCTTGAGAAAGGAGAACAAAACTGGAGGTGTCCCACTTCCTCATTTCAATCCATTCTACAATAGTAATCAAATCAGTATGGTACTGGCATAAAAAGAGACACATAGACCAATGGAACAGAATAAAGAGCACAGAAATAAACCCACACATATATGGTCAACTGATATTTGACAAGTGACCCAAGATACCTAATGGGGAAAGGATAGTCTCTTCAATAAATTGGTGTTGAATAGCCACGTGAACTCACAAAATGAACTCACAGAGAAATTCAAATAAAAACTACAATGAGATACCACTTCACACCTGTTAAAATGGCTATCATTAAAGAGACAAGAGATCAATATTGGGAAGGATGAGGAGAAAAGGGAACTTCTTTTAATTCTCTATTTTTTTTAACTGAAGTACAGTTGATTTACAATGCTGTGCTAATTTCTGCTGTATAGCAATGACTCAGTTATACACATATTTACATTCTTTTTTAAATATTCTTTTTCATTATGGTTTATGCCAGGAGATTGAATATAGTTCCCTGTGCTATACAGTAGGACCTTGTTCTTTATTATCCATTCTAAATGTAATAGTTTGCATTTGCTAACCCCAAATTCCCACTCCATCCCTCTCCCTCCCCCCACCCCATCAGCAACCACAAGTCTCTTCTATGTGTCTGTGAGTCTGTTTCTGTTTTGTAGATAGGCTCGTTTGTGCCATATTTTAGGTTCCACATATAAGTGATATCATATGGCGTTTGTCTTTCTCTTTCTGACTTACTTCACTTAGTATGATAATCTCTAGTTGCATCCATGTTGCTGCAAATGGCATTATTTCATTCTTTTTTATGGCTGAGTAGTATTCCATTGTATATATGTACCACATCTTCTTTATCCATTCATCTGTCAATGGACATTTAGGTTGTTTCCATGTCTTGGCTATTGTGAATAGTGCTACTATGAATATAGGGGTGCATGTATCTTTTGGTCACTATATGCAGATGACATGAACTATAACAGAAAACCCTAAGAACTCCTCACAAAAACTACTAGATGTAATAAATGAATTCAACAAAGTAGCAGGATACAAGATTCACATTCAGAAATTGGTTGCATTTCTTTACACTAACAATGAAATATCAGAAAAAGAATGTAAAATAATTCCTTTTAAAATAGCACCAAAAATAAAAATACCTAGGAATAAACCTGACCAAGGAGGTGAAAGACTTATATGCTGAGAAATATAAAACATTAATAAAAGAAATTAACAGGATTCAAAGAAATGGAAAGATATCCCATGCTCTTGAGTTGGAAGAATTAATATTTTTTAAATGGCAATACTACCCAAAACAATCTACAGATTTAATGTGATTCCCATCAAATTACCCATGACTTTTTTCACAGAAGTAGAACAAATAATCCAAAAATGTGTATGGAACCATAAAAGACCCAGAATTGTCAAAGCAATCCTGAGGGGAAAAAAAAAAAAAAAGCAGGAGGCATAACTCTCCCAGACTTCAGACAATACTACAAAGCTACAGTAATCAAAACAGTGTGGTACTGGTATGAAAACAGACATATGGATCAATGGAACAGAATAGAGAGTCCAGAAATAAACCCACACACCTACAGTCAATTAATCTTCGACAAAGGAGGCAAGAATATAAAATGGGAAAAAGTCTCTTCAGCAAGTGGTGCTGGGAAAGTTGGACAGACTTCATGTAAATCAATAAAGTTAGAACTCACCCTCATGCACAAAAATAAACTCAAAATGGATTAAAGATTTAAACATAAGACATAACACCATAAAACTCCTAGAAGAGAGCATAGGCAAAACATTCTCTGTCATAAATTGTACAAATGTTTTCTTAGGTCAGTCTCCCAAGGCAATAGAAATAAAAACACAAATAAACAAATGGGACCTAATCAAACTTACATGATTTGCACAGCAAAGGAAAACATAATAAAATGAAAAGACAACCTATGGAATGGGAGAAAATGTTTGTAATGATGTAACCAACAAGGGCTTAATCTTTAAAATATACAAACAGCTCATACAACTTAACAACAAAAAAACAAACAACCCAATTGAAAAATGGGCAGAAGACCTTAATAGACATTTCTCCAAAGAAGACATACAGATGGTCAGTAGGCACATGAAAAGATGCTCAGTATCCCTTATTAGAAAAATGCAAATCAAAACTAAAATGACGTATTGTACCACCTCACACTGGTCAAAATGGCCATCATTAAAAAGTCTACAAATAACATATGCTGGAGAGGGTGTGGAGAAAAGGGAACCCTCCTGCACTGTTGGTGGGAATGTAAGTTGGCACAGCTACTATGGAAAACAGTATGGAGTTTCCTCAGAAAACTGAAAATAGAACTACCATATGATCCAGCAATCCCACTCCTGGGCATATACCCAAACAAAACTATAATTTGAAAAGGAAACTCTTGTGCACTGTTGGTGAGAATGTATATCAGAACCACCACTGTGGAAAACAGTATGGAGACTCCTTTAAAAATTAGAAGCAGAGCTACTTTAAGATTTAGCAATCCCACTTTTTGGTATTTATCCAAAGGAAATGAAAAAAAGATATCAAAGAGATATTTACACTCAATGCTGCATGTTCACTGTAGTAGTATTATTCACAATAGCCAAGATATGGAATTATGTATATATAAGAAATAAACAAAATAAATGAAGACTGATTAGAGAATAAAGAATAATATTGTTTTAGTCATATATATGATTATCTATGCATAAAACCCCAAAGAATAATGATAGAGTTTAGAAAGTTTACCAGATATAAAATATCTAAATAAAAAGTTAATTACATTTGTATTGACAGGATATTTGATTTAGAATATGATACTAACTACAATAGCAAACAGATACAGAAGGATCACAAAAGACTTGTAAGAGTGTTAAGGAGAAAATTTTAAATACCATATATAAATACTTTAAAAATTCCTAAATAAATGATGTAGCTAATGTTTACTGATAAAAATGTTCAGTATGTTTAATTTTCAGTTTTCTCTAAGTTGATCCATATAATTTAGTGTGATAAAAAACCTGAGCAGCCTATTTGTATGGCACTTTACAATTTTTACGGTCTTAGTAGATACCAGGTTTTTTTCTAGTAATTAGAATAGCTTGGTCATACGTCAGTAAATGATGAATAGACTATGGCATAGAATGGAGAAACCAGTTATAAATCCACATGTACATGGAAACTTGGTCTAGGACAGAACTGTTATTATATCTTAGTTGGTAAAGAGGGGCTACTCAGTAAGTAGTATTGGGAATATTATCCCTACCTGACTATGTAACCAAATCAATTCTAAGTTACTAAAAGATCTAAATATGAGTCATGAAAAAATAAACTTTTCTGAAAATAACATAAACATGTATATTCATCAGGTTTACCAAAAAAAAAAAAAAAGAGCAATAGATGAGAAAGAGAGAGAGAAAGATTAATTTTAAATAATTGGCTCACATGATTGTGGGGACTGGCAAGTTTAAAATCCATAAATTAGGTCAGCAGTCTAGAAACTCAGCAGAAGGTAAAGCTATGATCTTAAGCCCAAAATCTGTAGGGCAGACTGGTTGCCTAGAAACTCAGGCAGGAGATAATGCTGCAGTCTTGAGTTAGAATTCTTTCATTTCCAGGAAACCCCAGTTTTCAATCTTCGATTGATTGGATGAAACCTACTCATGTTTATCAAGGGTAACCTCTTTTACTTAAATTTAACTAATTATAGATGCTAACCATATCTACAAAATACCTTCATAGCAACACATAGATTAGTGTTTGATTAAATAACTGGGTCCTATAGCCTAGCCAAGGTGACACATGAAACTACCACAGCACATATTTGAGATACTTGAGAAGAAAGGAGGAATTCTAAAACAAGACACAAAATAAGATGCAAGAAATATAATAAAAGGTCAATAAACTTGACTACTCAAAATCAAGAATTTTGGTTCATCAATACATACCATAAAGTAAAAATACATTGCAACATATACAACTAATAAATGTTTAGTATCAAAAGTATAAAAAGAACTGCAAATCAATAAGAAAAAGACAAGCATCACAAGAGGACATGTACAGAGAAGTATGAACAGATCCAACACATAAAAAGAAAACAAATGAGTAATAAACATACCGAAAGTTATTCAACCTCATTAGTAGTCAGGGAAATACACACTAAAGTCTTCATATACACAATATTTTACATCCATTGCTTGGAAAAAAACTAAATTGATAATACCAAGTTCACAAGGATATGGATCAAGAACCTCTATAGATTGCTGGTAGGAGTATAACCACTATGGAAAACAGTTTGGCATATTTAGTCAACTGAAAAATGTCACTCAAATTTCACTCCTTATGACCCAGAAATCTTACTCCTGTTCATGTACACCAGAGAAAACTCTTACCTCTGTGCATCAGAGGGCACATCCAAGAATGTTCATAGAAATGTTGTGCTGTGATAGGAAAAAAAAAAAAAAAGGAAACAATTCAAATATCCATGGAAGAAGCTTGGGTTATAAATATTTGTATATTTATAGACTAGATTATTCTACCCTGACATTGGACAACCTATAGAAACACACATGGATGAACCTTATAAACTTATTTTCAATAATTGTGAAAAGCAGTCTTTAGAAGGATATACAGTTTTATGTGACATTCAAAAACATGCAAAGCTAAACATGTGGTAAAATTATAAAGAAGAGCAAAGAAATTATATAAATACAATTGATAATACAGTCATTTATGGGTGGAGAAAGGAGACTCAGATTGGTGAGGGAGAAATCAAGGAGTTTTAAGATTCCTGATAATGTTTTATTCCTTTTTTAAAAATTTATTTATTTTTATTTTTGGCTGCATTGGGCCTTCATTTCTGCACACGGGCTTTCTCTAGTTGCAGTGAGTGGGGGCTACACTACCTTGTGGTGGCTTCTCTTGTTGAAGAGCATGGGCTCTAGGCACATGGGCTTCAGTAGTTGTGGTGCACAGGCTCAGTAGTTGTGGTGCACAAGCTCAGTAGTTGTGGTGCACATGCTCAGTAGTTGTGGCTTGTGGGCTCTAGAGTGCAGTAGTTGTGGCACACGGGCTTAGTTGCTCCGTGGCATGTGGAATCTTCCCAGACCAAGGCTTGAACCCATGTCCCCTGCATTGGCAGGCAGATTCTTAACCATTGCGCCACCAGGGAAGCTCCCTGATAATGCTTTATTTCTTAAACTGAGCGTTCATATGTTCATATTGGTTACCTTTTTATTTGTTTTAACCTACATTTGCTATAAATATTCTTCTGTATATACTTAATATTAAAACAAATTTTTATGCTTAGCTTCCTTCAAATTTGTAATGTTTAAATAGCTTTAAGCCTTAAAAAAAAAAACATGTTAATTCTCACCCACTAATACCCTTTCCAAAAATCAGGATCAGTGACTAAATATAAACTTTTAAGAAAATATGTAAATTAAGGGGCTTCTAAATTGCTCAAGATCATCTCCTCTTTTCTGAGGTCTCTTCTCCCCTTCCCTCCTACATATTTTTCATTATTATTTTGATCAAGTGGAAATTATTCCAAGGTCCATATTTTACAAGTTCACAGCATGAAATTTATTCACTACTTATATTCTGTAAGAGGCATCCCAATACTATAGCCTCAGTAACTCTTTATTTTCTGGTTTAGGATAGTGTTTAGTTTTCTGCTTAATATTTATCTCTAAAATAAATGGCAATTTGGTCATTTGAAGAAACTATGTAATATCATTACCATTAAGATCTATATTATTAAAGACACTCTATTGAAAATAATTAAGCTTAATTTTTAATCCCCCTCACCTTTTAAGTCATATTTTGATGTTAATAATCACTGTGTAACTAAACGGGAAAGCCATGAAGCTCAATACATGACTTAAGGTTTTTGCTTTGTTTTGTTTTTTCCTTCCTATCTTCTTATTTCTTTGACCTTTAGAATATTTGTGACAGTGAATCTAGTTTTTAGAAAATGACAGTTCTCTGAAGGTACTTGTGCTGCTGTTGTTCTTGGCCAGATCAGTCTGAGATGTTTTATATTTTGGCTGATAAATACAAAGCCTTCAGAACCCTTGTTTTCTTCCTTTTTTTAAAAAAAATAGTGCCAGGTTTTTAGCTAGTAAGGTGTTCAGGGCTAGGATAAATAAATATTTTATCTGTCAATGAGTAAATACAAAAATGTTTTAAAAGAAATGACCAGAGATTTCTGGTTTGATGAACTCTGCAGAAAATAAAGATCAATATTAAGTATTTTCAGCTTACAGCTTTTTGATGCTAGCATAGATCCTTAAAAATAAATAAAAGATGCCAGTTTTATACTTTATTCATACCTTAACTATATTGGGGGTCAAAATTAGAAAAACAATGCATATAAAATATGGTTTATTGTATATTTGACAAATAATGTGTCATAGCTTTTCCTTACCAGCTCCAAGAAACTAAAAATCACATCCATTTAAATTAAAGAAGAAAGGCAGTTATGTTATTCTTCCTTGGGGGATGGATGACAAGGTAAAGTAATTAATTAATCCTTCTACCTTTGCAAAAACATATAATGAGTTTATATTTTTCATACTGCCCATTAACAGGTTAGTAATCATTCTAATTAGAAACTTTTGGGCACATTTTCAAACATGATAAAAATCATCATTGTGCTGATAAATGAATTGAAGATTAACATACAAAAATCAAAATAGCCCATTACTGAAGCATAATTAAGCCAACGAAATGTGAAAGTCATCATACAGTGATTCTAAAATTCACTTCATTAAACATTTTCTTGAGATTTAAAAAACAGATGATAATGTAAGGTCAGCACATTTACATTCCACTTATGGTGAAAAGCAAATGACTAGCCATGTAGTTATATGATTTTCAACCATGAAAGTCTTGGGGAAAAACATTTTAGAAGTGTCTGGTATCATAAGCAGAATAATGGCCTCTTAAAGATGTCCATATCCTAATCCCTAGAACTGTGAATATATTCTTTTACATGTCAAAAGTAATTTGTAGATGTGATTAAGAATTCAGAAATTGAGAGATTATTCTGAATTATATGGGAGGGTCCAACAAAATCACAAAAGTCCATATATGTGAAAGAGGGAGGCAGGAGAGTCAGAGAAGGAGCTATTACAACAGAAGTAGGGGTTAGACAAAGAAAATGAGAGAAATATTGATCTGATGATGCTAGGCTGTGCTAATTTTGAAGATGGAGGATGGAGCCATGAGCCAAGGAATGTAGAAGGCCTCTGGCAGCTGAAAAAGGCAAGGGAAACAGTATCCTAGGGCCTCCCGAAAAAAGGCAGCCCTACCAAAACCTTGATTTTAGCCCAGTGAAAGCCATTTCAGGAATTTGTTACAGCAGCAATAGGAAACTAGTACAACTGGTGTGACATTGATGTATGTATGTAACAAATTGTTGTCTACTTAGAGACAAAATAAGGTAGAGAAAAATTCAAGATTCTTCTCATCATTAAAGCTTTATTATTCAAATCATCCTTACTCATTTAAAGTTTTTATATTGTGCTGATACACTAATATCAATCAATAATAAATCTTAGAGGCAAAAATAAATTGGGCCATGGAGAATTAAAATAATATAATAATGATGTTATTTAATGTGTTACATACAGTATTGCATCCTGAAAACAATGCCCAGGGTTTTTTTTGCCCCTAACATAGTTGGAAGAATCACAAAATTTGCCATATTTTTACAGAACAAATAAAAATTCAGTAATGATAGAAAGCAAATTGCACAGACTACATTCTGCCCAAAATGCACAAAATTCTAAATAAGAGATTTAATTTTTAAAAATCCAATCAGGTATTTGAAAAACATTATTCCATGCATGTATGTACAAAATACTTGTAGATAAGCAAGTTGGTTCACTGGGAAGGTTAAGAGTGTATATGCCTGCTTTGTTCCAGAAGGATCGCCTCTCCTATGGTCACATCAAAATAAAATTATAGACTTTCAAAATCTATAAGATGCAGCTCACGGTGTATGCTAAAGAAAGCTATATTCAGTTGAAAGGTCTAGTCCTTTCCAAATGTGAATACCAGGAAAAGGCAGAAAATGAACAAAATATTCAGCTCAAAATATTATTTTGACTGCAAAAGGGAAAGTGAAAGAAAGGAAACAAAATAAAACAAAATAAAAGAAATAACAAAATACTGAGTGATGAAAGCTAAAGTAGGTGATTTAGGAACTGGAATGATAAGTGCAATTGTATATAAACCTGAGAGGGGGCTCTTTTTAAAAAAATTGACATACTTATGAAAAATCTAATAAAAATAGTGAATATGCAAATTATAAACTGTACACATTTAAAGGGGATATAACAGTGTCTTAGCTCAGGCCGCCATAACAAAATACCATAGACTGGGTGGTTTAAGCAGAAATTTATTTCTCATAGTTCTGGAGGCTGGAAATCTGAGATCATGGGCCAGCATGTTTGAGTCCTGGTGAGAATTCTCTTCCTGGCTTACAGATGGCCATCTTCTCACTGTGTGCTCACATGGCCTTTCCTCAGTGCATGTGCATGGAGAGAGAAAGAGAACTGTCTCTCTTGCTTTTTTAATAAAGTCATCAATCCTATCCAATTAGAGCCCCACCTTTATGACCTCACTTAACATTAATTACCACCAAAAGCCCTATCTCCAAATAGTCACATTAGGCCTTCAACATATGAATTGGTGGGTAGGGGGCACAATTCAGCTCATAGCATTCAACCCCTGACCCTCCCAAAATTCATGTCCTTCTCTCATGCAAAATATATTTATTCCATCTCAACAGCCTCAAATTCTTAATTCATTCCAACAACAACTTTAAGTCTGAAGTCCAAAGTCTCACCTAAATATCATCTAAATCATATACGGGTGAGACTCAAGATATGAATCATCCTGAGGCAAAACTTCTCTCTAGCTGTGAACCTGTGAAACCAGTCAAGTTATGTGCTTCCAAAATACAATGGTGAGACAGCCATAGAATAGGCATTCCCATTCCAAAAGGGAGAAGTCAGAAGGAAGTAGTGAAGGGCCTCAAGCAAGTCCAAAACCTAGCCAGGTAAATTTCACTGGATCTTAAGGCTCAAGAATACATATATATACAAACACACATACATGCAGATCTATAGGTAGGTAGGTAGGTAGATAGATAGATAGATAGATAGATAGATAGATAGATAGATAGATAGAAAGAATAGATCATAAGGAATCAGCTCATGTGAGTATGGAAGCTGAGAAGTCCCAAGATCTGTAGTTGTCAAGCTGGATACCCAGGAGAGTCAATGGTGCAGTTCCAGTCCAAGTCCAAAGGACTGAGAACGAGGAGAGTTAATGATGTAAGTTCCAGTCTGGAGGCCAGCAGATTCAACACCCAAAAAGAGCTGATTTTTCAGTTCAAGTCTAAATGCAGGAAAAGATTGCAGCCCTAGCTCAAGTAGTAAGGCAGGCAGAGTTCCCTCTTACTAAGTTTTTTTGTTCAATTCAGGTCTTCATTGATTGGATGAGGCCCATCCACATTAAGGAGAGCAATCTGCTTTACTCAGTCTTCCAATTCAAATGTTAATCTCATCCCGAAACATCCTCACAGACACACCCAGAATAATGTTTGACCAAATGACTGGGCACCCCATGGCCCAGTCAAGTGGACACACACACACACACACACACACACACACAAACCACCACAAATAGCAAAGACAAAAATGGATGTGAATATCAAGAAACTGTATCTTCAGTTCTGTATCAGGAGGAAACACATGGCACAGATAATTCAAGGAGGTTTTAATAAAGGAATGTGCAGGTATAGGGAAACCACAAAGCCTGATGCAGTACATGGAAGAAGAGTGCTGAATACAAGGCAACCATCAGTGACACTGACAGCCTGAACTGAACTGCAATGAGAGAGCCAGGGTAGTGAGTACCTGGCCTCCCTTTCCTCCCATATCCTGATATGGCTTCCCACTAACTGAACCCAACGAAAAGCTAGAGGGTAAGGCATCTCACTCATATAGTCCATATAGGTCTATGGGGTGCAAAGATGGCTGAAAGGTTGATATAGAGAGGCAAGTGGAAAGATTAAAACACAAAATCTGTAATAGTAAAATTTATACCTCAATAAAATGAGTAATTTTTCTGGAAAATATGATTTATAAAAACTGACTCTAGCATAGAAATACTAAAAATCCCATAAACATGGAAGAATTTAAAACATTATTAGAATATTGCTTAAAACAATGGCTCCTGTTCTAGAAGATTTTATGGTCATTTCTCCCAAGGTTTCCAAGGAAAATATCACATTTTACACAGGAAAAAAATGTTCAAAGGATACTTAATTAATTTTATGAAGATACCATGACTTAACACCAATCTCAGACAAAAGAAAGAAAAGGAAATTTTGGAAAGTCTCACTTACAACCACCTTCCATTACTAATGAATCAAAATTGACTTTTTATTAAAATGTAATTCATTAAGGCATAGTAGTGTTTTACCCTTCTTACAAGAATTGCAAAAGTTATTTAATAATAAATGTCTATAATCATATCATACTGACAAATTAAGAAAATCCACATGATTATTTCTATACATGCAATCAACTTTTTAAAATAAAATGAACAGTGCTTTCTCTAAAATGACTTAGAGTAACCAAAAAGGATACATGCCTACAGGATGAATAAAATCTAACACTTAACAAGCTATTATAAGATTCCTTCTTATAAGGTAGAGGGAAACAGTGAAACCTACAACCTATCATTATTACTTTAGCATCATTATGGATGCTTTTTGTTATCTTAGCTGGAGTGCCAGATGTGTAGGTAAAGAAGACATCCTGGATATTCAAGCTCCTGCCATCACCAACTGAATAAGAGATGAGCCATCTCTCTGCGCCCTGTCTAAATTCCTGACCCACAGAATGATAAAAAAAATTATGAAATAGTTGTTTTCTTCAGGCTAATAGGTTGGCATAGTTTGTTATGCTGACAAGATATGAATCAAGGGCTACAAAACTGGCTTCAGTAGAAGAGGATGAGACCAACAGAGCACAAAAGAGGGCTAAGGGAAGGGGATGAGGGGAGGGGAATGCATGGAATGGGAGAGGAGGGGAGAGAAGAGGAGGAGGGAAGAAAGGAGGGGAGTACGGGAAAAAAATAAATGAACAACCAGTGACCTCATTTGTATCCCTAGATTTTTTTGAGCCAGAGACGAATCCTTCTCTGGACTTCTGAGTTATTAAAGATAAAAAATACCCTTTTTTGCTTAAGTTGGGCCAAGTTGGGTATCTGTCACAACAAAGAGTTCTGACTGAAAAAGCTCCTCCAGGTAAAGGGCCCTGTCTGGCTATTTACAGAACTCTGCACAGCAGGATAAGGGCTTGGCCATTAACTCTCTTAAAATATTGATGTGGATTAAAGTGAATACTGGAAAGGTGAAGTTCACATCAGTTCCTATAGGTTCATTTTGTTTTCCTCAGGGAATGAAACATATGACAAAACTAGGTCATCAAGGTTTATAATTGGTAAAGTATGGGCACAGAAGAAATTAAAAGGAAGTTTATTTCTCTTAAAATCAGATGTTTCCAGCAATGGGCATAAATCACATAATCAATTATTACTAATTGCATTTTAGTTTGTTTTCTAATCATGGTATCATTCCCAGATCCATTTTCAGAAATGAGATTTACAATTCAGAATACCTAAGAGACGTATTGGCTTTAATAGAGCTATAGAGGGAAAAAGGCTTTAATTATATTTTACCTAGAGACTACCAGTGTTTCTTGCATACATGGCTTTTCTCTAGCCATGTTCAATATTAAAAAAGTAAAATAAAACTGTCTTTTACCTTTCCCCTTGTATTAATTACTTCAGTTTTCCATATATTTGCACATTCTGTTCTGGTTACTTACAGGCATCTTTATCATTAGTCCTTCTACAAATCTAAGGAAATAATAACCCATTGGAACAGCACTATAAAAACAAACTCATATTGTATTACAATGAAAAAAATAAATAAACAAGCTCTAAACAAGGTTGACTATAAAAGAGACAGAAGGAAGAGAGAAATCACCTTGCTGCTCATTTTGAAGTCAGCTGGATGTCAAAGCAATGGCCAGCAAAGAATGTGGCAAGTGCACAGAAAGCTTGATCATTAGATCTGTATGAAGATTTCCCTCTTTCAATTCAACAACAAAGCCACCAAAATTTAAATGAGAATTTAATTGAGTATATTTATTGCTAAAAATTAGTCTATTTGTAATTCATTTTCAAAGACTGGGTAACAAGATAACAACTTCACATATTTGAGAAAGATTTCTCAAGCTTTCAAATGTGCATGGTCCATTCTGAAAATAATAGAAAGAGAATCTTAAACTTCTAAAGTGTATTTGAATTTCCAAAATATTATATACATTGTGCCTAATAATAAAATAACCATATCTATGAAAAAGAAAAATTCTTTTAAAAATAGAAATTGATATAAACATATAAGATTATGTATATATGTAACCTGACAGTTATCAGGTAAAAAGACAGAGTGTAAAGGTATAAATAAGAAATTGCAGTCTGCCTGCCTTTAGACTCATCAGTTAAACTATAGATTTATAGTTTGCCTATAGATTATAGATTTGCCTATAGATTTGCCTATAGATTATCAGTTAAACTTCACTGTAATAATAGAGAAATCGTGCAGACACACACACACACAAAAAAAAAATGTTCACAAACTGCAGACGAGACTCTCTTTAAAGTGATGAAATACCCTGATTTGAACTTTCAAAAGACTAAAACTAATGTCTCCTTCAGGAATTAATGTCTATTTGACTGGAGTTGGTATGTAAATACCTTAGTTCTTTTGGCCCTTGGCCAGAATAACTCACAGTGGCCAAGTGTTTCATATCATACCCTATACTGACTTCCATCCCTTCTTCTGTTCTTTTATATAGTCAAGAATTTTTTAGTATTTTTCCCAGTAAACTACTTGAGCATAAAGCCTTTTTTCAGGGTCTGATATTGGAGAATCCAAACTGAGACATGTAATGAGAACAGTTCTCATACTTCTGAAATTATGTTAACATCATTAATTCTCTAGGTGTTCATAAATTGCATTTTTTCTAATTTTCACTGTACTCAATTTTTTAACTGCAAAAATAATACATGTATATTTTAAGGTAAAAATATTTAAAAAGATAATGATCTAATTTCCATTCTTATTTCTACTTTACCGAGATAACCCATTTCTCCATGGTGCAGTGTATAACCTTCCACAACATATTCAACATTTATAAAAATATGCATAATCTAATGAAGAATTTCTCTTTTTTTTCCAGATTCATTGAGATACTATTGACACATAACACATGTAAGTTTAAGGTATACAACTTGATGATTTGATACACGTATATATTGTAAACTCTTTACCATAGTACAGTTGGTTAACACATTCATCACCTCACATAGTTACCATTTTTGTGTGTGTGGTAAGTAGTTCTAAGATTTACTCTCTTAATTTTCAAGTATGTAATACAGTACTGTTAACTATAGTCACCCTGCTGTACATCAAATCCCCAGAAATTATTCATCTTATAGCTGGAAGTTTATACTCTTTGGCCAACAACTCCACATTTCCCCCACCCAGAGCCCCTGGCAACCAGAATTCTAATCTCTATTTCTAGAGTTCATCTTTTTTAGATTCCACATTAAAGTAAAAACACAGGCCTTCCCTGGCGGCGCAGTGGTTGCCAGTCCGCCTGCCGATGCAGGGGACACGGGTTCGTGCCCCAGTCCGGGAAGATCCCACATGCCATGGAGCAGCTAGGCCCATGAGCCATGGCCGCTGAGCCTGTGCGTCCGGAGCCTGGGCTCCGCAACGGGAGAGGCCACAACAGTGAGAGGCCCGTGTACCACACACACAAAAAACAACACAGTATTTGTCTCCTCTGACATTCTGCTTAGCATAAAGGCCCTCAAGGTCCATCCATGTTGTCACAAAAGGCAGGATTTCCTTCTTTTATATGGCTAAAATATATTCCATTATATATATATAATGTTCTTTATCCATTAATCCATCAAAAAACACTGAGTTTATTTCAATATATTGGCTATTGGGAATAATGTGCAGTAAACATGTGGGTATAGATGTCTCTTCGAGATAGTGATTTCATTTCTTTCAGATATATACCCAGAAATGGGACTGTTGAATCATACAGTAGTTTCATTTTTCATTTTTTGAGGAACCTCTGTACTGTGTTCCATAGTGGCTGCACCAATTTACTTTCCCACCAACAGTGCGCAAGGCTTCCCTTTACTCCACATCCTCACCAGCACCTGTTATTTCTTCTCTTTTTGATAACAATCATTTTAACAGTTGTGAGGTGGTATCTCATTGTGATTTTGATTTGCATTTCCCTGATAATTTGTTATGCTGAGATCTTTTCATATATCAGTTGGCCATCTATATGTCTTTTTTGGAAAAATGTCTACTCAAGTCATTTTCTTACTTTTTAAATTGGATTGTTTATTTCCTTGCTATTGAGTTGTATGACTTCCTTCTATATTTTGGATATTAACGCCTTATCAAAAGATGGTTTCAAAATATCTTATCCCATTCTATAGGTTACCTTTTCATTTGGTGATTGCTTCTTTTGCTGTGCAGAAGCTTTTTGTTTGATGTAGTCCCACTTGTTTATGTTTGCTTACTTACTAATACTTCTGGTGTCATATAAAAAAAAATCGTTGCTAAGACCAATATCAAGGAGTTTTTAACCTATGTTTTCTTCTGTTAGTTTTATATTTTGGGTTCTTATATTTATGCCTTTAATCCACTTTGATTAAATATTTGTGAGTTGTGTAATATAGATGGCCAATTTCACTCTTCTGCATGTAGCTGTCCAGTTTTCCTGACATCATTAATTGTAGAAACTATCATTTCCCCTTTGAGCATCTTGATTCCCTTATCAAATACTAGTTGACCACATATATGTGGGTTTATTTTTGGGCTCTTGATTCTATTCCGTTGGTCTATGTGTTTGTTTTTATATCAGTGCCATACAGATTTGATTATTCTAGCTATGTAGTATGGTTTGAAATCAGGAAGTGTGATGCCTCCAGCTTTGTTATTCTTTCTCAAGATTGCTTTGGCTATTCAGGTTTTTTGGTTTGTTTGTTGGTTGGTTGCTTTTCTTTCCTTTGGTTCTGTACAAATTTTAGGTGTGTTTTCTATTTCTATAAAAAATGCCATTGGAATTTTCATAGGGATTGCATTGAATCTATAGATGGCTTTGGGTAGTTTGGACATTTTAACAATACCGTATTAATTCTTTCAGTCCATGAACATGGAATATCTTTCCATTTATTTGTATCTTCCTCAATATCTTTCATGAAGTCTTACAGTTTCCAGTGTACAAATCTTTTACCTCTTTGGTTAAGTTTATTCCTAAGTATTTTATTGTTTTTGATGATATCGTGAATGAAATTGTTTTCTTTATTTCTCTTTCAGATATTTCATTGTTAGTTTACAGAAACACAACTGATTTTGGTATGTTGACTTTGTATCCTACAATTTTACTGAACTCTGATTAGATCTAACAATTTTGGGGTGAAGTCTTTAGGATTTTCTATACATAAAATCATGTCATCTGCAAAGAGAGACGATTTTTAGTTTTTTTTCCCAATTCAGATTCATTTTATTTATTTTTCTTGCCTGACTGCTCTGGCTAGGACTTCCAGTACTATGTTGGTTAGGAGTGGTAAGTATGGGCATCCTTGTCTTTTTTCCAACTTTAGCAGTAAAGTTTTCCAACTTTCACCCAATGAGTATATGTTAACTGTGGGTTTTTCACATATGACCTTTATTGTGTTGGGATATGTTTCTTCTATATCCAATTTGTTGGGCTTTTATCATGAAAGGATACTGAATTTTGTCAAATGCTTTTCCTGCATCTATTGAACTGATCATGATTTTTTTTGAACATCTTTATTGGAGTATAAGTGCTTTACAATGGTGTGTTAGTTTCTGCTTTACAACAAAGTGAATCAGTTATACATATACATATGTTCCCATATCTCTTCCCTCTTGAGTCTCCCTCCCTCCCACCCTCCCTATCCCACCCCTCCAGGTGGTCACAGACCACCTAGCTGATCTCCCTGTGCCAACGGGCTGCTTCCCACTAGCTATCCACCCTATGTTTGGTAGTGTATATATGTCCATGCCACTCTCTCACTTCGTCACAGCTTACCCTTCCCCCTCCCCGTATCCTCAAGTCCATGCTCTAGTAGGTCTGTGTTTTATTCCCGTCCTACCCCTAGGCTCTTCATGACATTTTTTTTTCTTAGA
>NC_041225.1:68781390-68782436 GCF_002837175.3 Physeter macrocephalus
GGAACCTCCATACTGTTCTCCATAGTGGCTGTATCAATTTACATTCCCACCAGCAGTGCAAGAGTGTTTCCTTTTCTCCACACCCTCTCCAGCATTTATTGTTTCTAGATTTTTTGATGATGGCCATTCTCACTAGTGTGAGATGATATCTCATTGTAGTTCTGATTTTCATTCCTCTAATGATTAATGATGTTGAGAATTCTTTCATGTGTTTGTTGGCAATCTGTACATCTTCTTTGGAGAAATATCTGTTTAGGTCATCTGCCCATTTTTGGATTGGGTTGTTTGTTTTTTTGTTATTGACCTGCATGAGCTGCTTGTAAATTTTGGAGATTAATCCTTTGTCAGCTGCTTCATGTGCAACTATCGTCTCCCATTCTAAGGGTTGTCTTTTAGTCTTGTTTATGGTATCCTTTGCTGTGCAAAATCTTTGAAGTTTCATTAGGTTCCATTTGTTTATTTTTGTTTTTATTTCCATTTCTCTAGGAGGTGGGTCAAAAAGGATCTTGCTGTGATTTATGTCATAGAGTGTTCTGCCTATGTTTTCCTCTAAGAGTTTGATAGTGTCTGGCCTTACATTTAGGTCTTTAATCCATTTTGAGTTTATTTTTGTGTATGGTGTTAGGGAGTGTTCTAATTTCATACTTTTACATGCACCAGTCCACTTTTCCCAGCACCACTTACTGAAGAGGCTGTCTTTTCTCCACTGTATATTCTTCCCTCCTTTATCAAAGATAAGGTGACCACATGTGTGTGGGTTTATCTCTGGGCTTTCTATCCTGTTCCATTGATCTATATTTCTGTTCTTCTGCCAGTACCATACTGTCTTGATTACTGTAGCTTTGTAGTATAGTCTGAAGTCAGGGAGCCTGATTCCTCCAGCTCCATTTTTCGTTCTCAAGATTGCTTTGGCTATTCGGGGTCTTTTGTGTTTCCATACAAATTGTGAAATTTTTTGTTCTACTTCTGTAAAAAATGCCAGTGGTAGTTTGATAGGGATTGCACTGAATCTGTAGATTGCTTTGGGTAGTAAAGTCATTTTCACA
>NC_041225.1:68784025-68800975 GCF_002837175.3 Physeter macrocephalus
GGTGGTCCATTTTATTGGCATAGAGTTGCTTGTAGTAATCTCTAATAATCTTTTGTATTTCTGCAGTGTCCGTTGTTACCTCTCCTTTTTCATTTTTAATTCTATTGATTTGAGTCTTCTCCCTTTTTTTCTTGATTAGTCTGGCTAATGGTTTATCAATTTCGTTTATCTTCTCAATGAACCAGCTTTTAGTTTTATTGATCTTTGCTATCGTTTCCTTCATTTCTTTTTCATTTATTTCTGATCTGATCTTTATGATTTCTTTCCTTCTGCCACGTGATCATGATTTTTATCTTTCATTCTATATATTAATGTGGTGTATCACATTACTGAATTGTGTATGTTGAAGCAAGCTTTCATCCTAAGGATAAATCCAAATTGGGTGTATTATCCTTTTAAATGTGCTGTTGAATTTTGTTTGCTAATAATTCATTGAAAATTTTTGCATCTATATTCATCAAGAATATTGGACTATATGGTTTTCTTTTCCTGTGCTATCCTTATCCATCTTTGGAATCAGGGTAATGCTGGTCTCATAAAATGAGTTTGGAAATGTTATCTCCTCTTTAAATTTTTGGAAGACTTTGAGAAGGATTGCTGTTAATTCTTTTTATTTTTAAATGTTTGGTAGAATTCACTGTGAAACCATCTGGTCCTGGGCCTTTCTTTGTTGGGAGAATTTTGAATACTGAATCAGCATGTGCTGGAGTAAGCCAGGAATCTGGGTTTATGGGAGCCACTTAGGGCCACAGGAGCAGGCCTGGTGCTAGGGTGAGCCAGCTCTGGGGTCTATGGTGAAGCTGGCTGCTGCTACAATCTTCTTCATGGGGAGGGCATATCCTTGTGTGCTAGGCTGCCTGAGCTTGGGGAGGGGTGATGAGGATAATGTGACATGATTTTTCCTACCCTCCTCAATACATCTTTTATTATTTCTATGTTTCACCCAGGTGCAATTCCCTCACCTGGAATTCCCTCACCTGGAATCCTTGGCTCTTGTGAAGGTATTTTCATACATGTAGCTGTTCAAATTGATGTTTCCAGGGAGGCAGTAATCACTAGAAATCCCTTTGCCACCATTCTGGTCTCTTTCTCTTTCTATGCTAGCTTTATTCTTTCCATTCTTTCATTAATACATAAAAATCACAGTTTCACATTGAATTTTAATTCACAGTTTATTTTTTCACTGTTACTGAGGTTATAGCAATTCTTCCTCTGTGAATTATCAGTTTATATACCTAAGCTATTATCTATTGAGTTTTATAATTTTTATACTATTTTTTAGAGATTTTTCTGTATTATTCATATCAATGTGTTAGAAGAATATCTGTCTTATATAATATTTAAATTGACTATATATTTGTTGTGATCAAAATAGTATGGTATTGAAAAAGAGTACAAGTAGAGAGTCCATAAAGAATATATGCATGTATATATGTGTACATAAATGTATAGATAGATATAAATGCATAGGAGAAGTTGATATATGATAAAAGTGATATTTCAACTCCAAGAGGAAAGATGGTTTATTTAACATGTCACTGGCATAATGAATAGTATCTGATAAAATTAATTTAAACCCTTGCTTCACATCACAGAAATGGATATCAGGTCAAGAAAAAAAAAAAGGAGAACAGAAATAGGAAAAGAAAAGTAAAAAATCAATTCTCTAGCTCAGATCTCTTATCTGAAAAATAAGGATATATAAACTCTCTCACAGTGAAGCTGTGACACAGAGGATATGAAAGTTCTTATCAGAAGAACAGTATAAAGTCACCTGTAAATGCAAAACAGAAATATTAGTATATTTTAACCAATGAGTTGCTGCACTTTAGGGAGTGCTTTGTGGCTAGAACATACTAATCAGGGGTGAGTTTTAGGGCACTAAGTGAGGACTGTAAACACTTTTCTCAAAAGAGGAGAATTTACAACAAAGGAGAGAAAAAGTTGCTATACCTCTGTGATCATAATGCAGATCATTTGCATAAAAGGAATCTGAATGAGAACTTTCTCCAGCAGATTGTAAGATATAAGTAAAGCAGAGGAAATTTGCTTTCTTCTCATTAAATCAAAAAGAAATGATTCATCTCCATGAATGCAAATGAAAGCTTTCCAAATGGTGTGGTCATAACATGGTAATTAAATGCCTGAGTGCCAGCCAGATTCCTTCATTTTTCTAAATTATAATAATTACAATTGACTGTTACTGATAATTACAGTGATCAGAGTGTCAAATTCCAATTTTTCATTCTCTTCTCTGTATTAAATGTGTAACTTCCTTCCATTAAAATCTATCAAGTTTTCTTTTTCCTTATCCAAATCCTTTCTACCCTTTTACCACACACCCACAGAAAATAGTTCTCTCTTCACCCTCTCCTTTATGTTTACTCACCTCATAATAATGGTTTCTTTTTTTTTTTCTTTTTTGAATTTCTCCCCGGGGCTAATCAGGAGGTGTCTAGCTATATAAGCATTATATCAAGGTAAAATTAAAAGATTAACTATGTAAATTATTGTTTCAAAAAGGGTTCTATGTATTCTGAATGCCTAAATCACTTCATACACACTTATTATCCCTGTAATTAAAATAGAAGCTAGTAATCAAAGGTCCTAACCAATTCCTTGAGGAAAGCATACAAGTTAAAAAGGGAATGATTACCTAATCCTTCCAACTTTTACACTAATACCATGTTTCTCAGCCCTTATAAATGTATCAATTTCCTAACTGGCATAAATTGTGGTTTCTGTTGTGGGACTTTAGAAGGATTTCCTACAAATCATATTTTAAATATTTCTTTCCTTTTGAATTAACTCATTCCATTCTCCAGGTGTCTTCCTTGAAAACATAAATGCCCCTGAGTAAGCCAAATTGCCCTTAATCACTCACGGCCCAAGTGTATCAACTTGCAACTTTTTAGGACTACTAGCTCAGTACAAGTGTTAGGGAATTCTGAGGGCCATGTTGGCAATATGAATCAAAATTTCAATGTATTGAAATTTTGGCCCTACAGTAATATCTATAAAAAGACATAAATAAACATATATTTATTGTATTATGATTTATTTCAGTAAAAATATTATATAAAAAACTTGCATACCCATCAATAGATAGCTAACCATTTAAATTATGGTACAAATATACAATAGGAAAATGTTTAGATATCTTGATTATACATACACACACGTACACAATACACTTTTGACATGAGAAGTTGTCCAAGACATATGATTCCATCTACATAAAATTTAATGCATGTATGTATGGGTGTGAACATAGAGCAAGGACAGAAAGAATCATAACCAATGTCAACAGCTATTTTATCTGAGTGGCAGGACCTCATGTAAATTTAATCTTTTATAAATTTTATAGAATGTTATATACTTTTATATCCTTATAAAGGTGAAGCATGGATTAGAATCATACTATAAAGGATCCTCTGAGTATCTCCAAATGGATTTTATTAATTGCTTCTATCTATTGTCTATAGATATATATTTTTGATTTCCTGTATTGATTGAATCATGTCCCGATAAAAATCCAAAACATTCATAGTGGCAAAAACAAAACAAAAGCCTATTAGATTTGTGATCTCTACCGAAAACGTCCCAACATATGTATCCAGTGATATAAGGACATATTTAACTGGAACATTTATTCACGTATTTGAATTATGCAGGCTTTGGCTCTTACTCAAATGTTATTGCCCTTATCAGACCCAGTTCTCTGGGGAAAAAAATGGAAGGGACCTTGTATTAGAACTGGAAAGTTACTCCCTTTAGATAAGTAGAGGTTTCAGTGACCCTCCCCGAGCAGACAGTCTGTGGAAATTTACTGCTTATTCAAGATCATTGCAACAAACTAATGACACAAAGTAGACAGCTTCCTTATAAAACCACCGGAAAACATGAATTCTCCTGTATGTTACACAGTCCTTTGCATGCTCTGGTTTATTATTCTTGTCTTCACACTTTTCCGCTTTAAGATCTGACCCTTCCAATTTAGCCCTTAGTGGTCCCTTTCTGAAGTCGAGGCTTTACTAGAGACACTCATCTCTACACCCATGGTTTTTTATCTGGGTGATCTTGCCTTGAGTCCCCAACCGCACCAGGGACATTTGGCAAAGACCAGAGCCCATTTTTAGTTGCCATGACTGGGGGAAAGGTGGTGCCACTGGCATCTATTAGGTAGAGGCCAGAAACACTGTTAAATATCCTACCATACACAGAACAGCCTCCCCACCACAAATACATGCGACAAAGAATTATCTGATACAAAATATCAGTAATGCTGAAGTTGAGAAACCCTTCTCTTGATAGAAGCAACTTTGGTTGAATGAGCAAGAGAACAGGGTCTGAAAACAAAGAGAGGTTCCCACACTCCTAGGAAATGACTGACTGTCCCACAGCTATGTTAACAAGTAACCACCAGAACTGGTTTTAAACCTATTCATCAGTTACTGAAAATCTGTCTCTGTGAACATTTTTACAAGCCAGTCAGTGAGAGCTTTTTGGTTTTGGATGTCAGACAATCAGGAATGAACTCATTCCAATAAACACACTATTCAAGGCCAACCAATCAACAATTACCACACATATATAGATGTGGTCAAACCATTTGAATCTCTGAAAATCTACATATCCCCAAACTCCATGCTTCTCAAAACCCTGTATAAAATTAACAGGGTTCTCTCATTTGGCAGACTGTACCTGACAAACACAATTCTGCCTTACTCTAATAAGCAGTAAATTTATCTTTGTCTTTATATTCCAGACAGTGACAAACCCAGAATTGTCAAAGGATTATGAGAACACCTCTCAATATCTAAAATAAAAAGGCAAATTAATGATTTTTATAATAAGGGAGAGCTATGCTGATCAGGAAAAAAAAACTGCTGATTTTATATAGTGGTTTGGGGAATCAAGATCTTCCAATAGGAGGTTGTTACTCTGATATAGAAAAACTGAAAACAGACAAGAAATAAAGGCCACTAAGACTGGTGAATAGTATGTGCTTACAAATAATGTCTTGTGTTCCCAAACCAAGCAGAGGCTTGGAAGGAACCATATGATCAACAACCTTATGGTGTTTATGCTGGAATGCAGAGTAAACAAAGGAAACTTCTTTCACAAATTGACAAAAAGGGGAGGATTTTCATGAAAGACTTTTAGGTCACCCAGGGTAAAGTTTGACCAACTAACTTTTCATGAATTGGTCACCAATCTAACAAACCATTAGTCCTCAGAGCTGGCATGCTTAAGAATTGAGACTTACTTGGCTTATTCCTCCACTTATTCCCTATGAAAGATTCTCTTATACATTATAAAACCCAGGAAACAGCAAAAATATATAAAAACAGATTGTACATATACACAGACAACAGCAAAAGCAAAATAAGCAGCAGGAGAATAAACAGGTTAATGGCAAAAAACCACAAAAAACAAAGGGCATACTTTCAAACTTAAAGTTCTAATGACCTTATATTAAAAATTAAGTCTAAGTATTTACCATGTAAAGTAGTATATTTGTATAAATAAACTTAGACAAAGACTGGGATTAATTATACAAAGACTATGGTCTAACGACTTTATGCAAAGCCTTATTTGGTTACAAATTCGAGGATAACAAAGTAAATTCAGCAACAAGAGCTTAAAGAAACTAGTCAGAACTCAGACTGCCATTGACACTGACTCAGCCCAAAATACATAGTTTGCGTCAGGGCCCCCCTGAGAGCACCTGCTGCTCTGAGCATCCTCTGTAGTCCTGCTAAGCATAAAGTATTCAAAACAATCTCAGTAGAACCTTGTTGATCCTGGTACAGTTTTCACAAAACTGTGGCTGTCAATACTTAAGGAAGAGATGTTGCCTCTATCTGTTCCTGCACCAGGAGGATGAAATGTTTCATTTTATTTTAAGAGTCTTGACACTCAACTTAAAGTTTCTAGGAAATGGATTTCCTCCTTTCTGGTCACTTTGCTATAGTTATTCAAAGACGATATCATAGGGCTTCCCAGATTTCATAGCACATTGCTTGGGAAGCATTTGATCACTTAATTCATACATTTATTCAAAAACTTTTATTTTTTGACATAGTACCAGACATAGTTTTGGATGTTGGATAGTCATCAATGTTTGTTCATCTATGGGTCACCATTTGTCTGTGATTGAATACTATACTTAGAAAGTCCTAAAATTAATTCTTTTTAAAAAATTAATTCTTAATATCAACATATCTTTAATTTGGTATCAATTAAGCCTCAAAAATAACTCATGCGAGCTTTTCTTATTTTATTTATATAATATTTGAAAAGACTGGTACTATGATTCTTTGATGAAACATATATGTTAGGAAAAAAGTCATTTGATGCTTTTGGAAATTTTTGCCATTTAAATGACCCAATGGAGCAGAAGGGAAAAAAACTAACACCTTAGTAAGGTCATTTTCTTTCATAATGGCACAAGCATCCACCCTGTTATTTAAGCCAAAAATTTAGATAGTCGTCCTTGATTTCCTCATTCTCTTCCAATCCATCAGTCAGTCCATCCTACCTGACTGCTCTACCCCCAAAATGTAAATCTGTCCCCTCGTTTCCACTGCTACAGCTAGTTCCCTAATCCTTGTCCAGATTATTGTCATAGCCTACCATAACCTCTCAGCTATTCTACTCTTGTCTTTCTATAATCCACTCCCAAAGAGAAGCCAAAAAGATCACTTTAAAATGTATAATAGATCACATAATACCCC
This sequence comes from Physeter macrocephalus, assembly GCF_002837175.3. Taxonomy (NCBI): domain Eukaryota; kingdom Metazoa; phylum Chordata; class Mammalia; order Artiodactyla; family Physeteridae; genus Physeter; species Physeter macrocephalus. Next base: position 68,790,766 of record NC_041225.1, read on the forward strand.
AGTTTAACACCCTCCAATGACTGCCCATTGTGTTTAGAACACAATCCACACTACCTACCAAAGCCTATCATGGCTGTTCCTAATTTGCTGACATTATTTTCTACCTTTTTTCTCCTCATTCAATATAACCCTTCTTGACTGGCTTTCTTTCTTTTCCTAGGAAACACCAAGAACTTGCTTGTCTCATGGTTTTTGCATCTATCATTCCACCTGCTGAACCTGGTTCCTCCTCGCCTTAGATGGAACCCGCAGTGTGTCAAGTTGTACAATAACCATCAGCTAATTCAGAGAGGCCTTTCCTGCACACCCATAGTCCTTTCATGTTGTTCAGCTTCATATGCCATGCATATATTCTTCATAGCACACTTGCCAAAATATGACACGACCTTCTCCAATGGTTTGTTTATTTTGCTCCTTTTTTAGAATATAAGCCCTAAAAATGTTTGTCTGTCTTGTTAACTTACATAACCTCAGTACCTACAACAATGCCTGGAAGACAGTAAGTGAATACTGCATTGAGGGAATACACTTATGATTCATCGACACATGAAATAATGCACATAGATGCGGACAGGTTAAGGGGAGTCGAGAAAACACATTACAGATCTGAACTGAGGATTCCCAAAGAAATAATGGCTGGATCCCCATTTCTGTCCTTTATTACAGTTCTTTTTTGGTCAGTTCTCTCAAAAATGATATTTAGGTTTGGCTCACCAGAAATCACTTAAAATTTTCTCCTTTAAGAGTCATACCAGTTTCTAGACCATTATTTTCCAGTGGTGAAAGAGCTTGGCACATGCCCCATACATGCATCTATTTCAGGGTGTCTGGTAAAGTTCTGAACTAAAAATAATTTTCAATTTCCATTGAAAGTAGTTTACTTACTCATGTTTTCTTTCATAGAAATTAGTAATTTAGAAATTAGTAATGTTTTTGTTCTTTTGCTTAAAGCAAAACATTTAGTGTTAAGTTCTAGTCTATTGTGTGTGTGTGTGCGTGTGCATGTGCGTGTGCGTGTATGTCTTTTACCAAGCTAGAATAAACAGCCTTGATCACAATTCAGCACCCAAAGTGGCCTGAGACGTGGAAACTGACTTGTGTTACTCTAGTGTTTGAGACTTCAGATGTGATGCTATTGTTTTCGCCTCCATTTGCTGGGCTCCCTATGGCTTCTGAAGTGTTCCCATGTAGAAACCTGCTTTCCAGGAAGCCCTTCCATTAGGGAGCAGTTAGGATCAGCTGTTCTCCATTCACAGCAGTCTGAGGCTCACTAGAGTCCATGTAGACTAAGAGTTTAGAGATTTGATGACTTTAATGTGCCCAACATTTTGCAATGAGAGTTGAAAACAAGGCTATAATAAGGATCCCCTTGTGCACTAGAATTTTAGAGAATAGAGAAAATACATAGAACCTACAATATCTTTACAAACAAAACAGCTGTATTTTTAAAAAATATATGAAGAAACTGGAAAACAGCAGAATCCCAGCTGAGGCAATCATTGCATTTTATGGATACTCAGTCTAAAGCATTTAAATTTAAATTTAACAATTAAAAAGACACTGGGGAAGAAGGTAATGTTCCATTCTGGTACTTTAAACCTGTTGTTTATGTTTCACTGAGTGAGTTCTCAAAATTTTCAACTGTTCCTGCTTAAAACCAGAGGTGCAAATATTGGAGAGCTGGAACAAGATTATGAATCAAGACACACACTCAAATTGCTTTAAAGAAACAGAATTCTCAAAAGTTCAATGGACTGAGATGGGAAAATAATTATTTTAAGCAGTGAGTCTCATGAAACATATGACAATTTTTGAGAAAATACATTCTATCCAAAATTGAAACAGAGACACTATTCTGTAAAAGATTAATTCAAAATAAAAGCAGAATAATGTGTACTTCTATATCTTTGAATTACATTCTTTTCATTAGCCCCACCAATCCAGAAACATATTACATTATAAATATTTTCTTATATATAGATTATTGAGCACAGGCAGAGAATATTTTTTAATCATAATAATAAATTTACAAAGGAAGCAAAATGGAAATGAAATCCAATCTCTTCGTTACAACAACACTTTTCCTTTCCAATATATCCAGTATGTAATTAATACCACATTGTAACTGTTAGGCATATGGCCTCGAGGTAAACAATGTATAGATAAGTTAAACTGACATGATACCTATTTTCTGGAAAACTATAAAAGAAAATAAACAAGCACGTCAAACTCTGTTTTCTATTTATATTCTGTCCTGATCTGCTTCCACAATCTCTGCCTGCCATATGTAGCTATCAAACTAAATGAAAGCAAATATTGAAAAAAAAAGTAATAAAATCTTTATGGCAGAGATAATATTAGCTCAATGTGTTAACTTCAACTGTATATACTAATACTGGACAAATAAAGAAAAAGGTATTGGCTTAAACCTTTTGATTACTTTGTTGAGTGAGGAGTGAGTTACAAAAGTCATTTATGTAAATAATATTTAAGGACTCTCACATGCCATGTACTGCAATGGAGGCTGGGGATATGGCAGTGAACCAGATGGTCAAGGTTCTCCCTTATCACTTATCTCAAATATACCAATAAAAACTAAAAGAAAAATAAACCAGGATAATATGAGAGGAACAAGTAGTGGGAAGGAATAGAAATTTATGGATCATCAGGGAAAGCATTTTTGAGGAGGTGACATTTAAGCTAAAACCTAATTTATAAGAGGCTCCGGCCATGAAATGATGTGAGAGCAGAGCATTCTTGGTGAAGAGAACAGTAGGTTCAAAGGCTTGGCTGGATGGCAGAAAAGAAAGAAGAGTGCTATCGTTTAAAGCAGTGAACACAGACCCCTAAACTCACCAGTACATGCCTCGGCCAAATCAGTTAGAACAGTCCAGTTTGGTGTGTGTAGACACAACTCACTGTGGAGTTTCCTCCCCATGGAGTACAAAATGTGTATAGGACAGGAAACTTGGACCAGAAAAGTCTTACTTGATAGCCATGATCCTTTTTGCAAAACCCTGCCTAGTTCCTCTTTAGAGGGTTCATGGGCTGTCTCTGAATCTTAACTCTTAAAATAGTGTCTTTGTAAAAAAGTCTGCAGAGATGCATATCAACACTTGGCGTGCCATCTGCATAGAGCTAATTATATACACTTTGTTATTTGTCACTATAAGACATTTCAGAATGAAATGTGCGAACCATCTGCCGACGACGTTATTCACATTTCTTGGATCATCAACAAGAAACCTTATACTTCTTTTCCCCCCAGGGAATACAAATTGTAATGTGCACAAGGTGGGTAGATGGGGAAAAGATTCTAAAAATGGCTTTAGCATGTACCAGAAAAATAGGAGGTATTTTCAGAATGTCCTAGAATCATGTGTATTCATTACTCTGCCATGTGTCCTTGATACAGCGTTATACAAACTAAACCTAACCCCCACCCCCAGTGTCAGACAGGCACCAGTGCTTTGGGCATTATTTACGTGATTGTTGGGTAAGGAAGAACAAAGAATCCATGAATGTAAAATAAATTGCGGTTTGCCATTTGATTATGTAAATATGTGGTTGCATGATCCCCAAATTCTCCAAATCACACTTTATGCACAAAGGCAAAACCAGCTTTTGTGTTTTGAAAAGCAGGTGCGCAATTATTCCTACAAAGAAAAAGAGTCATTTGCAGTGATTGTGGAGGGGTGAGATGATTGAGCAATTATAGGCGTACATGCTAATTCTGTTTTATCCTATGACCATCTTCTGTTTGTAAAATGGATGGGTCTCTCTTTCTCTTTGATAAGGGAAAGAAGCTGCAGAAACAAAGATAAGGAAGTTGGACAATTTATGCCATTGCCAGTGGACATCAACCTGGCACCATTTGTTCAAGCATTTCTCACTGAGTACTTGTCATGGCCCACCATTTAATAAAACACCCAGGCAAAGTTTAATACTTACTGACAATGAGTTTTCCAAAAACCCCCACAGAAAGCCAGGGATTCAGCATTGCTGCAATACGCATAATTTTCAATTCTACTTTCTAACAGTCCATTTGGAAAGAAACTGAGAGGTGAAGGTAGAAGATTAAAACAGCCTGTACTTTGATTTGGAAATTCAACTCACTTCCTTGCTACCTGAACTTCCCTCGAAGGCAAAAGGGCTGTGTATTCACTATGATATAAAATTAGAACATGGATGATACTAGAAGGCAGAAAAGTGACAGAAGTCACTTTTGACAGTGACAGTTCTTCACTACTTAAGCTACTTTCACTACTTGAGCTATGAAAATTTTCCAGGATTAGAACTATAATTAATACTATAAACAATCAAATTTCTATTTTCAAAATTAAAATTTTATAAAGTTGCCTTAAGTGTATACATCTAAATTTTTTATACATAAACACATATACACGTATACACATACACACACATTAACATTGATCTTTAACTGTATATTTATATCTATATTTTAAGGAACATATGAAGACTCTCTAATTGTAGAAAACTATTTTAAATAATTCAAAATCATTAAAATGTCAATTACCTTGGAAAATTATCCCACTGAAACTACTTCAGAGATATTTGAGTGTACATAATTTTACTCAAATAATTTGATAGGGCTCCTGGTAAACCATTAGAATAGAAACAGCTGGTATAAATGAACACAGCCAAGTATTAGCAATAGACTATTATAATATCCTGGGCAATAAGATGGAAAAATATAACTGCATACTAATTAATTCTAGATTATGTTAAAATTAGCAAATGTCTTAATCTAAAATGGTATAGACACATGAATCAATATCACTTGGAAAAAAGGCTCACAGCATATACCATTGTATTCCATCCTTGACCGTTCTGCTTATCAACTCCATGAACACTTTGGATGAGGAAAAAGTGATATGCTTGTTATTTGCTTATTAAGAGAAACAGAGAACCTCCATACTTTTCTCCATAGTGGCTGTATCAGTTTACATTCCCGCCAACAGTGCAAGAGGGTTCCCTTTTCTCCACACCCTCTCCAACATTTATTGTTTCTAGATTTTTTGATGATGGACATTCTGTGAGGTAATATATCATTGTAGTTTTGATCTGCATTTCTCTAATAATTAGTGATGTTGAGCATCTTTTCATGTGCCTCTTGGCCATCTGTATGTCTTCTTTGGAGAAATGTCCATTTAGGTCTTCCTTCCATTTTTGGATTGGATTGTTTGTTTTTTCTGATATTGAGCTGCATGAACTGCTTGTATATTTTGAGATTAATCCTTTGTCTGTTGATTCATTTGCAAATATTTTCTCCCATTCTAAGGGTTGTCTTTTCATCTTGTTTATGGTTTCCTTTGCTGTGCAAAAGCTTTTAAGTTTCATTAGGTCCCATTTGTTTATTTTTGTTTTTATTTCCACTACTCTAGAAGGTGGGTCAAAAAAGATCTTGCTGTGATTTATATCAAAGAGTGTTCTTCCTGGGCTTCCCTGGTGGCACAGTAGTTGAGAGTCCACCTGCCGATGCAGGGGACATGGGTTCATGCCCCGGTCCGGGAAGATCCCACATGCTGTGGAGCAGCTAGTCCTGTGAGCCATGGCCTCTGAGCCTGCGCGTCCGGAGCCTGTGCTCCGCAACGGGAGAGGCCACAACAGTGAGAGGCCCGCATAACACAAAGAAAAAAAGAAAGAGTGTTCTTCCCATGTTAATAGAATTACAATATGACCCAGCAATCCCACTACTGGGCATATACCCTGAGCAAACCATAATTCAAAAAGACACATGCACCCCAATGTTCATTGCAGCACTATTTACAACAGACAGGTCACGGAAGCAACCTAAATGCCCATCGACAGACAAATGGATAAAGAAGAAGTGGCTCATATATACAATGGAATATTACTCAGCCATAAAAAGGAGCAAAACTGAGTCATTTGTAGAGATGTGGTTGGACCTAGAGACTGTCATACAGAGTGAAGTAAGTCAGAAAGAGAAAAACAAATATCGTATATTAACACATATATGTGGCATTTAGAAAAATGGTACAGATGAACTGGTTTCCAAGGCAGAAATAAAGACACAGATGTAGAGAACAAACATATGGACACCAAGGGGGGAAAGTGTGTGGGGAGGTGGGATGAATTGGGAGATTGGGATTGACATATATACACTAATATGTATAAAATAGATAACCAATGAGAACCTGCTGTATAGCACAGGGAACTCCACTTCACTGTACAGTAGAAACTAACACAGCATTGTAAAACAACTATACTCACAATAAAATTAAAAAAATTTTTTTAAGAGAAACAGAGAAAAGGCCAACACAAAAATTTAGTTAAGGTTAAAAATGATAGAATTAAACAATGGGTCAAGTTTATCAAAAAAGAAAATGAATACAGTAAAATGTAGTCTGGATTTATTAAAAGTACATTTTATCAAAGCTGTGCAAGCACAAGCACAGGACAGTCTGAATCTTTGCTGTGCCATTTACTCACTCTATACACAGGAGTAAGTTGCTTAATCTCTCTGTGTTTCAGTTTCTTCATCTGTAAAGTTGATTTAATAGAGTATGATCTTTTATGAATGTTGTAGGATTAAGTGAGTCTAAGGTTTGTTCAGGCAGAGTCAAATCACAGTGAATGTTAACTACTATTGTGTTTGTGAAAAAAGGGGGGGTGGTATTTTTTTTGCTAACATCTCAATGTGAATCAACAGTGTTATGAGATTGCCAAAATACACTGACCTGGGGCTTCATTAAAGGAAGGAAAATATTAAGACTTCGAAGCCTATGGGAAGGTACACACGTGCCAACCCAGCCCCTGGCTACACACATCCCTTCTGGAACATCTACCTTCTGCTGTCTCTGTCTCTTTCTTTGTTTCTCTCCAAGCATCCTTCTTAGGTATCTTTTGCTCCCTGTCTCCCTCTTTATTTATCTTTCTATGCCGCTTCCTTTCTGTCACTTTAGAGGAAACCTCAACAGTCTTGAGTGCATCTAGGGGAGAGCAAACACTAGTTGGTAAAGGCTAGAAGTGGGGTGCTAGAATGGCAGCTCTGTGAAAGGAGAATACAGGGCTCGGGGAGGAGATGTGCTGAGGAGCAAAGCAAACTGTTTTCAAGCCCAAGGTCACACAGTTTAAGACAGGGCTGTGCAGCTCAGCAGGGAACAAGAAGAATGAATGGAGACATTACAGAGAAGAAGCTATTTGGATTAAAACAGTAAGTAACTTTTAACCTAAAACTGTCTAGAATTAAGAACAGTCTCCTAAAAAAAGGAACCCTGTACAATGTTAGTGGGAAGGTAACTTGGTGCAGCCATTATGGAAAACAGTATGGAGGTTTCCCCAAAATTAAAAACAGAGCTACCATATGATCCAGCAATCTCACGTCTGGGTATATATCTGAAGGAAATGAAATCACTATCTTGAAGAGATATCGGCACCACATGATTACTGAAGCATTATTCACAATAGGTAAGTGATGAAAAAACCTAGGTGTCCATCGACAAATAAATGGATAAAGAAAGAAATTCTGCAATATGTGACAACATGGATGGACCTTGAAGGTATTATGCTAAGTGAAAAAAGCCGAACAGAGAAAGACAAAGGCCATATGAGCTCACTTAAATGTAGAATCTAAGAAAAGTCAAATTCGTAGAAACAAAGAGTAGATTAGTGGTTGCCAGAGGCTAGGGGATGGGAGAAATGTGGAGATGTTGGTCGAAAAGTACAAACTTCCAGTTATAAGAGGGATTTATTTCTAGGGATCTAATGGGCAACATGATGATTATCGTTAATAATGTATTATATGTTTGAAAGCTGTTAAGAGAGTAAATCTTAAATGCTCTTACCAAAAAGAAAGGATAATTATGTGAGGTGATGGATGTGTTAACTAATCTGATTGTGGTAATCATTCTACAATATGTATCAAATCATCCCATTGTACATCTTAAACTTACACAATGTTATATGTTAATTATATCTCAATAAGCTAAGAAAAAAATAGTCTACTCATGAAGCAGTGAATTTCATCTCCCCAAAAGTTCAGAAAGGGGCTGGATAGCCTATGACTACATGACAGCTGGACTTGGATGGTCTGGAAAGAGCCTGTCAGTTTAACCACTGTTACAGACAAAACAGATGACTTTTGTATTTGCTGTACAGAAGAGACCCTCCAGTAAAACAAACAAGTAACAAAAAAAGCAGCATTTTGACCCCATAATGGAACAAATTTGGATTGCTCCATTGGATCAAGATATTGAAAGCTCTTGTCAACGTGGAAAATACTATCTGGGAGTGATTTTTTAATCATTATCATTTTACAGGGAATTTATTTACCAGCTGGGCTAAGGAACGTGTACATAATCTAAAATGGAATTGATTTTTGTATATAAAAATAGGCAACTGTTGAGAAGATACGAACAATAAAATCTACTGGTTGTGTGCTCTCTTTTGCTTTTATGTCCTTCTTTTCAGGAAGGCTGTGGTTATGTATGTAATAAATGAAAGACATATTTCTGCAAAGTATATAAGCCACAGAGGCATGAATAATTTTGTGACCACACAGATATGAGAAAAACATGTATGATTAAACTGAAATACTGCCATTTTGAATATACCCAATGTTATTATTTTGGCTAAGTATTTCAAAAAAGAAAGAAAAAAAACGCTTGGGCCTATTATCTGTAACCTCAGTGCCATTGCCAATGTTATATAAAATATACATATAAAAAGAAAGGGGGCATATACACTCAGCATCCCAAATATAATTACATCTGAAACAGATTTCAAAAGAAACACTCCTGATATATTTTCATACAGATACAATTACCTTGAAATTTTACTACCTACTTGCTAATGATGATATAAAATTACTCACTTTATATGATGCTTTGGGAAACAGGATTTTTTTTAACAACATAACATTCATCACAGAACCTTCTAGTTGACTTAAAACTGCATTTTTCTCACTTGCCATTTAGAAAATGGAGAGGGTAAACATTCCAGTAGAGCAAGGTGCTTGAGAGCAGTGACACAGCTCTTGGAGGCCCTAATATCCTCTCCCTGTTCCTCTAGAATACCAAGCTACTAGAGAAAGTTTTTCAGGAAGAATTGTGAAAAATGAACTTTGAGGCAATGTCTTTGGAGAAGGGGACAGACAAAGCATCAGCAAGGTGTTCACAGTAATGCAGATAAGAAGTCAGAGATGGATTTTGAAGAGGTATTGAACAGGTGAGAGAGACAGAGACACACACAGAGACAAAGGGACAAAGAAAGAGACAAGAGACAGAGATTCCAAACATGGTTTAAACAGAGAAGAAAAAGAAGTCAAATAGTCTACCCAGTAAAGCTGTTACATTTTACTGTGCCCTGTGTAAAAGTTACGAAGAATATCTTGAGTAGTTCCCAGGAGTTAGATATTTTTATTTTGTTCCTTCAGCCCTGGTTTCATTTTGTTCAGAACAAACAACTGAACTTTTCAAAGATAATTAAAGAAGAAATCTTTAAGGCCTTAGAACTTTATATTATTGCTACAAGCCTAATCCTGCCTCCTCTACACATGATGATACTGAAATATATCTTTTATTTCTTTGATCCCAAAGGTCACTTCTTCAAATTCAAACATCAAAAGAGAGGAGAAACTGGTGGATTCTTTTTCTTATTGTAGCATTTATTTCAAACAAACTCCACTTTGCCTTTTTTCTTCCCATAATAAGACTGAACAGTACACACTAAATCTTCTCCTATGCCAGGAAATCCATTCCTACCATGTGGTAAATTTTTGGATTATAAGAGCAAGTGGGCAAAACATAGTGGAAGTCGAGAGACATGGATATAGTCCTTACCACCAGCAAAACCATGTGATTTGGGGCAAGTTATTTCCCCTCTCTGGGCTTCTGTTCTGTTCACTGAAAAATAAGAATTCTTAATTCAATGCTTGCTAATGTCCTTTGTACTTATAAAATTATATTATTCTGTAGGTAACTATATAACATGCTAATGAAATAATTATTTTTGAATAATAGTCATCTTATCCCATTGTTATTTGACTTCACACTTTATATATATGTGCATATTTAATGGATTTAGTATATATTTAAACACAGCATATATTATAATCTTAACATTGTCCTAATGGTTTTTTTTTTTTTTTTTTTTTTTTTTTTTTTTTTTTGTGGTACGTGGGCCTCTCACTGTTGTGGCCTCTCCCGTTGGGGAGCACAGGCTCTGG
>NC_041225.1:68801089-68805962 GCF_002837175.3 Physeter macrocephalus
TTTTTTTTTTGTGGTACGTGGGCCTCTCACTGTTGTGGCCTCTCCCGTTGAGGAGCACAGGCTCTGGACGCACAGGCTCAGTGGCCATAGCTCACGGGCTCAGCCGCTCCGTGGCATGTGGGATCTTCCCGGACCGGGGCACGCACGAACCCGTGTCCCCTGCATCAGCAGGAGGATTCTCAACCACTGTGCCACCAGGGAAGCCCTCTCCTAATGGTTCTTAATGCACTTAATTCTACTTTGCCTTCATAAGAACACTTATGGCTTAATTGCTTTACTAAAGAGAAGGGTATTACAATCTATTGAAAGAATCACACACAAACACACACACATGCACACACACACCACAAACCTATTATTTCTCAGCATCAAAATAAGTTATTTGCCACACAAAGGTAGGGAGGGAGATGATGTCAACTTAATCAGACAATAATGAAACACATAAATAGGTATACAATAGAATCAAGAAAAAAGAGACCCCCCCCCAAATTATGAAAAGTTCTTAGCAATTAAATGATATAGTATAAATATTGGCTATTTTTAAGAAGGAAGACTAAGATTTGGGTTATTCATGAAAAGAGTAGGAAAAAGCAAATGATTCCTTAAAATAAGTTCAATTTCTCCCAGCCATAAGTGATTATATTGTGGTAAGTGTAAAAGTGATCTCATGACAATAATCTGTGGGAAAATCCTAGTAAAATTCTGGTATCAAATTTTAAAATTACATCCCAGACTTTAAATTTTGAAAACTATAAGTTAACTTATTGATTTTATGTCCATGAAAAATCTGGAGATTTAACTAAACATGAAAGTCTATTCACTCTTAGAAAAGACTATAGCAATCTGTATGAGCCACTAGAGTGATGGCTCATGCTAAATTAAATTTGCTTCCTTTTGTGAAAGATGTATTAAGATTTTCAAGCCAGATTACATTACAAATAATTTACTGCAGTATCACCTTGGTTTTACTGAGTTTAACATTTTTATCAATGATCTGAATGAACACTGCTATTTGTGGACAAACATGATAAATATTATAACAGATAAAATAATGAAAGGCAGATATAGTATCAAAAGAATCCAAACACATAAAATTGAACATGTATAAATGTAAGCTCTGTAGTGGGTTCCAAAACAATTGCACATATATGCAGTCAGAGGAGCATCCTTGAAATTAATTTTTGTGAAAATTACAGTCAAGAGCAGCTTGAACTATAGGTTGTTATACATATTCTTATAGAAATATGTTTTCAGATGAATACTACCTAAAGAATCAAAGCTGGAGAGAATGAGGTCTTCCTTAATCAAGCTTAAATGAAATACAATAGAGTCATCCCTCAGTATCTTTGGAAGACTGGTTCCAGGACCCCTGCAGATACAAATATCTATACATGCTCAAGTCCCTGATATAAAGTGGCCTAGCGCAGCTGACCTTCTGTATCCATGGGCACTGATCCTCCACCTGACTTTGGTTAAATCCACAGATGTGGAAACCATGGATACAGAAGGCTGACTGTAATACCCGATCCTCAAAGTAAAAGGAACAGTGAAGAGCTATCAAGTATTCAGAGTTCCAGGCAATGTGTTAAGCAGTTTATATGCATAATCCTATTTAATTTTCACGTCAATTTCATTGAGATAGGGACTGTCCATCTCCATTTAACAACCTAGAAACAGACTTAGAGAGGTTAAGTAATATGTCTGTGTCACACAGCTAGTGGGTAAGTCATGACTTAAAGCCACTCCTGATACTCCAATACCCACATTCTTATCACTACCCTAGTGTGGAGGTTATAGAGTTAGAAACCCTGACCTAAGTTTTATATGACTTGTGTACAACAGCTAATAGATCAGAATATAATTTTCTTTATTGTTAATGATATAGCCTCAATATCATCACCTAGAAATGGCATAAAGTAAAACTTCCCACTGCTATAATAAAGAATTCAATATCAATTAAATTCAAATGAAAATATTTCTTGGCTCTTACATTTAAAATTTAGTTGAAGAAAAAATGATACTACCTCTTGAGCAATAAATTATATTCTAAAACACCTAAATATTGTATACAGGAAATCACTGAATCATTTCATTAGACCACTGTTGCAGTTTTTTAAAACTGCTAAGATTAGAGTAACTGTAGAAGGTGGACACAGACAAATGCCATTCCAATATTCAAAAAGATAAAATTGGGTCTATTTCCTGTAATTGTGGACTAAGTAAAACAGACTAAAGCTTCTGTTGAGGAAAAATAGAAAAACTGGAAAAATATCATGGAAAAGACCCTAAAATCCTCTTTAGAAGAAGAAAACATCATTCCAGGCCTCAAATTATTTCCACAAACATAATATTTAGAAAACATGAAAATAGAACAACATAAAGGAAACTGAGCAGAAATAAAACTTAATGACATCAGATTTAAAGGTGGGTTTAAAGTGTTCTAATTATCAGACTCAAATTTTTAAATAACCACTTATTCTATCCAAGAACCAAAAGAAAAATTTAGCAGAAAACCGGAAAAAAATAAAAATCACTTTGCATACTTGAAAAACAATCCCCAAAATCTAGAATTTAAAAATACAAGAGCTAAAATTTTGAACTCAGATGTATTTAACAATACATTAGACAAAGCTGAAGAGAGAATTAAAGAACAAGAAACTAAGTGATTAAAAAATACTGAAAATGAAATATAGTGGGAAGGCAAAATAAGAATAGGTAAGAGACAAATTGAATACATTGACAAGTTTTAATATACATGTACTTATAACCCCAGAAAGAGAGAAGCATATGGAGCAAAAGCAATATTTGAAGATACAGTAACTAAAAATTTTCCAAAATTGATGAAAAACATCAGTTCATTAATTCAAACATCCACCTGGCCCCAAAGCATACTAAAATTTAAAAATCTGCACACTGTTTCCTTACAGTAAAACTACAGAATACAAAAAACAAAGAGCTGCCAAAAAAAGAGGAAGAGCCAATTTTCCTTTAAAGCTAACTTCTTAACAGAAACAAGGAAAAAAGGATTAATATTTTCAGCATAGAAAAGAAAATAACTACCAATGTTAAATTCCATATCCAGTGGAAATAAGAAAGCAAATGATAAAAAAGAATTTTTATTCAGTTGAAAAAAGATAATTCATTACAAGCAGACACTCACTACAAAGAAAAAAATATATTCGTGTAGATGTATGTATATACACATACATGTATATACATATACAAATACACATCTATGTATATATACACGATAAGTATATATTAACATATATATTCATATATATAAACATACATATATATGATGACATATACGGATGAAAGGCAGACTGATTTAATGTGTTCTAAGGTCTTTGTATTGTCTGGGAGAAGGATAAAAACACTAATTAATATCAGACTTGATAAGTGAAGTACACATTGAATGACCTCTAGCATAACCACTAAAAAAAGCACAATAATGTATGAGTTGCAAATAAACAGTGAACTAAATTGAATAAAATAAACTAATCTACCCATGCAAAGAAAACAAGAAGGAAAGAAAAAGAGAATAAATAGGTGTAGGAAATAGGTAATGCACCAAAAAAAGGTAATTACAAAGTGATTAGTAATTACAATGACATAATTGAACTAGAAACTCCAATTAAAAGACAAAGATTATACATTTACAATTGTAAAAACCCAGCTTTGCTTCTTACAAGAGTTGTATATAAAACATAAAAATACAGAAAGATGGCGTGAGGTGCCCAGTGATCTGACTGACGAGTTTGGGGCGTAGTGCGACTCCAACCGCTCAGGGTCCTGTGGCTTATGTTAACCACAGCCGCACTTTGGCCATCACCACCCAACACACCAACGACTGCATCATACTCATTACAACAGTCTAGGGTGATGGCACCTCCCCATTCCAAAGAGTCTTAAGAAGATGTCCTCATAAAACTCGACCTACTGGGGATAACTTAAAAGAAAATAAGAGCAAAGACTGAACTAGTGCAGCTAGGAACTGCCCAGTTACTCTTCCCGAGAGTTGAAAAGTGAGCTCCCCAAGAATCGGCCGGGGATTCGTGGGAGTGGAGCGAAGTCGGCTGCGGTCGCGGTTGAGCCACGTGTGAAGAGGAAGGAGGAGCTTTTTGTACTCTTGGCGTCTGTCAGCTGTTGATCAAAATTAAATGAAGGCTATCTGGGTCTGAGGAGTGGAGTGACTCGTATTGAACAGCCAAAAGTCCAATATGAAACTGATTTGGGGACTAGATTAAGCCGAGTGGATTAAAGGCTCTTGGTGCTCCAGCCAGGTGTCAGGGCTGTGTCACTGAGGTGGGAGAACCAACTTCACAACACTGGTCCACAACAGACCTCCCAGCTCCATGTAATATCAAATGGTGAAAATCTCCAAGAGATCTCCATCTCAACACCAAGACCCAGCTTCACTCAACGACCAGCAACCTACAGTGCTGGACATCCTATGCCCAACAACTAGCAAGACAGGACTACAGCCACATCCGTTAGGAGAGAGGCTGCCTAAAATCATAATAAGGCTACCAACATCCCAAAACACACCACCAGACGTGGAACTGCCCACCAGAAAGACAAGATCCAGCCTCACCCACCAGAACACAGGCACTAGTCCCCCCAACTAGGAAACCTACTCAACCCACTAAAACAACCATAGCACTGGGGACAGACACCAAAAACAACAGGAACTACAAACCTGCAGCCTGCGAAAAGGAGACCCCAAACACAGTAAGCAAAATGAAAAGACAGAAAAACACACAGCAGATGAAGGAGCAAGGTAAAAACCCACCAGACCTAAAAAATGAAGAGGAAATAGGCAGTCTACCTGAAAAAGAATTCAGAATAATGATATTAAAGATGATCCAAA
>NC_041225.1:68806357-68808363 GCF_002837175.3 Physeter macrocephalus
ATGAAAAGAACTGAGGACAGTCTCAGAGACTTCTGGGACAACATTAAACGCACCAACATTCAAATTACAGGGGTCCCAGAAGAAGAAGAGAAAAAGAAAGGGACTGAGAAAATATTTGAAGAGATTATAGTTGAAAACTTCCTTAATATGGGAAAGGAAATAGTCATTCAAGTACAAGAAGCACAGACAGTCCCATGCAGGATAAATCCAAGGAGAAACATGGCAAGACACATATTAATCAAACTGTCAAAAATTAAATACAAAGAAAACATATTAAAAGCAGCAAGGGAAAAACAACAAATAACACACAAGGGAATCCCCATAAGGTTAACAGCTGATCTTTCAGCAGAAACTCTGCAAGCCAGAAGGGAGTGGCAGGACATATTTAAAGTGATGAAGGAGAAAAACCTACAACCAAGATTACTCTACCCAGCAAGGATCTCATTCAGATTTGATGGAGAAATTAAAAGCTTTACAGACAAGCAAAGGCTGAGAGAGATCAGCACCACCAAACCAGCTTTTCAAAAAATGCTAAAGGAACTTCTCTAGGCAAGAAACACAAGAGAAGGAAAAGACCTACAAGAACAAACCCGAAACAATTAAGTAAATGGTAATAAGAACATACATATCGATAATTACTTTAAATGTAAATGCATTAAGTGCTACCACCAAAAGACACAGACTGGCTGAATGGATACAAAAACAAGACCCATATATACGCTGTCTACAAGAGACCCACTTCGGACCTAGGGACACATACAGACTGAAAGTGAGGGGATGGAAAAAGATATTCCATGCAAATGGAAATCAGAAGAAAGCTGGAGTAGCAATTCTCATATCAGACAAAATAGACTTTAAAATAAAAACTATTACAAGAGACAAAGAAGGACACTACATAAAGATCAAGGGATCGATCCATGAAGAAGACATAACAATTGTAAATATTTATGCACCCAACGCTCATAGAACATTCTCCAGGATAGATCATATCTTGGGTCACAAATCTAGCCTGGTAAATTTAAGAAAATTGAAATTGTATCAAGTACCTTTTCGGACCACAACACTATGAGACTAGATATCAATTACAGGAAAAGACCTGTAAAAACTACAAACACATGGAGACTAAACAATACACTACTTAATAACGAAGTGATCACTGAAGAAATCAAAGAGGAAATCAAAAAATACTTAGAAACAAGTGACAATGGAGACACGACGACCCAAAACCTATGGGAGGCAGCAAAAGCAGTTCTAAGAGGGAATTTTATAGCAATACAATCCTACCTTAAGAAACAGGAAACATCTCGAATAAACAACCTAACTTTGCACCTAAAACAATTAGAGAAAGAAGAACAAAAAAAAAACCCCAAATTTAGCAGAAGGAAAGAAATCATAAAGTTCAGATCAGAAATAAATGAAAAAGAAATGAAAGAAATGATAGCAAAGATCAATAAAACTAAACGATGGTTCTTTGAGAAGATAAACAAAATTGTTAAACCATTAGCCAGACACATCAAGAAGAAAAGGGAGAAGACTCAAATCAATAGAATTAGAAATGAAAAAGGAGAGGTAACAATGGACACTGCAGAAATACAAAAGATTATTAGAGATTACTACAAGCAACTCTATGCCAATAAAATGGACAACGTGGAAGAAATGGACAAATTCTTAGAAATGCACAACCTGCAGAGACTGAACCAGGGAGAAATAGAAAATATGAACAGACCAATCACAAGCACTGAAATTGAAACTGTGATTAAAAATCTTCCAACAAAAAAAAGCCCAGGACAAGATGGCTTCACAGGCGAATTCTATCAAACATTTAGAGAAGCGCTAACACCTATCCTTCTCAAACTCTTCCAAAATATACCAGAGGGAGGAACACTCCCAAACTCATTCTACGAGGCAACCATCACCCTGATAACCAAAACCAGACAAAGATGTCACAAAGAAAGAAAACTACAGGCCAATATCACTGATGAACATAGACGCAAAAATCCTCAACA
>NC_041225.1:68809582-68822537 GCF_002837175.3 Physeter macrocephalus
AGCAAGATCATTTTTGACCCACCTCCTAGAGAAAAGGAAATAAAAAAAATAAATAAACAAATGGGACCTAATGAAACTTAAAAGCTTTTGCACAGCAAAGGATACCATAAACAAGACCAAAAGACAACCCTCAGATTGCGAGAAAATAGTTGCAAATGAAGCAACTGACAAAGGATTAATCTCCAAAATTTATAAGCAACTCATGCAGCTCAATACCAAAAAAACAAACAACCCAATCCAAAAATGGGCAGAAGACCTAAATAGGCATTTCTCCAAAGAAGATATACAGCTTGCCAACAAAAACGTGAAGGAATGCTCAACATCATTAATCATTAGAGAAATGAAAATCAAAACTACAATGAGATATCATCTCACACCAGTCAGAATGGCCATCATCAAAAAATCTAGAAACAATAAATGCTGGAGAGGATGTGGAGAAAAGGAAACACTCTTACTCTGCTGGTGACAATGTAAACTGATACAGCCACCATAGAGAACAGTATGGAGGTTCCTTAAAAAACTACAAATAGAACTATCATACGACCGCATGGCACAGGGAGATCAGCTAGGTGGTTTTTGACCACCTAGAGGGGTGGGACAGGGAGGGTGGGAGGGAGGGAGACACAAGAGGGAAGAGATATGGGAACATATGTATAGGTATAACTGATTCATTTTGTTGTAAAGCAGAAACTAACACACCATTGTAAAACAGTTATACTCCAATAAAGATGTTTAAAAAAAATACAGAAAGATTAGTTGAAAGTAGGAGAATGAAAATAAACAATGTATTATGTAAGAAATAGCAAAAATTAAAATGGGTATAGCTATCGATATACTGATTCAAACTAAGTAAACTTAAAGGCAATAAGCATTAAAATAAAAAAGTGAGACATCTTAAGAATGTTCAATTCACCAAAAAATAATTCTACTTTTCTCTGCAATATAATGTTTGTTTTCAAATTACTTAAAACAAAGCTGATAAAACTAAAAGGCAAGTTTACAACTCCACGATTATTGTAGGAATTTTCAATACAACTTTCTCAATAACATAGAAGATATAGGAAAATACAGTAAGGGTATAGAAGATTTGAACAGATGATTAACAAATCTGACCTGATAGACATATATGAAATGTTGTACCCTACTATTATAGAATGCAAATTCTTTTCAGAGGATATCTGAAATGCTTCAAAAAACTGACCAAAGTAAACTTCAGTATAATTCCAATTATTAAAATCATATAGAAAATGTCTGATATAGTAGAACTAAGATAGAAATCAATAACAATAATATGTTCCATAATTTTTGGAAATTAAGAAATATAATTTTTTAGACCCCTTGGGTCAAGAAACAAATTACAAGAAAATTAGAAAATATTCTGAATTAAAAGCTAGCTAAAATTCTGCATATCAAAGTTATGAAAATAGTTGAAGCTGTAATTATCAGGAATTTGCAGCCTCAATTTCAGACATGAGAATAGGGATAGGACTGAAAAATTAATAAATTATGAATCCATCTCAAGATGTTAGAAAAGAGATTTTAAAATACATTTAAATAGATTAAAAAAAGAAATAACAATAAGAACACAAATTAATGAAATAAAAACTAACATACAACAGAAAGAAATGGCAAGTCAGAATTTGGTTCACTGAAAAGAGTAATAAAATTAATAAATCCCTAAGGAAAATTTTAAAAAACAGTATGGTATTGGCAGAAAGAGAAAAAATAGACCAATGGAACAAAATTAAGATCCTAGAACAGACATATAGATATATGGAATCTCTATTGATAGGCAACAAAAGTGACACTATAAAGCCATGCGGAAAGGATGGTCTTTTCAATAAATGATGCTGGGTTAATTAGATATCCATGTAAGAAGAAAACAAAACTTTACTCTTTTCTTCTACCATACAAAAAAATTCAATTCCTGGTGGATTTTAAGCACAAACGATGAAACTTATAGAGGAATAGAGAAGAATATCGTAAAATCCTCAGGGAAGGAAAATGTTTTCAGTTTTGTTTTTAACAGAAAAATCAAAAGCACTAACCATAAATGTGAAGAGTGATATTTATGACTGCATTAAAATTAAATTATTTTTCTCTACAAGAATCAAGTGTTGGGAGGCAAGTCATAGAACTGAGTTGGCGTTTGCCTTTCATAGAACCAAAAAAGGAGGTGTAAATGCAGAATATAAACACCACACAGTAGGATATGTTCAGATGGCCCACTGTCAAATGAAAAATTGGTCCTCTTCATTATTCATCAGAGAAATGCAAATTAAAACCATAATGATATATCACATACACCCACCAGAATATCTAATATTAAAAAGACTAACAAGGTAGGAGCTAGCAAAAATGAGGAGAAATAGGTATACTCATAAAATTTGGTATTATCTACAAAAGCTGAAGATGCTCACCCTCTATAACTCAGCAATTTCATTCCTATGTATAGACTCAACCAAAATTCATTCACGTGCACCAAGAGACAAATAAAGAATTTTTAATAGCAGTCTCTTTATTAACAGTCAAAAGCCGGACTCAACCTAAATGTCCATGTACAAATGATTGGATAATTTAATTGTATTATATTCATTCGACAGGACACTGTAACAGCAGTGAAAATGCATAGACAATACTTATATGTAAAAACATGGATGAATCTCACAAACATGTTGAACAAAAAAGCTATATGCAAAAAGATCACTTATTGGAAGATCTATTTATACATCTAATTTTTTATATATGTGTTGTATTTTATAGTAAAAGTGGTTTCTAAAAAAGGATAACACTGTTATGCAATAAAATTTATAATCACACATGTTACAGAAGCCTTTCTAAGTGCCCAGTTTATATTATCTCATTCACTCTTGAGAACAATCCCTATTTTATAGATGATTACTCAGAGGCTTAGAAAGGTTAAATATTACCACAATCACAAATGACAGAACCAAAAATAAACACAGTTCTGAATCTGGAGCTTATAGAATAGTCTGCCTTAGATGTATTACCTCATTTAATCTTGTAAAGTTGCAAGGAAGGAGCTATTATTTCTATCTTCTATGAGAAAAATGAGCCCTGAAGAAGTTAAATCATGTGAGCTAGGAAAAGCCCATCACACTGCCTCCTTCTAGTAAGACAAATAGGCACATTTTTATTTTTTACTGTACACTAGTCCACTGAAATACATTAGCAGCCTTGCTTACTAAGTAATTTGGTGCATAAACATGCTATACTGAGCCATATGACCTATTTATTACAAAATATAACATGATTCTCCATTTCCTAAATAAGAATTGAGAGGTAACACACATTTGTTTCTGGCTTTCCATGGTAGTATGTGACTACTGATTTTACTTTTGAGACAACAGACCCCAGCGGCCTAAGTAGGACTAGTTTTGAAACCAATTAGAAAGAAAAGTGCAAAACAGCTAACCAGAGAGAGAAACAGTCAATGTTGCTGCTGAGATATAGTAAGCTAACTCCTTTGTGTTCCTAGTATCTTTTTAAAAAATTTTTATTGGAGTATAGTTGATTTACAATGTTCTGTTAGTTTCTGATGTACAGCAAAGTGAGTCAGTTATACATATACATATATCCACTCTTTTTTAGATTCCTTTCCCATGTAGGTCATTACAGAGTATTGAGAAGAGTTCCCTGTTCTATGCAGTAGGTCCTTATTATCAGTAGTTATGGTATCTTTATCACAAACTACAATTACTATACAAGAAATCATGTGAGGAGAAAAAATTAAGGTTAAATAGAGAGAACAAAATTTTAAAACAGAATTTCCATTCCTTAGGTTGCTTCCATGACCTGGCTATTGTAAATAGTGCTGCAATGAACATTAGGGTGCATGTGTCTTTTCGAATTATGATTTTCTCTGGGTATATGCCCAGTAGTGGGATTGCTGGGTCATATGGTAATTCTATTTTTAGTTTTTTAAGGAACCTCCATAATCTTCTCCATAGTGGCTGTATCAATTTACATTCCCACCAACAGTGCAAGAGGGTTCCCTTTTCTCCACACCCTCTCCAGCATTTACTGTTTGTAGCTTTTTTGTTGATGGCCATTCTGACCAGTGTGAGTTGATACCTCATTGTGGGTTTGATTTGCATTTCTCTAATGATTAGTGATGTTGAGCATCTTTTCATGCACTTGTTGGCAATCTCTATGTCTTCTTTGGAGAAATGTCTATTTAGGTCTTCCTTCCATTTTTGGATTGGGTTGTTTGGTTTTGTGATATTGAGCTGCATGAGATGTTTGTATATTTTGGAGATTAATCCTTTGCCTGTTGATTCATTGGCAAATATTTTCTCACATTCTAAGGGTTTTCTTTTCATCTTGTTTATGGTTTCCTTTGCTGTGCAAAACCTTTTAAGTTTCATTAGGTCCCAATTGTTTATTTTTGTTTTTATTTCCACTACTCTAGAAGGTGGGTCAAAAAAGATCTTGCTGTGATTTATGTCAAAGAGTGTTCCTCCTATGCTAATAGAATTACCATAGGACCCAGCAATCCCACTACTGGGCATATACTCTGAGAAAACCTTAATTCAAAAAGACACATGCACCCCAACGTTCATTGCAGCACTATTTACAACAGTCAGGTCATGGAAGCAACCAAAATACCCATCGACAGACAAATGGATAAAGAAGATGTGGTACATATGTACAATGGAATATTACTCAGCCATAAAAAGGAGCAAAACTGAGTCATTTGTAGAGATGTGGTTGGACCTAGAGACTGTCATACAGAGTGAAGTAAGTCAGAAAGAGAAAAACAAATATCGTATATTAACACATATATGTGGAATCTAGAAAAATGGTACAGATGAACTGGTTTGCAAGGCAGAAATAAAGACACAGATGTAGAGAACAAACATATGGACACCAAGGGGGGAAAGCGGTGGGGGAGGTGGAGGTGGTGGTGGGATGAATTGGAAAATTGGGATTGACATATATAAGCTAATCTGTATAAAATAGATAACTAATAAGAACCTGCTGTATAAAAAATAAATAAATAAAATTAAATTTTTTAAAAAAAGAATTTCTGTTCCTTGATATCTTGAATACGAAAAGGCAGGAGGGGAGAAAGGAAGAAAGTAAAGTAAAGAGGAAGGGAGGGAGGAGAAAGATCTTCCCACTCTAGGGGGGAAAAGAAAAGTAGTCAGAGAAAGAGTGATAATAAGAAATTCCGTTCCAAATTCTGCCAGTTTGTGGAATCAGATCACACTCTCAGTGACTCCCAGCATTTAATCACCATTCTTCTCTAACTCTCTCAGTCTGAATTGAAAAATGCCATCCCACATTCAGCATGATGTTACAATAAAATGATTTCTTCCAGAAACTTGCCTTGTAATTTGGGTGAATGACAATTGGCTCACCTAGTAAAATAATGTTATGCTTGTTGGTGACCTAAAGTCTTCAAACATTATTCATTTGTTTCCCTGTCCTCAAAATAAATGTTTTACCACCAAATTTATTATTTCAGAAGGGCCTACCTAACTATCACTATTTGAATCACCACTGTACAGAGTAGTTCTGGTAATACTGACATCAAAATACTTGGTATCAATTCTAAAAACAAAATGAGTTTCATCCAACATCTCTATCATCTTACTCTTGAGCTCCTTTAATTGCATTAACAGTCTCTTAATGTGGCATATCAGCCAAAAGGGGATGTTCAGTTTTAGCCAACAATTTCATGCAGACTCCTAGTCCAAGAAATTTCCTACTGTCATTGGCATTTGTCTTGTTTTCAAACTGCATCCTGTGTTGCTTGTAAATCTGCATTCCCAAAGGAAAAAATGAAATTCAAATCTTATATTTTTGTGAGGCAAGACAAGAAGCTCAGCTGTTTTCTGAAACCTGTAGAATGGTAGAAATATCATTTCTCTGTCATGTAACGAGAAGATATTCCCAATATTCTCCAAGGGAACCCCAGCAATGGAGAAATGAAAATCCTTTAATATACCAAATTATATTCTAAAACTTATAAATGGTCTGAAATAGGGAGTGGATATTTTTCAAAAAAATTAAGCCCATGGGTATCATAAACTGAAAAGAATAACATTAAGTGATATATAAGATAGTGATCATTTTATAAGTATTTTCCTCCTTCTGCTTACCCTCAAAATTTTCTGTTATTTCTGTATAATTTAGAAAAACTTATTTATACTTTGAGCTAAAACTGCACAAATGCTCTCTCTCAACTAGGAGTCAGTTTAACTGAAAACTAATATATTCTCTATCTGAAGTAAACCATCAGAAAAAGTCATGCCCAAGTTAGTATCAAATGTATGTGCCGATGGAAAACAAGAGAATTGGGTAACTCTTATAGAAGTAGAAAATCACCACCTCCAGAATTAGAAATAACAGGACTCCTAGAATTCTTTGTGTCTACCACAGGGAAAGGACTCAAATGGTTTTCCTGTGTCCACTCATATTAAAGTAGAAAAGGGGAAAGGGATTCCACTGAAGAACAATTTCATGTATTGTTTGGGGCCTATTTACATGGGTATGGGCTCAGAGAGGGACATCTATCTTGATATAATTGGTGGCCAAATCAAGGGAGAAAGGAACAACATTTTCCTGGATTCATCATCTGGCTTAAACTATCAAATCAGGCGGCCTGGGACAGGGAGAACCAGAATTAGTTCCATCAGTACAATAAACTAGAATCATTCTTAGCCAAGAGTGATTCTGCCCCCCCCACACCCACCCAGGGGACAACTGGCAATATCTGGAAACATTTTTGATCATCATAACTTGAGGTTTCCACTGGAATCTAGTGGATAGAGGCCAAGGATACTGCTAACATCCTAAAATACACAGGACATCATCCCCCACCACGAAGAATTATCTGGCCCAAATGTCAGTAGTACCAAGGTTAAGAAAACCTGGCCTAGGGAAATACCCGTGTGTATAAATGATAGGCAGATAAAAAGTTAAAGTTAGAAACACAATACATTAAGTTCAATGAAATTTGTTTATAGGTCAAAGCACATAAAAACTAACTGGGCTATAGTTTAATTCTTGATTTGTGTATTATTTCTATATTAAAGTAAATCTTAAAGAAGTCAGTGTTTCTTAATTCATCATGTCATTTTAAAATTTTAAATATTGTTCTGATACAACACCAAAAGCTTGAACTATAAAAAAAAAACACTGATATATTACACCTTATCAAAATTAACACTTCTGCTGTTCAAAAGACACTTAAAAAGAAGACACTGTTAAGAAAATTAAAGTACCATTCATAAACTAGAAGAAAATATTAGCAAACCATACGTCTTATAAAGGACTTTATCCGGGATATATAAAGAACTCTCAAAATTCAATAAGGGAAAAAACTCAAAAAGTGTGCAAAAGAAGTAAAAGAACAGTTAACCAAAGAAGATATACAGATATCAAATAAGCACGTGAAAAGACATCAGCATTATTAGTAATGAGGGAAATGAAAATTAAGATCATAATGAGATACAACTTGACACCTTTTAGAATGTCTAAAATCAAAAAGACTGACCATATCAAGTGTTGCTGGAGAGGTTGTGGAACAATTGGAACTTTCACACATCATTGCTGGGAATTTCCAACCACTTTAGAAAAGAGTTTGGTGTATATCTACACAAATACTTGTACATGGATATACAGAGAAGATTTATTTGCAAAAATAAAAAACTGGAAACAACCCAAGTGTCCATCAAAAAGTGAATGGAAACAAATTATAGCATATTTATTCAATGGAATACTGCTCAGCAATAGAAGGGGTCGACGAACACAGAAACATGGATAAATCTCAAAATAATTTTGCTGAGTAAAGGAAAGCAGACATAAAAGCACATACTGTATGATTCCATTTATACAAAGTCCCAAATAATGCAAATGCATCTGTAGTAACAGAAGGAAGATCAGTGGTTTCTGGGAAACCAGTGAGCAAAGGGACATTTTAGAGAAGATGGAGGAATTACAAAGGGTCATAAGGAAACCTTTGGGGGTTATGGATATGTTTACTATCTTGATTGTGGTAAAAATTCATGGATGCATACAGAGGTCAAAAATGAAAAAACCTGTTCACTTTAAATATTTGAAGTTTATTGTATATCAATTATACATCAATAAAGCCATTCTAAAAATAAAAAAAGAAAATTTTTCTGCAAAAGACACATCAAAGTCTTCATTGTTTGTTATTCCGAGTTGTTTAAAATAAAACCTTATTTTTAAGATAGAACCTTTTTTGACCCAGCCTTAACTGCCATATAGTAGCAAAAACTCTTGATCAGCTAACAAGGCCAATGAGAGTCCTATCTAAGAAAACCTCTGAAAGCCCAGATTGAAGTAGCTTAGTTTTTTTTATGTGATAACCAAATAGGACTTCTACAAAAAAGTTCAAGTTACATATTAAAATATCACTCTACCAGTCCTTAATGTGTGAGTTTCAAAACCAATGAACAAATAGTTACTGAAAACCAACCCAACTCATTCTAAAGTTTGAGCCATTGTTCCTATCCTCAAGAATTCCCAAAATGATCTGAGAAATAATACTACATATTTATATTATATATATACTATATAAAAACATATATAACTATATATATAATTCATATATACAGTAAAACTATATATATTATTTATATACATGAATAAACTTGTAAAGATGAAAGAAAACTTTGAACAGAAAATGGTTTTAATAGAATTTTTATAAGGTGAGTATTTCCATGGATTTGGATAATAAGAAGTCTATATTAAGGAACTGAGGCCTAACTGAGATATATCATTAATTTATTCAACATATATTTGTTGTGTGTCCACTAGTTAGATGTTAGAAATACAGCCAGAACTAGAACAGATCTCATGGAGCCATGCTTTATGAATTTTATATTCAAGTGGGAACAATGCATAGTATAAATTTTAAAAGTAAAGTTATACATGATATCAGCTGGTAAAAAGTACTAAGGAGAATAACAGAGCAAAGAAGAGGAATAGTTGAATGTCACAATATTAAATAGGGGGTAGGGATCCTAGTAAGTCCTCACTTAAAGGGTGATGTTCAAGCAAAGACTTGAAAGAAGTAAGAGAATGATACATATGGATAACTAGGAAAAAAACACTTCAGAAAAAGAATAACCAGTTCCCTCTGAAGATACGATCAGAGAGGTAAACGTTCAGATCTTTTATGACCATATAAAGACTTGGGCTTTTATTGTGAATGAAATTAAAACCGTTTAAGGTTTTTGAGCCTAGGAATGATGTGATATGGCTTAACTTTTTAAAAGATCATTCTAACTATCAAATGAGGGTGGGAGAGGGAAGAAGAAGGAAGGAGTTAGGAGGCTATTTCAAAAATCTAACCAAGAGATGACAGTTGTGGCAGACAATCCCTAAGATGGCACTCAATGATCCTTGCCTCCTGGTGTCTACACCTTTGGACAATCTCCTCTTTTGGGTATAGGACCTGTTTGCTGCCAATAGAATATGGCAAAGATGAAGGGATGTCATTAGCCCGATTACCTTGCCATATATCTGAGTCTTCATCTTGCTAGCAGAGCCAATGGAGAGATTCCCTCCTGCTAGCCTTTAAGAAGTAAGATGCCATGAATTAAGTGGCCATGTTGGAGAAGCCTTTGGGGCAAAAATCAGAAGAAGGCTTTGACTTGCTAATGGCAGCCTCCAGCAAGAAACTGAAGCTTTGGTTATGCAGCCACAAGGAAATTTTTTTGACAATATCCTGTTGGCACTTGAAAGCTTACCTTTCCCCAATTGAGCCTCAGATGAGACTGCTGACTAGGCCATCATCTGGACTGGAGCCTGAGGAAGGAAATCTCTGAACCAGAGAACACAGTAAAACTACACCCAGACTTCCTGCAAACTGTAAGATAATAAATGTATGTTGTCTTACACTGTGAATCTAGGGTAACTTGTTATGCAGTGATAGAAAACAAGTACAGGGACTTCCCTGGTGGTGCAGTGGTTAAGAATCCGCCTGCCAATGCAGGGGACATGGGTTCGATCCCTGATCCAGGAAGATCCCACATGCCGTGGAGCAACTAAGCCCGTGTGTCACAACTACTGAGCCTGCGCTCTGGAGCCTGTGAGCCACAACTACTGAGCCCACGTGCCACAACTACTGAAGCCCGCGTGCCTAGAGCCAATGCTCCACAGCAAGAGAAGCCATTGCAATGAGAAGGTCGTGCACTGCAACGAAGAGTATCCCCCACTCTCCGCAACTAGAGAAAGCCTGCGCACAGCAAAGAAGACCCAACACAGCCAAAAATAAATAAAATAAAAAATAAATTTATTTAAAAAAAGAAAACAAGTACAACAGTGGTTCAGGTTAGGGTGGTAGTGGTGGTTTGAAAGGAGAGGCAACAAGATTTAATAACTATTACAAAAGCCAAAATTAAGATAGACTCCAAGGTTTTTTGCTCAGACCACAGAAAAGAAAAGGCCGTTTCCTGAGATGGAGAGAACTGTGGAAAGTGCAAGTTTGGCGGAGGTGGAATCAAGTGTATATTTTTGGATGATTTAATTTTGAGATGCATGGAGACAATGAATAGGGAGTACTACGTTGCATATAGGAACTGGAGCTCCATGGAAATAAGAGGCCAGTGATATACATTTGGGAGTAGTCAGTGTACACATGGTATGTATGGCCATGAGACCAATGACATCTCAAAGTTGTGGAAGACGGAAATCTAATAGGAGAAAAAGATGTCACTCAAAAGAGGGTACAGAAACTTAGTGGAAGAAATGATTCAGAGATTGACTATTAGTGACTTAAAGGCAGTCAGCATATTTCATTCATCTGTTACATCTTCAAGAATCTAGCATAGTGCCTGGAAACCAGAAAATCCTAAAAAAATGACAGGTGGTAATGAGCAAGGCACATGAAGGCCACAAAAGGAAATTGTCCTTAATGGGAGATGGGAGGTTAGAGGGACAGATTTACATTAACGATTTTCCCTCAGAGATATTTGACCCTAAAAATGACATGCATATTCTCTTTCAGGGTGTGAGAGAATTCCTCTGAAACTGAAGCAGGAACCTTGTAGATACCCTGGCTAGTAATAAGTAGGTGCCTTAAGTTCAAAACACAGCTATAGGAGAAAGTGATAACTATTGAGCCACCTGAAATTCTTTTTGACACAGAGAGAAGAGTTAGGAGTAGATTCATAGTTCAAAGATAGAAAATAGAGTGCTCAGGTCAACCAATAGGCCTCCAGACATTTAAAAATTCTATACTAGAGCCTTTTCTTACTTTAAAATGGTTTTCTTCAACAACTCTAAGTATTGTATGTGTTCAATACCACGACAGAAATAGTGTGTAAAAAAAAAAACTTTAAGGTGTCTTTTCAGTACTGCACCAGAGATATTGTAGAAGATAATAAAAAGAAAAAAACTACCTGCAAGAAACCACTAGAGAATCAGGAGTCAGCATATATTCACATTTTGGAGATGTTATTAATATCTTAATACTGCTCTAAATTATTTAGAAGCACAATTTTTTAACACCTCTAATAGATTGTCCTGCCATTCTCTGGTATACCTTACCAAATGTGTATGTGTCTATATGTATAAGGTATAAAATGTAGGTTATGATCAAAATCACTGAAATACCAGATAAGTAAATATCAGGAGTTACATTGATTGAGTGTCTGTTATGAGCTCAGTACTTTCATCTGTGTTAGCAGGACTATTAAGTGGCAGGGTATGGAACTGAACACAGGCTGTAAGATCTAAAAACCTCTCAGCCCTGTTGTCACTGCCCCAGTGCTCTTTCCCTTTCACTCTGCATGTGTCAACTCAGATGGACTAATTTATACATTCACACTTTTCACTTTAGATAAATGCTAAAAAAAAAAAAAAAAATTAAAAATAAGTCACCCTGACACATGGCAATTTTGCATAAGCTTTGGAAGTGCTTCCAAGTGTTGCTATGAGATAAATTATGTACCAAAATAATGTACTGTCAGGCACATTCCTTTCTTGCTACTTGGAGGGTTGTAATAACGTAATAGGTTCTTTCCACCTCTAATTTATTGTTGGCATGAGATTTGACACTGTGTCTGGGTAAAATAATATTTCTAAAGGGAATTTTCAAAAGATCAAGTTAATCTCAGTCATTTTGAACTTTTAGCAAGTCTGGGAGATTTTTATAAAAGGACTAACACTGTCAACCAATGAGGCAAGAAATTGTATATTTTAGTTTGGATTTTTTGAAAGCACATGAAAAGGCAATTCACACAGTTTTTATATTAGAAAGAACACTCAGAGGTTAAATGTCTACCAAGAGTATCACCAAAAAACAAAAAAAGGCAAACATACAGATTTTTATTTCTTTCAATTAAACAGATTAAAATATTCTCCCATTAGAAATAGGGTAAACCCAAAGATTTAGAAACACACTAATTCAAACAAATCACAAATATGTTGTCCCTCCTTTGTGTAGACAGGACCTCAGCTGTGGTCATCAACACCTCCGGAAGAAAGAAGTGTCAGCCAAAAAGTCTGCTACTTTATCATCCTAATATCCAAGCTTTGCAAATACCCAGTCCTTTCACTGAATTGTTTCACCTTTTCAGCTAGACATTGGGCACTAAGCAGTCTAAGCAGACTAACACATGCATACTTCCATTTAATATCACTAATGTGATCAAGGTACATAACTACATTCTCATAGCTGAAACAAAACAAAATGTTCCCTCCCTAAAAGGAGGAACTTTAAAAAAAAGGAATTACATTTTATGACTTTACTCATTCTACTTATGTGCTAGTATACCTCATCCTTTATCAGGCTCTTATTAAGAATGGTAAAACTGGGCTTCCCTGGTGGCTCAGTTAGTTGAGAGTCCGCCTGCCGATGCAGGGGACACGGGTCCATGCCCCGGTCCGGGAGGATCCCACATGCCGCGGAGCGGCTGGGCCCGTGAGCCATGGCCGCTGAGCCTGCGCGTCC
>NC_041225.1:68822547-68827884 GCF_002837175.3 Physeter macrocephalus
CCGCAACGGGAGAGACCACAACAGTGAGAGGCCCGCGTACCGCAAAAAAAAAAAAAAAAAAAAAAAAAAAAAGAATGGTAAAACTAAATTATTAAACTGTATTATGTGTGCTATAAATACTTTTTTTCACTTAATATCTACAAAAATCTTGCAAACTGGGGATTTACATCCTGATTTTAAAGATGACAAACTAAGGTATAAAGATGAAAACTATCTTGCCCATAAGTTCTTTCATAAGGATGAAAACGAAGTTTACCCAGTTCTGACTACAAAGACAATGACCTTTTAATTGCTAAGCACTTAAATAACTCTAATGCTTAAAATAATTTATTAATACCACTTTCAAACGGGAGGATGCCCTGGAAGTTGAGAACCATAATTCGGGTTTCAACCAAAGTTTGAGTAGTTTGAGTAGTCCTGTTCTCATGCAATGAGGGAGAAAAAATACATTTTTGAGATACACTGTATGAATATCAGGCAAATCTTCCAAGTTCTGGAGCTCCTACTTTCCCCTTGTTCTCAGCTTCACTGTATCCTTGTACTGTTCTCTCATTTCAGAGAAGATACTATTAAATGGTCTTTGGGTCATAACTGATGCTGGTCTTAGCAGGGGACCCCACCAAATTTGAATTCAAATTCAAGCTTAAGATAAGAAGAAAAAAGAATCTAAAAGAGTTTTTTCATTTCATTGTTTGCTGTTTTTCTGCCTTTGACCACAACCTCCAAGTCATTGGCAATATTAGAAAAAAACAGAAGTCTAGATGGAGGAAAAGGAAGTGGGAAGAAAAAATGAAAACAGGACAAGGTTTGGCAAAGTTTTCAAGAGTTTAGAAATGGGTCATAATTAGGGATTAGAAGCATAAATTGAGAATATTAATTACTTTTATGCAAACAATGGATAAAAATATGAATTGATATGCCAAGTTTTACCAGATAAAATTTGCCTTTGGAATTCCAAAGAGAACAGGCCTTTCTTATAGTAGGCTACAGGTCCCAGCCCTCTCCCTTAATGATTTATCTACAACCCCAAAGTGCTATCAACTTTTGAATTATAGAAAGAGAATACTTTTTATCACTATAAAAAGGAGGATAATCATCTTGTATTTCTTTTCCCATCCTCTTTATCAACTTCCTTGAGTTCCTCTCCACACAGAAAAAAAAAGATTTAACAGTTCCTCCTTCTGAATAACAACAACAGAAGCCATACAGAAAGGCAAAACCTAGCATTTCAAGTTGTATTCTGTGTGTTGACGTTAGGTATCACACTGGGATATGAAAGTCTTAAACAAGAAAGCAAAACGTCCATAATTTTAAAGTAAATGTACACCTTTAAATGTGTCACTTGACGGATTTTGATGATAGCACAGTTCAACCGTTTTAAATAAAAATTAAGACATTCACTTAAACACAGAGCCCATCTGTCTAAAAAAATGGAGAAATATTTTGTCATTCATTTCATCATTTTAACTGGATTTTTTTGGTATGTACAGGCTTGGGAACCCCAGATAGTTTTTGCATTTTTTAACCAGAACACAGCTTCTTCTTTCTTCAGTATGATATTTTACAGTCCCTTCCTTCCTGCTCTTCTAGCCTCTCTGATCCCTAAACTCCACACTACTGATCGCCTTGGTCTGAAAGTGCAACATACAGAAAAAGAAGGATTTGAAGTCTAGCAGTAAGAACTAGTCAAAGGTTTTTATGGGTAAAGCTTAAAAGATTTCTAAAGATACATTAAATCCTAAATAATTGCTAACTTTTGCTTAATAAAAATAAAATTAAATGTCAGTGAACTTCTTAGACGAAAGAATCAATTTTAGGTCAGGAAACCTAACAGCATGATTTTTTCCAAAACTATACAGAATGTCCCATGTGAAATTGCTATAATACCCATGACTACTACACCAACAGCAACTACTAGTGCCTGTATTGTTAACAGGAGGCACTCTTCTCCATAAAAAAACCACCAACTTCCTCTACAGGTCTTAAAATGTTTTACTTTTCCATAATAAGAATTTATCCCAAAGTTTTCCCCAAGTCTGAAATCTGCACCAGATTGCTGAATGCTACTAAATTAGGATGAATTTTCAGATGAAAGACAGAAAAACAGAAATATAGGGAGGAAGTACTTAGTCATACCTAATATCACAAGTTTACAGGTTCATCTTTTCACACCAACAAGAAGAAACAACAGGTGTTAGTTCCAGAGTTGTTTTCAAGGGGACATAGTGGTAATTTATTTTTTCCTATCAAAGGAAAAATATTAAAAACACCTCACTAAAGGATTTTAGCAGAAAAATCAGTTCTAATTTACCTGTCAAAAATATTCTGTAGGTATACAAATGGAACTATAATGTTCTTATAGTGGTAGACCTGAAATTATGAGGACATGGTTATTTACTGTTAATGCAAATAACTGATAGACTTGCATAGTGATACTTCCATATTTATTAACTTAAGAATAGTTTATTATCCAAGTACTGATATCCTCTTAGTAAAATTCTTACCAATTCTGCAAGAAATCCAATGAAAAGTAGAGAAAGCACACTAAACTACTTTCCTAGATAAGTGAAAGCCCATGGAAGGAAAAAAAAATACATACATATATATAGATAGAGATATAAACATATTTATTCATAATACTTGCTACATTGATGGGCTTGGAGGAGGTAAGGGATACATTAAGGAGATAGAAACAAAAAAGAGAACTAAAATCAGAAACTAAAATCAGAAACTAAAAGCAAAAAGTAGTAAGAATATATGAAAGTCATGTTGCTCTGAAGATAAATGCACTGCAGCATTGCAGTGAAGAAGCTTAGTCTTGGTATAGAGCAAAAAGGTAGAGCTGAATGCAAGATTCTTGGATTAAGCCAAGACTCTGGAAGAAGGCTAAAGATTTGCTGCTGTCAGGTTAAACAAATGCAAATCACATCTCAGAAAAGCTTCTGCATTGTAGGTTTACAGGTTTTATTTTATATAAGGTCCTTTATAAAACTCATAAGACTATGTGTGTATATATCCATTTATATATCATAAATCATTATATGTATGTTTACATATACACACATAATCAAAATCACCAAACATGTAAGTACACATGAATACAAATCAATAAAAGCATAGACAATAGTTTTAGATATTCAAGAACTTGAAGTATTTTATCAGCTAGAGATCATGAAATAGCTAAGGATGAGATATGTAAAGAAATAATTAAATTTTCAGAATGAGCAAGCTATTATCAAAAGTGATCAGGCAAACCTGAAAAAAATAACAAAATAGAAATTTTACAAATGAAAAAATATTATGGAAACAACTCAAATTTCCACCAACATATGAATGGAAAAAGAAAACACGATACATACATACCACAGAATACTATTCAGAATTTAAAAAGAAGGAAATCCTGCCATTTGCAACAACATGGGCAGACCTGGAGGATATGATAAGTGAAATAAGTCAGTCACAGAAGGACAAACACCACATGATTCCACTTATACAGGTACCTAGGACAGATAAACTCAGAGAAGCAAAAGACTATAACTGTGGCTACCAGGGGCCAGGAGGAGGGAGAAATGAGGAGAAATGAACCAATTGTTCTATTGGTATAAATTTTCAGTTATGCAAGATGAATTAGTTCTAGAGATCTATTGTCCAGCATAATGCCAATAGTCAAAAATACCATATCACTCACTGAAAATTTTAAGAGGGTAGATCTCATGAGTGTCCTTACAAAAAACAAAACAAAACATGAGGAAACTTTGGGAGGTGATGGATAGGCCTGTTACATTGATTGCAGTGGTGTGCAAACTCATCAAATTTTATACATTAAATATGTGCAGTTTATTGTACATCAATTAACTTTAATACATCTGTTTTTAAAAATGAAAAAAACATAGTTGAAATAAAAATATTAATAGATAGATTAAATATCAGAATAGGCAAAACTGAAAAGATGAATTCAGAGACATCACTGAAGAAATTATTCCAAATGTAGCACAGAGAGAAAAACAGATAGAAAATTTGAAAGAGAGGTTAAGACATATTGAGGATAGAAAGAAAATAGCTAATATTTATTTATTCACCCATTCTATAAACATTCAACAAGCTTTCCTTCTGCAACTTTGGGTTTTGTTTGTTCTTCTTTCTCTAATTCCTTTAGGTGTAAGGCTAGATTGTTTATTTGAGATTTTTCTTGTTTCTTGGGGTAGGCTTGTATAGCTATAAACTTCCCTCTTAGAACTGCTTTTGCTGCATCCCATAGGTTTTGGATCATCATGTTTTCATTGTCATTTGTCTCTAGGTATTTTTTTATTTCCTCATTGATTTCTTCAGTGATCTCTTCGTTATTTAGTAAATATGATTTCAGTTTTCTTAAATTTACCAAGGCTTGACTCTTGACCCAAGATATGATTTATTCTGGAGAATGTTCATGAGCACTTGAGAAGAAAGTGTATTCTGTTTTTTTTAGGATGGAATGTCCTATAAATATCAATGAAGTCCATCATTTAAAGCTTGTGTTTCCTTATTTACTTTCATTTTGGATGATCTGTCCATTGGTGTAAGTGAGGTGTTAAAGTCCCCCACTATTACCGTGTTACTGTCGATTTCCTCTTTTAGAGCTGTTAGCCTCTGCCTTATGTATTGAGGTGCTCCTATGTTGGGTGCATATATATTTATAATTGTTATATGTTCTTCTTGGATTGATCCCTTGATCATTATGTAGTGTCCTTCCTTGTCTCTTGTAACATTCTTTATTTTAAAGTCTATTTTATCTGATATGAGTATTGGTCCTCCAGCTTTTTTTTGATTTCCATTTGCATGGAATATCTTTTTCCATCCCCTCACTTTCAGTCTGTATGTGTCCCTAGGTCTGAGCTGGGTCTCTTGTAGACAGCATATATGGAACAGGATAGAAAACCCAGAGACAAACCCACACACCTATGGTCAACTAATCTACGACAAAGGAGGCAAGGATATACAATGGAGAAAAGACAGTCTCTTCAATAAGTGGTGCTGGGAAAACTGGACAGCTACATGTAAAAGAATGAAATTAGAGCACTCCCTAACACCATACACAAAAATAAACTCAAAATGGATTAGGGACCTAAATGTAAGACCGAGCACTATAAAACTCTTAGAGGAAAACACAGGAAGAACTCTTTGACATAAATCACAGCAAGATATTTTTTGATCCATCTCCTAGAGTAATGGAAATAAAAACAAAAATAAACAAATGGGACCTAATGAAACTTCAAAGCTTTTGCACAGCAAAGGACACCATAAACAAGATGAAAAGACAACTCTCAGAATGGGAGAAAATATTTGCAAATGAATCAATGG
>NC_041225.1:68828021-68839141 GCF_002837175.3 Physeter macrocephalus
AGCCATAAAAGGGAACAAAATTGGGTCATTTGTAGAGACATGGATGTATCTAGAGACTGTCATACAGAGTGAAGTAAGCCAGAAAGAGAAAAGCAAATATCGTATATTAACGCATATATGTGCAACCTAGAAAAATGGTACAGATGAACTGGTTTGCAGGGCAGAAATTGAGACACAGAAGTAGAGAACAAACGTATGGACACAAGGGGGGAAAGCAGTGGGGGTGGGGGTGTGTGATGAATTGGGCGATTGGGGTTGACATGTATACACTGATGTGTATAAAATGGATGACTAATAAGAACCTGCTGTATAAAAAAATAAATTAAATTAAATTTTAAAAAACCACAAGCTTTCATTAAGCATCTGTTGTGTATTAGGCACTTTTTACTCTCGGAAGGGAAAAGGTAAGGAAAAAAAAGATGCAAAGCACGTAGGAGGTAGATAGTAGATCATAGCATTGTGGGTGTTATGAAAAAATAACGAAAAAAAGAGAATAGAGTCAGAATTCCACAGGTGAGAAGAGATAGAATAGAAGAGAAGCTACATTTAAAGCATCACTGCTACAAATTTTATAAAGCTAAAGAAAGAAATTAACCCACAGGTAAGGAAATATAATCTACATTAAGCAGAATACATAAAAATAAATGTGTGCATAGCTACTTGGTCATGAAACCAGAAACTCTGGAAGAATATCTTTAAAGGAGTCAGAGAGAAAGTACTTTTATCCACAAAATAAAATTAACCAAACTGACAGATTTCTCTATAGTAAAAATGGAAGTCTTAAGACATATATTCATTTATTCAAGAAATACTTGTTGAGTATTTACTATGTGTTTTTTAATATTAATTTTTTTGGAGTATAATTGAATTACAATGTTGTGTTAGTTTCTGCTTACAGCCAAGTGAATGAATTACACATACATATATATCCACTCTTCTTTAGATTCTTTTCCCATATAGGTCATTACAGAGTATTGAGTAGCGTTCTCTGTGCTATTGTGTTATGTTTAAAATAGTAAACAAAATAAGCAAAAATTTCTGCCCTGACAGAACTTTCATTTTAATGGTTGGAGGCTGACAATAAGCAAAGTAATAAATAAAATATATATTGGAGATAAGTGATATGTTATGGAAAAAACTTTAAAAGACAATGACTTATTGTGGGAAATAGGGAAGGGTGTTTGAAAGAGTTGCGATTTTCAACAGAAAGTCAGGGAAAGCCTCAAGAAGGAAACCTTAGATTTAAGCCCTAAAATGAGGGAGTGAGAACTTGGAATTTGGAGCCAAAGTGTTCCATTAAGTTTATTGCTCTGAGGGGTGCATGACTGCTATGTTCCAAAATCAAAGGATTATAGTATGCCTGGAGTAAAAAGAGAAAAAAGAAAATTAGTTAGATATGAGGTCAAAGGAGAAGACAGGGAGAGGGGAACTTGCAGTCTGTTGTAAGGACTTTGCCTTTTAATTGAGTAGCATTCTCTGTGCTATTGTGTTATGTTTAAAATAGTAAACAAAATAAGCAAAAATTTCTGCCCTGACAGAACTTTCATTTTAATGGTTGGAGGCTGACAATAAGCAAAGTAATAAATAAAATATATATTGGAGATAAGTGATATGTTATGGAAAAAACTTTAAAAGACAATGACTTATTGTGGGAAATAGGGAAGGGTGTTTGAAAGAGTTGCGATTTTCAACAGAAAGTCAGGGAAAGCCTCAAGAAGGAAACCTTAGATTTAAGCCCTAAAATGAGGGAGTGAGAACTTGGAATTTGGAGCCAAAGTGTTCCATTAAGTTTATTGCTCTGAGGGGTGCATGACTGCTATGTTCCAAAATCAAAGGATTATAGTATGCCTGGAGTAAAAAGAGAAAAAAGAAAATTAGTTAGATATGAGGTCAAAGGAGAAGACAGGGAGAGGGGAACTTGCAGTCTGTTGTAAGGACTTTGCCTTTTACTCTGAGTGATTTACGAAGCAATTGGAGGGTTTTAAACAGAGAAGTGGTAGAGCGGAGCTGAATGGTGGCCCTCCAAGGATACATCTGAGCCCTAATTTCTATGACCTGTGACTATTACCTTATATAGCAAACAAATCTAGAAGTGAAAAAATATAACAGCACAAAGGGTTGGAGGGGATGAATGTAATTATACCACTTAAGGTTGCTACA
Organism: Physeter macrocephalus; assembly: GCF_002837175.3. Classification (NCBI taxonomy): domain Eukaryota; kingdom Metazoa; phylum Chordata; class Mammalia; order Artiodactyla; family Physeteridae; genus Physeter; species Physeter macrocephalus. The sequence continues at coordinate 68,830,182 of NC_041225.1, forward strand.
TTATACATTAAGTAGTATAATATTAATTCAAAACATACTGTGATAAGTTGTATGTGGTACTGTTAGCCTTACCTTAGAGTGACTTCTATACAAAAAGGTATAGTTAAAAGGCCAAAAGATAAAATTAATTCAATACTCAAGGTTATTTGGCTAACCTTAGGGAAAGGAGCAAAGTAAAATACAAGAACCATTAGGACAAACAGAAAATAAATAGGAAAACAGTAGACTTAAACATAACTACATTATATTAATAATTATATTAAATGATAATGGCCTAAATATCCCACTTAAAATTATCAGACTAAATAAAAAACAAGATTTTTAAAAATAAACACACAAGACATTGAAAATAAAACACTGGGAAAAGACACCCTGTGTATACCTGACCTCTCTTCACAGTGAGTATGCAGTTATAGCAAGAGATCCATGCCAAAAACTTTATTAAATAGACAGCTGGTCTTATATTTTCAGCGTGTATCCAGAAGATAACTAGCTCTATAATTTTGAGTAGAGGATATTAAAGTTTGCCTTTCTGCATCTAGGACAGAGTAAAATCTGGGGCCATACTCTAGGTCTGGTGAGTTAAATTTGGTAAGTTAGCTTTTAATCACTTGCTTATATTTACTGTAAGAAATTGTGATCCATTGCCCCTCCCAGATGTTTGTTTCAAGACTTACTTTCATACTGGATAAACCTGGTCTGGGTTTTTAATTGTCTCTGGTTAATGTTTGTATTTTTTTTTTTACCACCCACCATTATATATAGGCTTTTGTGCTAATCCAGGAATGAAACTTTTTGATTAACAGTGAGCATCTGAATCAGGGGGGAAACTTAGAGGCAGAAATATCTATTATATAAGTAAGACACAGTGAAAAGACCAGTGATTGTTCTCTGCATCATACTGTCTTTATCAACAAATTAAATAATAAATATTAAACAAATGTGAACAAGTCCCTGCTTCTTGGTTAGCAGTATTCATTTAATTGTAGAGTCAAATAGAATTGGAGAGTGCCAATCTTGTTGTGGGCTAAATTGTGCCCCCTGCCACTAAATACATATGTTGAAAGCCTCAGAATGTGACCTGTGTCTATTCAGATACAGGTATTTAAAGAAATAATGAAATTAAATTAAGTCATTAGGGTGGGACCTAATACAACATGACTGGTGTCCTTATAAAATAAGATTAAGAAACAGACACAGACAGAGAGAAGACCATGTGAGGACACAAAATAAAGGTGGTCATCTACAAGCTGAGGAGAGAGGCCTCAGAAAAAAAACAACCCTGCTGAAAACTTGATTTTGGACTTCTAGCCTCCAGATCTATGATAAAGTAAATTTCTGTTGTTTAAGCCACCCAGTTTGTGACACTTTGTAATGGCAGCCTGAGCAGACTAATACAAATCCCATCTTCTTGTTGCTTGGTGATGCTGCTGTTGATACTGTTGAAATTGTTGAAAAGAGAGCCCAGATGACCTAGTCAAAGTAACAAAGCAAGTTAGAAGAGCTGGGTTAGAACCCACATCTCCTAGAAACCAATCTCATTTAAAAATAAAAATCCAAAGGTAGGACATAGAAAAACAAAAAGACAGATGATCTGCAGAATGGCAGAAGAAAAAGCCCACTGTTTGTGAAACCCCTGAAGATATGCCTACTGATCTACAGAGCACCATGTGAAAATCAGTGCATTGAGAAGGCTGACATTTTACACAGGCATTCCTAGGGAAACTTGCCACATAAGTTGGTTTTGAACCTTCCCTTCTGACCTTAGATAATAAGTCAACTGTGACTATAAACATAAACACACATAAAAAAGATAAATACTTTCTGTTGTTGGTGAAACAAGATATAGAGGTTTAATTACACTATTTGAAGATATAAAAGTAATGAAAAAAAACTGAAAAGTGTTCTAAGTATGCCATAAAGTGGACAAAAAAAGTGGTGATAGAGTGCAGTTAAGCTAAATCTTTAGCATAGTAGGAAGTTTAGTGTCTAAATCCAGAAATACATATATAAACATTTATTAATGAGGTGAAAATAACCACCAAAGGAAACTAGAAATAGCTATAATCATTGGCTCTAAAGCTCTGGGATTAGAAGTGCGAACTCATGAGGCAGGAGATTATACATCCATTATAAGCACTCCTATAGATTTAATGTGTACAGAGATGTGTGCTGTGGTGGGGAGAGCGGGGGCTGGTTTGTGAGAGTGTGTGTAACTCTCTCTTTAAAAGAAAAAGGAGAAGTTTGTGAAAGGGAAGCTTTCATGGAGTATATCTTTTTTCTGTATCCACTAAAGGGAATAGTGAAGTCTGTTAGTATACAATAAAAAATTTAACTCAAAAAAGTAAATAAGACCAAATAGGACAAAAATCACTCATCTGTTCCATGCTTATTTCTATTCAGATACAGAGCCCATCAGGCCCTTCCGAGTCTTCCCTAAAGTGAGTTTTCCTAAAGCAGAGAATCACTTTGGCCATGTGGGGACAAAGTCAAATCAAATCTATCCTCTGCTATCACCTTCACACTTTTTTCCTCCTCCTGCCCAAAAAAATGTTTTAACACACGAATGAAGCACTTTATATACTAGAATGGAATTTATCTAGCCCCTGAAGCAAAAGATGTTAAATTTCTACAAGATTTCATTTTAGTGCTAGAAATTCAATTCCAGACCATGCTGTCATTTATTTTACTTCCCTGGTCTGTTGAAGAATTGAAACAAAGGAAGTATTTTTGTTTGCCCCTTAAACATGAAGGTAAAAAAGAACTGGCAATTTTGCTATCCAAAAAGCAAATCATGAAGGATATATATCATAAGATAACTGGATAACCTATCTCACCTTTAATGATATTAAGATCAACTGAACACTACCAAATGTAAAATAGATAGCTAGTGGGAAGCAGATGCATAGCACAAGGAGATCAGCTTGGTGCTTTGTGACCACCTAGAGGGGTGGGATAGGGAAGGTGGGAAGGAGGCACAAGAGGGAGGGGATATGGGGATATATGTATACGTAGACCTGATTCACTTTGTTATACAGCAGAAACTAACACAACATTGTAAAGCAATTATACTCCAATAAAGGTGTTTAAAATAAAAATAAATGGGAAGTGTTAGAGATAAATAGGGAATTTTTAAGGCAGTGAAACTATTCTTTATGATACTATAATGGTGGACATGATATTATACATTTTCCAAAACTCATAGAACTATACAACACACAAAAATACTTTCTACTTATTTAACATCAGTATGTTTCTTCAGTTGTAACAAATGTACGCACTAATGCAAAATGTTAAGAATAGGGTAAATTAAAAAAAAAATAGGGTAAATTGTGGGGAGGGGGGAGAGGGGAGCATATGTAAATATACTTTCTGATCAAATTTTCTGTAATTCTAAAACTGCTGTAAAAGCAAAGTTTATTAATTAAGAGAGAGAGAAAAAAATCAACTAAAAAAGATTTCTTAAAAATTACATGCCAAACACAATAGGAAAAATTTGATAACTTTTCTGTCATAAATTGATAGTATAGAGAGTACCTTTTTATTACATTTGCTTATCTAGAGTAACTTCTGCACACGGTAGAAATATAGTTGTTACATTTCAGTGTCAAAATATCAGTTAAGGACCGTAACAGTGTTTGCCTAAACAATGTATAACACGTAAAGTCAATACATCTTTTATTCACAAGCAACCTTATTCTAATAATATTACAGGAAAAATACCTAGGTTATTTTCAGACTAGAAAACTAAAAGGGTAATGAATCTATTTTGTCCTTGTAACTAAATTAGAGCTGTCAATATGCTGTACAAGTTTGGTTCATAACAAAGGACCACAGAACATGTGCTTTTTCTGGCCTTGATACACAAGGAAAACATGATATGTATTGTTCTGTCATAATCCATGCTATTTCAACTGTCTGAGCAGTACATTTTCCACAGTGACATTTCCATTTGGCTCTCCTCTTTCTGAAGCACTGCCAATTTTTTCAAACTATTTGGAAGGTTTCACTCCATTCCTTTCAAAGCCACCAAGTTAATGTGATCCAAAGCAATCTAGAAACACTTCAGACCCACCTGGAAATTTTGGACACAAAGTATGTTTCTGCAGTGGTGACTTCTCTTAAGAAATCACACTTTAAAAAATAAATTTTTAAATCACTCAGAAAAAGTCTTCACTGTAGGAGCTCCCTGAATAGGTAAGTCATCATGGCAAAAGCAAGTAGCAAAAATTTACAGACACCTACACAACACAAACAGTCTAGGTAGCATGAGGGACCACCCATTCCTGAAGGCTCCAGATGCGCATTTAGACACAAATTCTAGAGTAGAATTTAGAGTAGAAACATTGTTTAGAGTAGAAACATTGTTCTCTGTTTCTGACTGGAATAAAAACTCTCACGAATGCCTTCAAGCAACATGAACAGACCTTTTTTGGGTCCTTCTGAGTAAAAGGACAAAATTCTCAGACACTACAAAAATTATTTCCCCTTTTTATTCAAAAAGCACTCTTTTGTACACATGACAACCACTCGACCTTCCCTAGCCATCATTTTTCTATGTATTTTGATTCAAACAGGCAGCTATACATGACTAATTATGCATCTGTGATCTGGAGATATGGGCTGTGGAATAGACATTCCTTCTGAATCATGAAACTTAAAGGGGAAATGACCGATGGGGTCACACCACTATGTTCTTGCTCATAAAAGCTAGAAACCAATTATATAGTTCCTTGTTTTTGCGGCAGCAAAGATCGTATCGGAACAATTACACAGGGCTTCAACAGATGATTTTTTTTTTTTTTTAGGAAAAAAGTATCTATCCTGCCATTCAATCACTAAAGAAAACACTCTTAATTTGTTACTAGATGAGAAAGTGCAAGGAACTTTTAACTCATCAGATAAAAAGTTTAATGCAGGCTATAGTTGCAGACTCAGAAAACATGACAATATTCCTTAAGAGAGATTTATTACCTTTTTGAGTTACTTCCATTGATTTTTTATGGCTATATACCTATGTTTCCTGCTGCACCACAATATCTATTTTTTATTTGGATACTTATATTTTCCATCTGCCTACTACTAACTCGTCTTTAATAAATTTTTAATGAGTTTTTAGGGTGACCTTGGTAGACCATGTCTTTGTTTCTCTCAAGTAATCTCTAGAGAGAAAGGCCAAGGTCAGCTATAAACTGCAGGTTAAGCTATAAGTAATGGTAGCTGTTGTACTTCTATCTCTAAAACAATGCAATAATATTGAGACTACTGATTTTTAATACCATCAAATAACCTGATTTCAACAATCGGAGAATAGTATAAATGGATAAAAACTGAATATATCTGACTTTTAAAACTACTTCTAATCCAAGGAAATGACTTAGACAAAGCTTAGAGAGTAGCAGAATAGTAATACAGAGTATGGCACTCAGTAAATGATTATTAAATGTTATTGAATAAATAGTAATGATTTTATCTGACATGTTTTAACCAAAAGTTTGCTCATAAAGGAAAGAATAATTTTGGCTGCTATAAAGCCTCATCCAAATTTCAGACCACCTTAAAATAAGACTATAAAAATGTTTGCATTGTCGTAGGATAATGACTATTCATGTGAAAAGAGATGACCTTAAAACCCTAGAAACAAAGGAGGAGCTTCAAGATGGCGGAAGAGTAAGACGCAGAGATCACCTTCCTTTCCACAAATACATCAGAAATACATCTACATGTGGAACAGCTCCTACAGAACACCTACTGAACGCTGGCAGAAGACCTCAGACCTCCCAAAAGGCAAGAAACTCCCCCACGTACCCGGGTAGGGCAAAAGAAAAAAATAAAACAGAGACAAAAGAATAGGGACCGGACCTGCACCAGTGGGAGGGAGCTGTGAAGGAGTAAAGGTTTCTACACACTAGAAGCCCCTTCGCGGGAGGAGACTGCGGGTGGTAGAGGGGGGGAAGCTTCAGAGCCTTGGAGGAGAGCACAGCAACAGGGGTGCGGAGGGCAAAGCGGAGAGATACCCGCAGAGTGTCGGTGCCGACCAGCACTCACCAGCCCGAGAGGCTTGTCTGCTCACCTGCCGGGCCAGGTTGGGTCAGGGCTGGAAGCTGAGGCTCGGGCTTCGGTCGGAAGCAGGGAGAGGACTGGGGTTGGCTGCGTGAACACAGCCAGAAGGGGCTAGTGCACCACAGATAGCTGGGAGGGAGTCCGGGAACAAGTATGGACCCGCCCAAGAGGCAAGAGACTTTTTCTTGCCTCTGTTTCCTGGTGCGCGAGGAGAGGGGATTAAGAGTGCCGCTTAAAGGAGCTCCAGAGACGGGCGCGAGCCGTGGCTATCAGCGTGGACCCCAGAGACGGGCATGGGACGCTAAGGCTGCTGCTGCTGCCACCAAGAAGCCTGTGTGCGAGCACAGGTAACTATCCACATCTCCCCTCCCGGGAGCCTGTGCAGCCCGTCACTGCCAGGGTCCCGTGATCCAGGGACAACTTCCCCGGGAGAACACACGACATGCCTCAGTCTGGTACAAAGTCACACTGGCCTCTGCAGCCACAGGATCTCCTCGCATTCCCTATCTGTCGCTCCCCCCAGCCTGAGTGAGCCAGAGCCCCTGAATCAGCTGCTCCTTTAACCCCGTCCTGTCTGAGTGAAGAACAGATGCCCTCAGGAGACCTACATGCAGAGGCAGGGTCAAATCCAAAGCTGAACCCCAGAAGCTGTGCAAACAAAGAAGAGAAAGGGAAATTTCTCCCAAAGCCTCAGGAACAGAGGATTAAATCTCCACAATAAATTTGATGTACCCTGCATCTGTGGAATACCTGAATAGACAACGAATCATCCCAAATTGAGGAGGTGGATTTTGGGAGCTAAGATATATATATATATTTTTTTCCCTTTTCTTCTTTCTGTGTGTATGTGTATGCTTCTATTTGTGATTTTGTCTGTATAGCTTTGCTTTTACCATTTGTCCTAGCGTTCTGTCCGATTCTATTTTGTCTTTTGTTTTTTTTAATGTAAAAAATTTTTTCTTAATTATTTTTTATTTTAATAACTTTATTTTATTTTCTTTCTCTTTCTTTCTTCCTTCCTTCCTTCCTCCCTCCCTCCCTCCCTCCCTCCCTCTCTCTCTCTCTCTCTCTCTCTCTCTCTCTCTCTCTCTTTCTTTCTTTCTTTCACCCTTTTATTCTGAGCCATGTGGATGAAAGGCTCTTGGTACTCCAACCAGGCCTCAGGGCTGTGCCTCTGAGGTGGGAGAGCCAAGATCAGGACACTAGTCCACAAGAGACCTCCCAGCTCCACATAATATCAAACAGTGAAAATGTCCCAGAGATCCCCATCTCAACGCCAAGGCCCAGCTTCCCTCAACAAGCAGCAAGCTACAGTGCTGGACAACCTAGGCCAAACAACTAGCAAGACAGGAACACAACACCATCCATTAGAAGAAAGGCTGCCTAAAATCATAAAAAGGCCACAGACACCCCAAAACACACCACCAGATGTGGACCTGCCCACCAGAATGACAAGATCCAGCCTCACCCACCAGAACACAGACACTAGTCCCCTCCACCAGGAAGCCTACACAACCCACTGAAACAAACTTAGCCACTGGGGACAGACACTAGAAACAATGGGAACTATGAACCTGCAGCCTGTGAAAAGGAGACCCCCAAACACAGTGAGTTAAGCAAAATGAGAAGACAGAAAAACACACAGCAGATGAAGGAGCAAGGCAAAACCCCACCAGGCCTAACAAATGAAGAGGAAATAGGCAGTCTACCTGAAAAAGAATTCAGAATAGTGATAGTAAAGATGATGCAAAATCTTGGAAATAGAATAGAGAACATACAAGAAACGTTTAGCTGAAGAACGGATAAGTGATCTGGAAGACAAAATAGTGGAAATAACTACTGCAGAGCAACATAAAGAAAAGAGAATGAAAAGAATTGAGAACAGTCTCAGAGACCTCTGGGACAACATTAAATGCACCAACATTCAAATTACAGGGGTCCCAGAAGAAGAAGAGAAAAAGAAAGGGACTGAGAAAATATTTGAAGAGATTATAGTTGAAAACTTCCCTAATATAGGAAAGGAATTAGTTACTGAAGTCCAGGAAGCACAGAGAGTCCCACAGATGATAAACCCAAGGAGAAACACACCAAGACACAAATTAATCAAACTGTCAAAAAGTAAATACAAAGAAAAATATTAAAAGCAGCAAGGGAAAAACAACAAATAACACACAAGGGCATCCCCATAAGGTTAACACCTGATCTTTCAGCAGAAACTCTGCAAGCCAGAAGAGAGTGGCAGGACATATTTAAAGTGATGAAGGAGAAAAACCTACAACCAAGATTACTCTACCCAGCAAGGATCTCATTCAGATTTGATGGAGAAATTAAAAACTTTACAGACAAGCAAAAGATAACAGAATTCAACACCATCAAACTAGCTTTACAACAAAAGCTAAAGGAACTTAGCCAGGAAACACAAAAAAAAGGAAAAAACCTACAATAACAAAGCCAAAACAATTAAAAAAATGGTAATAGTAACATACATATAGATAACTGCCTTAAATGTAAAAGGATTAAACTCTCCAACGAAAAGACATAGACTGGCTGAATGGATACAAAAACATGACCCATATATGTGCTGTCCACAAGAGACCCACTTCAGACCTAGGGACACATACAGACCGAAAGTGAGGGGATGGAAAAAGATATTCCATGCAAATGGAAATCAAAAGAAAGCTGGAGTAGCAATTCTCATATCAGGCAAAATGACTTTAAAATAAAGACTACTACAATAGACAAAGAAGGACAGTACATAATGATCAAGGGATTGATCCAAGAAGAAGATATAACAATTGTAAATATTTATGCACCCAACATAGGAGCACCTCAATACATAAGGCAAATACTAACAGCTATAAAAGGGGAAATTGACAGTAACACAATCACAGTAGGAG
>NC_041225.1:68839205-68839807 GCF_002837175.3 Physeter macrocephalus
CTTTAAATGACACATTAAACAAGATGGGCTTAATTGATATTTATAGGACATTCCATCCAAAAACAACAGAATACACATTCTTCTCAAGTGCTCATGGAACATTCTCCAGGATAGATCATATCTTGTGTCACAAATCCAGCCTTGGTAAATTTAAGAAAACTGAAATTGTATCAAGTATCTTTTCGGACTACAACACTATGAGACTACATATCAATGATAGGAAAAAATCTGTAAAAGATACAAACACATGGGGGCTAAACAATACACTACTTAATAACCAACAGATCACTGAAGAAATCAAAGACGAAATCAAAAAATACCTAGAATCAAATGACAATGAAAACACGACAACCCAAAACCTATGGGATGCAGCAAAAGCAGCTCTAAGAGGGAAGTTTATAGCAAAACAATCCTACCTTAAGAAACAAGAAACATCTCAAATAAACAACCTAACCTTACACCTAAAGCAATTAGAGAGAGAAGAACAAAAGAACACCAACGTTAGCAGAAGGAAAGAAATCATAAAGATCAGATCAGAAATAAATGAAAAAGAAATGAAGAAAACAATAGCAAAGATCAATAAAACTAAAAGCTGGTTCTTT
>NC_041225.1:68839986-68841033 GCF_002837175.3 Physeter macrocephalus
ATTCTTAGAAATGCACAACCTTCCAAGACGAAACCAGGAAGAAATAGAAAATATGAACAGACCAATCACAAGCATTGAAATTGAGATTAAAAATCTTCCAACAAACAAAAACCGAGGACCTGATGGCTTCACAGGTGAAGTCTATCAAACATTTAGAGAAGAGCTAACACCTATTCTTCTCAAACTCTTGCAAAATATAGCAGAGGAAGGAACACTCCCACACTCATTCTACGAGGCCACCATCACCCTGATACCAAAACCAGACAGAGATGTCACCAAGAAAGAAAACTACAGGCCAATATCACTGATGAACACAGATGCAAAAATCCTCAACAAAATACTAGCAAACAGAATCTAACAGCACATTTTTCCTCAACATAATAAAGGCCATATATGACAAACCCACAGCCAATATCATCCTCAATGGTGAAAAATGGAAACCATTTCCACTAAGATCAAGAACAAGAGAAGCCTGCCCACTCTCACCACTATTATTCAACATAGTTTTGGAAGTTTGAGCCACAGCAATCAGAGAAGAAAAAGAAATAAAAGGAATCCAAATTGGAAAAGAAGAAATAAAGCTGTTCAAGGTTTGCAGATGACATGATACTATACATAGAGAATCCTAAAGATGCTACCAGAAAACTACTAGAGCTAATCAATGGATTTGGTAAAGTAGCAGGATACAAAATTAATATGATAAGTTTGCAGGATACAAAATTAATTCACAGAAAACTCTAGCATTCCTATACACTAACGATGAAAAATCTGAAAGAGAAATTAAGGAAACACTCCCATTTACCATTGCAACAAAAAGAATAAAATAACTAGGAATAAACCTACCTAAGGAGACAGAAGACCTGTATGCAGAAAACTATAAGACACTGATGAAATCCATGTTCTTGGATTGGAAGAATCAACAATGCAAAAATGACTCTATTACCCAAAGCAATCTACAGATTCAATGCAATCCCTATCAAACTACCACTGACATTTTTCACAGAACTAGAACAAAAAATTTCACAATTTGTGTGGAAACACAAAAGA
>NC_041225.1:68848943-68877788 GCF_002837175.3 Physeter macrocephalus
ACTACAAAGCTACAGTAATCAAGACAGTATGGTACTGGCACAAAAACAGAAATATAGATCAATGGAACAGGATAGAAAACCCAGAGATAAACCCATGCACATATGGTCACCTTAGCTTTGATAAAGGAGGCAAAAATATACAGTGGAGAAAAGACAGTCTCTTCAATAAGTGGTGCTGGGAAAACTGGACAGGTGCATGTAAACATATGAAATTAGAACACTCCCTAACACCATACACAAAAATAAACTCAAAATGGATTAAAGACCTAAATGTAAGGCCAGACACTATTAAACTCTTAGAGGAAAATATAGGCAGAACACTCAATGACATAAATCACAGCAAGTTCCTTTTTGACCCGCCTCCTAGAGAGATGGAAATAAAAACAAAAATAAACAAATGGGACCTAATGAAACTTAAAAGCTTTTGCACAGCAAAGGAAACCATAAACAAGACAAAAAGACAACCCTCATAATGGGAGAAAATATTTGCCAATGAAACAACTGACAAAGGATTAATCTCCACAATTTACAAGCACTTCATGCAGCTCAATATCAAAAAAACAAACAACCCAATCCAAAAATGGGCAGAAGACCTAAATAGACATTTCTCCAAAGAAGATATACAGATTGCCAACAAACACATGAAAGAATGCTCAACATCATTAATCATTAGAGAACTGCAAATCAAAACTACAATGAGATATCATCTCACACTGGTCAGAATGGCCATCATTCAAAAATCTACCAACAGTAAAGGGTGGAGAGGGTGTGGAGAAAAGTGAACCCTCTTGCACTGCTGGTGGAATGTAAATTGATACAGCCACTATGGAGAACAGTATGGAGGTTCCTTAAAGAACTAAAAATAGAACTACCATACGGCCCAGCAATTCCACTACTGAGGATATACCCTGAGAAAACTATAATTCAAAAAGAGTCATGTACCAAAATGTTCAGTGTAGCTGTATTTACAATAGCCAGGACATGGAAGTAACCTAAGTGTCCATCAACAGATGATTGGATAAAGAATATGTGACACATATATGGCACAATGGAATATTACTCAGCCATAAAAGGAAACGAAATTGAGTTATTTGTAGTGAGGTGGATGGACATAGAGTGTGTCATACAGAGTGAAGTAAGTCAGAACGAGAAAAACAAATACCATATGCTAACACATATATATGGAATCTGAGAAAAAAAAAGGTTATGAAGAATATAGGGGCAAGATGGGAATAAAGACACAGACATACTAGAGAATGGACTAGAGGATATGGGGAGGGGGAAGGGTAAGCTGTAAGAAAGAGAGAGACTGGCATGGATATATATACACTACCAAACGTAAAATAGATAGCTAGTGGGAAGCAGCCACATAGCACAGGGAGATCAGCTCAGTGCTTTGTGACCAGCTAGAGGGCTGGGATGGGAGGGTGGGAGGGAGGGAGATGCAAGAGGGAAGAGATATGGGAAGATATGTGTATGTATAACTGGTTCACTTTGTTATAAAGCAGTAATTAACACACCATTGTAAGTCAATTATACTCCAATAAAGATGTTAAAAAAAAAAAAGAAAAACCCTATAAGAAGTGCCTGTTTAATCAACAAAGAAAAAAAATAAATGATCATATTTAGCAGTAGTCATTGAAAGAGACCTTAGTACTTATCTTACTGACTCTTATACCCAATATACCACCCCCTTCCCTACAAAACTGACTGTGGTCACTAGTTCTGTTTGAACACTTTCCAAGAACAAGGAAGTCACTGCCTACCATTAGTCCATCCAATTTTGACAACGAAATTTTCTCTTTTTCACCGAAAATCTATCTTTAATTGAGTCGACTGCATTTATTTTAGTTTTGATCTCTAGAGATTTGCAGTTAACTAAATGCCATGAGACATTTTCACTTGAACTCTTAAGTCAGTCAGTCTCTTGGATCTACTTTTAGAACCTAGCTTGAAAGTTTGCTTTGCTCCCCATTTTATTTTAGGTCAGTATTAAAATAAATTTACACTATACCTTTATTGTGAAATATTTTAAACACACAGAAAAACCTAAAATAATAAAAATAAATGCTCACATACCAACTAACATTAACAGTCTTCATGTTGTGCCATGTTTGTTTTAAATATTAAAACAAAGCAAAGTAAATCAAACAACAAGCAAAAACTTCACAAATATGGCTGAATCATCTTGTGTGATCCTCCAAAATCCTATCTCCTTTTCTTTCTCCCCAGAACTAACCACCATATTGAATTTACCTTGAATCACTTCTCTGCATTTTATAGTTTTCCTCATATGTATGTATCTATAAACGATACAGAAATATTTAATAAATTTCAAATTCTGCATAAATGTTATCACCCTCTCAATAGATAGATAGATAGACACGTACAGATACAATTGACCCTGAAATAACTCAGGTTTGAACTGCACAGGTCCAGTTTTATGTGGATTTTTTCAATAGCAAACAGTGTGGTACTACACAATCCTCAGTTTGTTAAACCAGGGGATGTGGAACCATAGATATGGAGGAACCTTTGATACCAAGGTCCTACTCTAAGTTATGTACAGATTTTCCACTGCTCAGAGGGTCAGCTCTCCTAAGCCTATATTGTTCAAGTGTCAACTAAACACATGTCATATTCTAAAACTTGCTTTATTCTATTTAACTTCTGAGATTTGTCTGGGTTGATACATACAGCTCCAGTCAATTCATTTTAACTTCTGAATAACCAAAATAAAAAACTAAATGCTGCAAAAATCTGTGTACTCGAGTATACTTGGAAGAGTTTCTCTAGGGTATAAACCTAGACATAAAATTACTTGGCTGTAGTAAAGAGGAGCAAAGATTGAACCGATTTATACACATACCAGGAGCCTTGTTGCTCCACTGTCTTGACAATAGTTGGTATTATAACACTTGGTACTTTATGCTAATCTGATGGGAATTATATTTCATTGTGGTTTTGCCTGCATTTCCCTAATTACCAACAAGGCTAAGAGTCTTTGCTTATAGTGCTTGACCATCTAGCTTTATTTGTCCATGAATTGCCTATTTATGTACTTTGTCTTTTTCTCCTCTTGAGTTTCTGATCTTTTTTTTTTTTACTTTATATATTCTGATAAAAATCATTCAATCTCTCCAATGTGTGGCTTATAATTTATCGTTGTACAGATATTTTTAGTGCTAATGTAGTCAAATTTGTGAATATTATTTTTTATGGTTTGTGATTACTGTGTCTAGTCTAAAAATTTTTTTCCTGCCCTGGGGTCATAAAAATAACCTATATTTTATTTTAAAAGTTTTAAAATTCTGGTTTTCACATGTATGTTTTTCATCTTCTTGGGATGTATACTTGTGTCTATGGGATAGAATTTGATGTTATTTTTTATCCACAGAGATAAGCTTTGTCCCAGTACCATTTATTAAGTGCTCTAGTCTTTCCCCATTGATTTATATTGTCACTCTGTCATTTGTCATATTTCATATTTTAATGGTTCATTTCAGCATTCTCTATTCTTTTCCATTATTCTATTTAATCTCTGAAATAATGCCACATATTTCCCACATTGTTTTAATAACCGTAATTTTTAATTAGCCTTGGTCTCTGGTAGGGAAGAACCTTTACCATGTTCCTCTCTGCAATGGCTAATTTTATGTGTCAACTTGACTGGGCCAAGGGGTGCCCAGATTAAACATTATTTCTGGCTGTGTCTGGGAGAGTGTTTCCTGATGAGATAAGCATTTGAATAGATGGATTTAGTAAAGTAGATCACCTCCCCAGTGTGAGTAGGTATCATCCAATCTGTTGAGGGCTTGAATAGAACAAAAAGATAGAGGAAGAAGAAATTTGCCCCTTTTGCTTCCTGTCTGCCTGTTTGAACTGAAATATGAGTCTCATCATGCCCCTGGACTGGGATTTATACTATCAAGTCCCCTGATTCTCAGGCCTTTGAACTTATACTGAAATTAAACCACCAGATTTCCTGAGTCTCCAGCTTGCACATGGCAGATCATGGGATTTCTCAGCCGCCATAATTGCATAAGCCAATTCTTTATAATAAATCTCTTCCTATGACTATATCTTATTGGTTCTGTTTCTCTGGAGAACTCTAATACATTCCCCTTCAAAAGTGCCTTAATTGTACTTGGCTTTACGCTCTTCAATGTACATTTTAGTATCAGTTTGTCCAGGAAAGATCCTGTGAGGATTTAAATAGAAGCTGAATTAAATGTATAGGTTAATTGATATTTTTCACATTAAGTGACCACATACATGACTATATCTTTCCACTTAATCAGATTTTTTAAATCTTCTTCAATATTATCTTATATTTTTCTCAATAAGAACCTTAAGTACTTTTGTTAAATTTATTCCAGGTTATTTAGTTTTTTGCTCTATGGGCACTTGAAAAGAATATATATCTTTACAAATGGGATATAGAATTTTAAATATATTTTAGATCAGGCTCACTAGTTTTCTTGTTTAAACATTCTAAATCCTCCTAATTTTTTTTCCTCTCAATTTCATAGAGGTGTGATAAAATCTCCTGCTATGATTGTGTATTTTTCAAATTTGCCTGTGTTCTGTCCACGAGGGCAGGAATTTTTGGCTCTTTGTTCACTTTTACTCCTCAATAACCAGAATGATGCCAAGTATATAACTGTTTTATATTCTTGGCAGATTAATTTTAATTAGTATATAGTAACTCTGTTTATTCTTATACATGATTTTTGCCTTAAATTTTATTTTGCCTAATATTAATTTTGACACAGTAGCTTTCTTTTAATTCATACTTCCCTGATATATTCTTTTTTATCCCTTTATGTTCAAATTTTCTGCATGGTTTTGCTCTAGGTCTTTCTCTTGTTAGTATCATCATAAGGCAGGATATTTGAATATCATATCTGATAATGTGTTGAGATTTATCTCACTGACTTCTATCATCCTAATTTTCTTCTATGTATTGATATGAACCTGTCCCTTTGTTTTTATTTTTCATTTTTATTTCTTCTATTGGAATTGATAAAGTATTATATTTTCCCTTTGTTGGTATGTGTCATAGATTATATATCTACTCTTTCAGTAGCTAATATTATTTCCAAATTTTTATTGGGGTAAAATACACATAATGAAGTTGACCATCTTAACTATTTTTAGATATACAGCTCAGTGGTATAAAATACATTCACATTGTTATACAACAATTACCACCGTTCATCTCCATAATTCTTTTTGTCTTGCAAAACTGAAACCCTGTACCTAATAAACAATAACCCTCCACTCTCCCTCCCCCCAGCCCCTGGCAACCACCATTCTACTTTCTGTCTCTGTGAATCTGACTGCTCTAGGTAACTGTTGTAAATAGAATCACATAGTATTTGTCATTTTGTGGCTGGTTTATTTCATTTAGTATAATATCTTCCAGGTTCATCCATGTTGCAGCATGTGTCAGAATTTCTTTCCTTTTTAAAGCTGAATAATATTCCACTGTATGTATACCTCACATTTTGCTTATTCATTCATCTGTCAGTGAACATTTGGACTGTGTCCACGTTTTAGCTATTGTGCATAATGCTGCTATGAATTTGAGTGTACAAATAGATCTTCGAGACCCTCTTTTAATTCTTTTAGATATACACCCAGAAGTGGAATCACTGAATCATAGAGTGAGTCTATTTTTAACTTTTGAAGGAGCCCCCATACTGCTTTCCACAGCAGCTGCACCATCTGATATTCCCACCAACAGGGCACAGTGTTCCAGTTTCTCCATGTCCTTTCCAACACTTGATATTTTTTTATAGTAGCCATCCTCCTGGGTAAAATGTGGTAACTGTCCTTAAATTTCTAACAAACTTAACTATAAATTACTATAACAAAGCAAAAGTTATTCTAAGTTTCCATCTCATCCCAAATATGTCTCAGAGCCATAGTTCTATTACCCACTGAAAATTATTCTCCTGCCTCCTTTAATTCTTGTTCAATGGTTTACAATTATCTTTTTAAAATGTTATTTTATAGTCAGTACTCATTTTACATGGTTTTGACTTCTGTGCTAAAAAACATCGTTTCTCCTAAAGTAGTTTTAATAAAAATTTAAAATCTCAATTGGTGTAGGTCTGGAAAAAAAACTCCTGATTGATAATACTGCTGGGAGTAAAATTCTAGGCTGAATACCATCTGATTGCAGCACTTTGAAGCCACTGTTCCACAATTTTCTAGTCTCTACTCATGTCTAGAAGTCAACTGTCGATCAAAGTGCTATTCCTCTGAAGGAAACCTATCTTGTCTTACTGGTTTAAGAGCTTCTCCTTATTATTTATGTCCTATAGTTTCACAGTAATCTTCCAGGTTGTAGATTTATTTTATTCATTTTTTCAGTCTCAGCATTCAGGGATTTAATCCTGGAAATTTGTAGATTTTATCTCTTCAAATATTGATGTTCCACAGTTATTGCCATTCTCCCCTAAAGCTCCTTTAGATGTTTGTTGGAACTTTTCAGTCTCCCTTCTATAGCTACTAACTCTACATTTGTATTCTTTGTCTTCGTGTGCTGGTTTGAGTGAATTTCTCAGCATCGTGTTCTGGTTCACAAACTCACTCACCATGTACAGTCTAGAGTTCATCTAATTTGCTCCATTTTAAAATATTTTAATGGCTATATTTTTCATTATTACTCCTTCTTTTTACATAAGAACCTGACCTTGTTTTATTTATATATTTTATAACGTCATGCTCTTTCATAAAAATTGTCTTAATTATTCTAGGCAAACTTATTTTAAATACCTTGCACTACTATTCTTATGATTAGTTTCTTTGGGAATAAATCCACATTCTAAGTGTTGATGGGCTGTCTTTTGGGATTACATTTACTCATGTGTTTTGGAATTTTGGTTTGCAAGTTCATTTTTAATATTTAGTTTTTGTTTTCTGATATTATTTCTCTTTCCATCTTTCTCTGTGTTCTTCCTTCCACATTGCAAAGTTTTGCAGTTGTCACTTTCCAAACCCTCAGGACCCTTGTGTCCTCTAATGGGCTCATGCCCATTGTGATGTTGATAAAATTGCAAATCCAGTTAATGATCCAGGGCACAGCTTAGTTCAGTCTTGGTTGGGAGGTTATGTAGGACTGTCCATTTCTCTAGTTCAGATGCTTGCTTACAACCAATACTACATATAATGGCAAGGTTTTATTTTTCTCTCAGTTTACTTTCATAAGCCTCCTGTGCAGTCCCTGGATACAATCAGGGAGTCTTCGTCAGGGTCCCATCCCCCATGGAGTACTTAAGGCCCCTTTCTCCCTCAAGGGTCAAATGAAACCACAACTTCCTGCTGAGGTCAAGGGCCAGCAGTTGTGTAGTCCATATACATTCATCATTTTTTGTTCATCATCTGATTCAGATCCATGAGATTCTTTTTCTTTGTTTATGTTTTTGTTTTTTTAACATAGTAATGTGTTTTCTTATTTTGTCTTGTCATAGTTTATCTATGTGTTTGAAGTAAAGACGATGCATTACAGTGTTAAATCATGGTGCTATGTTGACCAGAAATCCATATTATGATAATTTTGAAAGGTGAGTCCACCTTCCCACCTATATTTTTTCTAAGTTTTATATACATTTAAAATTCCTTGGATAGAGTTGTGTTGCCAGTTACAAATTTCCCAAACTATGATATTGTCATTCCCATATTTATTATACTTGTTACTGAGAACATCATAAAAACCTTTGTCAAATGTTCTGCTGATATCCAAATACCTAGATTATTTCATTCCTATATCATTTACTATAAAAGGAAAAGTGTGACCTAGTTACTCTTAGTGAATTCCGTGGTCAGTCTTCTAAAATTTGCTTGGGGGAGATATTAACTTTATTAGCCCACTTAAAAACAGTATAGTAAATATTGGTTTGGCCAAAAAGTCCGTTCAGTTTTTTCGTAAGATGTTATAGAAAAAACTCAAGTGAAATTTTTGCCCAACCCAATACTATACACTAAGCCAGGGATTCTGCAAGGTCTTTTTCTCTAGCACTTCCCTCATTTTCTGCAATTCTTGAAAATTAGAAATAGTGGCTGTTTTCCCACTGCTACATCTTTGTTCAACCTCCCTCCCAAAAGTATTCACTTAGTTCTGAAGAAGTGACTTGATTTGAAAGAGCAAATTACCCACAGTATCTGTCTGGTACTTCCATTTTCTCTTAATTATGTTTATTTATCCTATACTTGTAAGTTTTTAAGTTATTTTCCTTGATAAAGAGGAACAAAGCATAACAGAAACTGAATAGTTAAGCTTTCTAACATCTCTACACAGTACATCATCTTCCTCCAGTGGTATCCTTATTCTTTTCTTAATTCCTTTTCTTGTTTCCACCAGACTAAAAGCACCCTAATCATCCCTCTGGAATTTTATCCCTTTTATATCTTCTATGCCTATATTTCTATAAATGTGTACTCCATCAAGAAATTCTAATAGTGTTAAAGTGATTCATTTTTGTTTTATCAAAAACAGGGATGAGAATTCTGAAAGACCGCAAGTAATCATTGACATATGTAAATATATCAGGGTAGAAAAAAAAGAGGAAGTTACCAAAATCTTGATAATTATTGCTTTTTATAGAGGATGACTTTCTCTTTATTAAATATTTGAGCTTCAGATTTTAAAAACATCTTGAATAAGCATGATCAAATGGCTAAAGTCTCTGATGTCATATACATGGTCCCTTGATGATAAAGAAATCTGTCCAACAACACTAGTAGTAATAATAATATCAATATTTAACTTTGTGAGCACTTACCATGTACCAATGCATTTCATCAAACACTTTACATGGATTATCTCATTAAATCCTTAAAACAATTCTGAGGTAGTACATTGGATTAAATAGTGTCCCCCCAAAATTCATGTCCACCTTGAATCTCAGAATGTGACTTTATTTGGAAATAGACTTTGCAGGTGTAATTAGTGAAGATATCATGTTGGATTCAGGTGGGCCCTAATCCTATGACTGGTGCCCTAATAAGAAGAGAAAACAGAAACACACAGACACACAGAGAGGATTCCATGTGAAGACAGAGGCAGAGACTGGAGTGATGCATTTGAAAGCCAAGGAAGGCCAAGGATTTCCATCAACCACCAGAAGCTAGGAAGCTTCCAGAGGTGAGTAGAGATCCTCCCCTGGAGCCTTCAGAGAGAGCATGACCCTGCCAACACCTTGAATTTAGACTTCTAGCATCCAGAACTGGGAGAGAATAAATTTATGTTGTTTAAAGCCACCAAGTTTGTGATACCATGTTATGGAAGCCCTAGGAAACTAATAAAGGTAAGTACTCTTTGTTATTCCACTTTATATATGAAAATACCTAATTTAAGAAAAGTTTGGTAATTTATCTAAGATCATATGACTTGTAAACAGCAAAACTAGAATGAAAACTCAGTAAACCTGACTCCAAACTCAGATATCTATATATATGTGTGTGAGAAAAAGAAATGTACATGTATAAATGCATATGTATGTACATATGTAAATACACAGACACATATACACAAACACATGCATTCTCCAAATTACCATAAAGGTGTATAGATATGAATGCTATGAAAGTTCCTAGGTAGACAAAAGCATTGCAGGATAGTTTCATCACATTTTTTATCAAGGAGATAAAACTTGTTTTGGACCTTAGATTTTGATGGAATTAAATGAAGCCACTACAAATTGGCGTGCTGGGGATAGAGAGTGGATGAACACATTAGAAGATGGAATGTTATAGCTGTTAAACCATTCTGGCTATAGCATAGAATCCCGAAGAGGATTAAAGTGAGGACAGCGTTGGGAATGCAGAATGGAGGGAAATGATGGAACGTCGTGTACACTAGGAAAAGGAAATGGGTCTTTATCATAAAGGTGCAAATTGCTATTATAATTGAGTGTAAAATAGTATTTGCTTTTGCAAAGCTGAACTTAATGAAAATTATACATTTGAAAGATTAATCCAGCTACTATATAAAAATGTGACCTTTATGGAAACAATATTAGTGGGAGAGAAACTATTTTAGAGAACAAAGCAATAATCTAAGTATGAGAAAGTAAAGGCCTAGATATTATTGGTGGCAAAGGAAAGAAAAAGGTAAGATAAGATTCAAGAAATGTTGCAAACGAGATAAGAGGAATTAATTTCTGATTGACCTGGATAGTGGGGATATAAAGAGAAAGGAGGCAGAAAGAATTAAAGTGCTGTTCAGGATTTAAAAAAAAAAAAAGGTAGGGAAATGAGATTAGAACAAAGATTGTTATTTTAACAAACCCAATTTACTCATATCCATGATCATAATAATTATTATCCTTTTCTATCTTGGATTGGCTCAAATTGTTCTAATACAACTGTTTTGATTATACACAGTTCTTTTTCCTCTTTAACGTAAAATCCTAAAAGCTATAGACATTTGAAATTATAGATAGATAGATATAATAATTTTGGAATTACAGTCCAAAATCATTACATTTGGACTTGGAAATCACCACATAACACATATTCCTAGGAAAAATAACAATTGGGTTAGCTTAAAAAAAAACAAAACAAAACTGGTTTTTATTTTAGACTACTTAGTCCACCCATAAATTTACCTAATTTATTTGTAATAAAAAATGAGACTGGTATTCACAATTTGCCTAGTAAACCAATGTTTAATGTGTATAACATGGAAAATCAGGAAAGTATTAACCAGATTTCAGAGGGAAAGTTTTACATAGTCAGCAAAAACCAAGATGTCATATATCATATAATGTTCCCTCTTTTCCAAAGGCATGAAAAAAAATCTGGTTCATTCAACTTCCTAGCACAGAGTTAACACATATAAAGTAAAATACAGTTTCACTGAGAATCTACTCCAAGAATTTTAATTTTTTACAAAATTATCCCAAAGCTGCATCCAAATGCTAAACTGAACTTGACTGAGTGGAAAACTACAATTACCAGTACATTTCATCTGCATAAGAAAAAAACTGTCCCTTAGGAGGCTTTCACTAGATGGCTTTGTGATCCAAATACCCTCCATATTACAAAAGAATGTATAACTCCCTTCCCCTTCTCATCACCATAACAACTGTATCTTAACGCTTTGTCTAATATCTAACATCAACAAGTAAGATAACCACCAAGCTACTGTGGTTTTACCTAGTAATTAGAGGAAAGGTGAAAAATCCAAGATCTAATTCTAATTATGAATCTATGCAGTTTTAAGATGAAAGATTAGAAGGTGACATTGTTTACCATCTTTAATGACGTAGTGTTGAGATACTTCTTGCATATATTTCTCCATAAGCTAATCTCCATCTCATTTGTGTTTTCCTGCTCCACATATACTGCCCCTCCAACATACCTATATATTCTGCCATAATACTAAGAATGTTAACATGATATTTGATGTATCTCCCTACTTAGAAGCATGTTTACTACACCAAGAACCTTTTAGTTTTCTCCTAGATTCAAATGTCTCTGTATTACTGCAACCTAGACTATTTGATAAGTTGATGTCACACACTGGAAATGGAAACTATTATCATTGTCAGTTTTTAAATTTCTATTTGAGGATGTGAGTGTGTTGCTCTAATCAAACAAAAGTACCCTAACGAAAATTTTCCAAGGAATAAAGAAGAACTTCACTTGTGGAGCTTATTCCTCTTCTTGATCTTCAAAATCTATTGGAATGATAAATATTTATTTTAACAAATATATTGCAAGCCCAAGTAGAGTGTAGATTTCTTAAGGTCAAGTACCATATCTCAAAGTATATTTATATTACCCATAATATCAAGCACAGTGTTAAATGCACACTGGAATCTGAGGAAATATTCACTGATTTAAAAAAGGAAATTATTTTATTTTTTGGTCTGATTATGAGGTGGTCTGTTATTGCCCAAAACCAGGGAAAATACTTCATGACTTCTAATCTGGGATATTAGGGGGAAGAATTTGAAGCTAGTTTCCATATCCTCCTGATAAACCAACCATCCTCTCTTCACTTTGTAATTTAGAAATTCACAGCAATAGGTTGATTTCAAATACCAACCTAAATGACAGCCCCATCATTCAAACTCTAAGGGCAGATAGCTGACCTCATAGTCAGGCTGGGAGAGAGAGCTCTGCATTTGTTCAATTTTTAAAGGTCTCTATTAAACAGATCTGTTATTAAAGGATCTATCGCTCTAAAAATAAAAAACTAAGTGCCATCAAAATATTTTATCTTCCAATTATTGTTTATTTATAAAAGTTTAAGCATTCAATTGAATTTTGAAAATAATCACTCTTCCATGTACACTCCCCACTTTTCTACAAATTCATCTTGAAAAGTAATCTCTCTGAAAGCCAAATCAATATTAGAGATGTCATAGCCATAAAAAAAACCCCTCATAACAATTTCAGTGTCTTGATTTCTAAAACTTTTTGGAACTTGTAAATTAAGTTAAAAATCTATTAAAGAAGTAAAGATGAAGCAGTAGAAGAGAAAGAACTTTGAGTCAGATACAGCTGGATTCTGTTCATGGCGAATCTACTTACTAACTCTAAACTTTTAGGCAAGTTACACTGGGCTCTGTTTTTCTCATGGATGAAATATGAGGTAACTGATTCTCCATCATTGGGTGGTTGTGTGAATTGATGTAATAATATATATGCAGTGACAGTACAGGGCCTGGCACATAATATCTATTCAATAAATGATAACATGCACAACTTCAGAGAGGAGAAGATGGAGTGGTAGCATGAAGGAGAGAGGGGGAAGTATGAGGAGAAAGGATTTTCAACAAGGGCATAGCTGCCTTCCTTGAAGAAAAGACATAGGTCACAAGCCCAGAATTGAGAAGCTCAATACCTGGTTAGTATTCAGATGGGACTTGATTGAGTGAGTGAATGAAAGAAGAGGGGAAAAATAACTAAAAGACAGAGAAAACAAAGAGATAGGGAAAAAAAAAGAAAACAGTTACTCAATAATGCTGAGCGTGCTGAGTATACTCATACACATATGGAACAATTAAAGTACAAACTACAAACCACTGGGATAGCGTCACCACCATCAGTAAACGTTAGCAAATGTAGACTGGATCAACTACAATTTGAAAGACTGAACTGGATAAACGTGCTCCTAATAATGCCTGAGAACCATTTACCAAATTAAAGCAACTTGTCCACATTCATATGGATGTGAGGTGAGGTGGCTACACAGCTGAGCCAGAACTCATCATCCCTCACCATGTGCTTCAATTATTGGTACCCTATTCCAAAATCCCAGATATGAAAACCATGAGGAAAATTGTATCTATGCCCTGGTTTTGTTTAATCTATTTTCTCCCAGTTAAAAATTGTCATTTGTGGGGCTTCCCTGGTGGCGCAGTGCTTGAGAGTCCGCCTGCCGATGCAGGGAATACGGGTTCGTGCCCCGGTCCGGGAGGGTCCCACGTGCCGCGGAGCAGCTGGGCCCGTGAGCCGTGGCTGCTGAGCCTGCGCTCCGGAGCCTGTGCTCCGCAACGGGAGAGGCCGCGACGGTGAGAGGCCCGCGTTGCTCCGCAACGGGAGAGGCGGCGACGGTGAGAGGCCCGCGTACCGCAAAAAAAAAAAAAAAAAAATTGTCATTTGTGAGCCTATATGTTTTTATTCCAACCAAATAGCATGAACTTAAAGAAAAAAAAAAAAATAGATCATCCAATAGTGGGCTCTAAAAGGTGCACTCAGAACAGAGTGGTTTAAGAAGAAACAAAGGAAAAAAGAATAACATTTATAATTTCTCAGAAACCCAAGTTATTATGCCCATACATTCTCAATTACTATACTGCCCTTAATCAATGAAGTTTATATGCAAGTTGATTATGTTTTGGGGCACTGGAATATAAATTGATTCTTATTATCTCAGAATATAGAAGCACTTATGATTTAGGCAACAGCTGCAACTCATAGATGATTTCCAAATGAGCTAAATACAGAGAGTTGGGGAAAATAAATTATGAACATATGTAAATACAGACAATTCAGCTTATCAGGTTTTCAATATTTGATTTTTCTAAAATTTTTTCTTCAATTGTATCTCATTTATTTAATGAATTATTTCCAAGTTGCTGAGGTGCTTGCCATTACACTGGCCCACGTTATGCATTCATAATGGGCATGAGAAAATATTATGTTTTATCAACATAAATTAGAGCCAACCTCTTGTTACGATAACTCATTCACTTTATTAGGGATGAACCTGTTATTTTTGCCACTGTTTTAGGCTAAACAATTTTGTTCTAGACCCACACTGAAGTACATTCATAGAAAAATGACAATTCACGTATATATACTCAGAAAGGGAACTTCATAGTATTTTTTGTAGACTTACAAATTCTCTTACAAGCTTCTTGACTGTAACAAATGTAAAATATGTAAGATCCGCACTATTCAGTTCATTATTGATCTGTTCTTTTAGATCATTGCTAGTCTGATGTCCTTTAGAGTCTTTGCATTCAAGATTTTCTTTCATTCTCAATTTATTAGTTTCACCAAAGCATCTGAGAACTGATTATGAGCCATGCACTGTGCTAGATCCTGCTGCCGCCAAGAGGAATAAGACAAAGTTTGCCGTCAGGAACTTACAGTCTAGTCAAGGAAACTAGAAAAGTAAAGAAGGAAATAAGTTATGCTTGCAACAATGGACATCTGAATACAGGGAGGAAAAGAAAAGAGAATGCTTGGAGATATATATCTATCTATAGGGACATGTCGGAATGGCTTTGGAAAGGAGTTTATTTTTGAGCTTAATCTTGAAAGACAGGTGACCTCCTACTATGTAACTATATGGGGAGAATGGGGAGGGTGTACCAGAATGGGCTGTATGACAAAAAACAAATTTGGAGAATTTCAAATGGATGTGTTTGCCTTTGGGATGGGATGACAGAAGGACATGACATAATGGAAAGCTGGAAATAGTAAGCAAGATAAATCTGAGGAAACAGATAAGAGAAGGCTAAAGAATGGACATCTAGGGTAAAACCTGGGTTTAGAGATTAGCAGATTGGGTAGAGGCTTATGACATTCCCAGAAATTGAGAAAAATAAAACAGAAATATCAGTGTGAGGAAAATTTCTTCAGTTTTTGACTTCTTGAATTTGAGGTTCCTGTAGAATAGCCAGACCTAGATGTCCATAGACAATTAGTATATATGGAAGTAACACCTAATTTTCCTGCATTTGAACCTTTTAAATTATTTCTGTGATGTTATATCTCTGGGAAGTGGAAGATAGGTAACTGTTAGGAAGCTCTCTCAAGCTCACACTTAAATAATAGAAAGTCAAATATAAAAGGAACCTTCTGAGAGAGAGAACAATTATGTCTAGAAAGCAGTTTATCTTGTCCACCAGAAAAAAAACAGAGACCCTGGAAAGAGTGAGATTTTTAGAGTGAGCTTGGGGTCAAATTGAGTCAAATCCCACCTCTGCTTGTACCAACTATATGAGCTTTTGCAATTTATCCAGCCTCAATTTGTCTATAAAATAGGGTGTTAATATTAAACTTAGGTTTGTTGAAATAAATATTTTAGGTCATTTGCATAAAGTACCAGCATAGAGCCTTCCCCTTTCTAAAAATACTAAATTTAATCATTGTGACGAGTTCACTATTTCAGTTCAGTAGTTTGCTTCCTGATGATGGCTGCTTACAGGACACATACATCTTTCAAACAATCTCTGGAATGCTCACAACCCTGGAAGGCAAGGTTAAACTATGACTAGATGAGTGATAAAACAGGTAGCTGACAGATGGCTTTGTTCTCAATCTTTCTATTTCCAAGCTGTTCATAAAACTCCAATTGCTTTGTTTAAAGAAGAAAAAGATGGTAGAATGATTTGCTCCTTGACACCATCCAAAAACATTATGAATTTGCGCTGTCATTTTCATCTTTCTCCCTTATGCAAATGAAAGCATTATTGCAGATGTTTATGTGGCTTTCTTAAATACTTTTCTAATTAGGGATTTTGTCATTCCTCCTCCCTCACATACAAGGTGGGAACCATTTCAATCAGGACTGTACACAGAGCTAGTCCAAACATCTCTTCCCAAAAATAAATTTTAAAAGGGGATTTGTTGGGGAAGGAAAAATGAGACTCAGAAGCTCAACTTGAATAAGCCCATTATTTAAGTGCCACACTGTCCCTTTGTCCCTCCTCAAAAAGCATAGACTCTGGCTCTCAGAGCAGTCCTACTGCCAAGCCCTGTTATTCTCTCCTCTAGTTGGATATGCGCTTCTTGGAAAACAAACATAGAAAACAGAAGGATCTTTATCTGCCTTTCATGCTTGCCCCTACGGAGAAGCATGTAACATATAGAGTGTCAGATGGGGTTCAAAGATGTCACTTGGATAATTTTTTGTCAATTTTTAAAGCCTTAGTTCCAGCAAATCTATGTTGTATACAATCACATCACTAGTTTACCTAGCTCCTTGAATTTCTTTGTAACAAAATGATTGTAAGTAAGATTGTCTAGGAGGAAATATGTGAATCAGACATGACATTTAAGACTAAAAACTGAAAAAAGAGGATAATTTCTACTTTACAAATCCCCACTTACTATGATCATGATGCAAGAGTAAACAATAAATCCAGTTTTTTATCTTTGTAGGGGGTGATTTTATGGCTCTGGGTCCTAGAACACACTCCTTGGAGTTCTGAGAAACCAGTTCAGCCCTCTTGACTCTCACTTGTAGGAACACTTGAGGAAACACTTCTGAAGTCTAGACCTTTTCTAAATGACGATCTGTCATCCACTTATAAGAAACATCAATTTTGAGAACACCAAAAGAAGTTCCAGAGAAAGCATATGGATATCAGGAAATTATGTTGCCTTTTGATCATGAAGAAGTCATCTGCAAGTGTCTCTTGAGAGATGGGATTGGCCCAGGACTGCATTTTCAAAGAGAATTGATGGAGCATTAAAGCCAAAAGCATCTGGGACCAACCAGACAACCCAATCAGCTTATCTTTGCATGAACTATGACAGACACCGAATGTAACTCCAAAAAAGCATTAAAGCAATTGCCTGTGGATTCTGCCAACAGAGGAAAATACTGCCAGTGAAAAAGAGCATTCCTGGCTTAGCAGCTGGAGCCTCAAACTGCTTTTTAAAAATGAGCAAAAATAGAAGTACAAAGAATTGGTGGTCAGCAATAGTTTGAAAATATTCAATAAAATGTGTTTGTGAGTCATGCCACAAATCTTCCATTGCCTGGTTGGATATTTCTCATCCAACAGAAATGCTTCTGTATTAGACAGCATGTTCTATTCAATTACTCAATTTTCTTCCAATATGTTTTCTTTAAGAGTCAAAGGAAGACAGTGATTAAGGAAAAGGGGTATGTGCTAGATGCTTTAGAGACATTAACATCTTTAGTTTCTGTTTTTACCTCAAGAAGAAAACTCAGTGATCTCTTCAAAAGGAAAAATCTTGAAACTGAAATCGTTGAAAATTCAAAGCTGCTCAGGGCCACAGTCTCAGAAAAGACCTTTGAGATCCTTCAATGGCATTTCCAATTGAAGGCAAAATGCACCAGCCTCTTCTTGCACGCTTGTAGAAATGGGAACTCCCTTGGTTATAGGGTGCTTATACCATCACTGCATAGCTCTTATTATTCGAAAGCTTTCCACAAATACCTCCCACTAACCTCCAGGTACCCATTCAAACTCTACTATCTGATAAGCTAAAGACCAAGACTGCTGTTGCTTTCATGTTATGCCCCTCATTTCAATTATTAGGTGACAAGAACTATGGCTTCCCAAATTTTTTTCTAGACAAACCTCCAACTTAAGCCTTGGGTAACTCTTGACTCTTTAACATCCTGTTAAATTCCCTTTCCATATTTGAGGATTTAGTGAGGGTTCAGGCATAGGAGATGCTCAGATGACTGAATATAATAAATATGGTGAAAAAGTTCAGGAGCAGTCTGCTAAAGTTGATTTTATCCATTGTTAGGTTGACTCTGTGTGGAGGTGTTATGTTGACTAGCATGACATGTGCCCTGAATCCACTAGGATATATCAATCTGCTGTGCAAGCTTGACAGTGTTTCTTGTGCCTCTCTAGACTCACTGATGGCTTCTTCCTATCCCCATAATACCCTAAACTTGCCCAAAGCTCAACCTGTGCTCATCTCAATATCACCTAGGCACATGCCAGCCTCACTCCAAGCTCATTTTAACCTCATTCTAAACCTAATCCAACCTTGTTCCAACTTCACCCTTACCTTGCATCAGAAAGGGTTTTCCAGGAATCATTTGATCCCTTTTAGTAAACTGGAGGTTTCCTACCACATCCTTAAAGTTAAGCAAACAATATGTCTTTTTATATTAATACATGTATTCATTTGACCTTTTATTTGTAATCCAACTGAAATGATCCAATACACAATTATAAGGCGTCTAGAAGTGAACTCAGTACTCCAGATGCAATAGGATCAGCAGAGAACAGAGGGAATATTACTGCCCTTGATCAAGACACAATATGTTATGAATGTAGCCAAAATTTGCATTAGCTTTCTGAGCAGTGGTGACATACCCATGCTGAATCTACAATCAACTTAAATGAGGAAGTCTTTTTCACAATAGCATGTTAAAACACATCCTGCCAGTCAGTCTGTGATAAATAATATTAACTGATGGCAATGTAAATACTTTAGAGTAATGTGATAGACCAGAGATAAATTTACATAAAAATAGACCATATTTTTGACCATATTTATAATTTAAGGGTTAATCAATTCAGTCTACTCTTTCCTAAACACCCCTCACTTACCCAATGACCATTACTTCATTTCCGTGCTTAAGGTTTTGATTCCTATTAAACTGCTTGAGAAGAATAGCATATTAAGTTGTCAGGAATAGCTAGGAGAGGAAGATTTGATAGAGAATGAAAGAGAAGCATAAAGGAGAAGACAAAATATCTTGAGTAAAATGAGCAGAAAACTACTGAACATGAGGCTGAGGGTGCTAAGGAAAGCGTCACTGGATCCAGTGCTCATTAAAGTTAATTCTGCTGATGACTGTGGTAAAACCTCCATCCAGTACTCCTTGAGTTCCCAGGGAGGCTGAAGACAACTTCCACATTCTTGAAAGAACAACTTACTTCTCCACTGGTGAAAGCTTCAGAAACAGGCCCAACTCTCACTATTGTAGATACCTGGGTATTCCTGGGGCACAAGAAATATGAACAATATAGTTCATATTATCCAAATTTTGTTCATCAGCTAATTATTCATTAATTAGTTCATTCATTAATTTTCAAGAATCTTGTTTTATTCAGATTAGTTTTTCCTTTTTATTAGCTTCTGATGTGGAAAAGACTTAAACATGGAGGAGTAAAGGCAGAGGAGGTTTGGGGACTAATATCCAGTGTCTTAGAGTTCCATAATCAAGGCAAAATTTAAAGTTGGAAGCATTCAGTGCTAATGGTTAATAGAGTTATACACTAGATTTATCAGGCAACAGAAGCCTAATGTATCAGGTTGGATTGATTTAACAGTGGAGACACTTTGCAGAAATAATCTCTCAATGGCATAGTCCAGCTCTTTTTGAATACTTTTAGTTTGATTTGTCACATTGCAAATCCCTAATAACTATCATGTAGCTCACTCTATGAATAGAATCCTTTATATTAATACCTGGTTCCAGAAATTAGATCTTATCAACAACAATAATAAACACAGGAAGAGCACTGCCTTACTACTGTGAGAAAAATTCAGAAAGAAAATTCCTGTCTTGTACAGATGCTTTGTTTTTTTCATTGAGATATGAATACATTTATATGCACAACTTCTAACAGGGTTCACTGTATCTACTGTGGTAAAAAATAGAAAATGGAGAGGTCAATCTACTCTATTTCCTGTATCTGAAAGCACTGCTCATACTGCTGTGAAGGCGTACTTCCCGATTACTTCTGGATACTAAGAATTGAGATATGTGTCTATGTCAAGCATGACGTGATGTGACATGATGAGAGAGGATGACCCTGTGATTTGACATGATGCCAAGGCCATCACTCAGAGATGTACTCAATGATACATACATGCATTCTGCATCCCATAATCCAGTCAGCAACAGAGTCAAATATGACTGAGCTTTACAAGCTCTGTGCTAAATAAACAAGGAAGGGGAGGAGAGTGGTGTGAGAATGAATTACTCAAAGCTTAACACATAGACAATCACCACCATCAAGAAGCAACCATGCAAATTAGCAGGAAAGGAAAATGGCTGGACGTAAACTCTGCAGAGTGGTTAGTGAGAATGACAATAGCATATGAGACTGCAACTCTGTGCCTTCCTGCTATTCCTTAATGGCATAGTACTTGTAAAAAGCATGCTTATGTATAGAGAGAATTTCTAGAATCTTTGAGTGCTATACCTAGGGCTTTCCTAGCGCACAGATTCCTAGGAAATTTAAGGTGACTTAAATAATAGATTTCAAGAGTTTTCATTTCAGATCTGCTTGCAGATTGGCTTCCGTTAAGGGCCAAATCTTAATTATTATAATTTACCCTCAGTGCTACACATTGATGAAAGAGAGCCCTGAATTCATTGGATGGTACACCTTGCTACCTTAGTGACACAGATGTCTTCTCCCAAGCCAAGGTATTTTCATGGGAATCAGAATTATAGCCCAGCTCAGCAAAATTGAGTAACGAAGAATTCTATGTTTTGAGAGCTAGTGAATTGATTCAATTTCCCAGTGTGATCTACATCCCAAGAATTTTAGAAAGCACCAGTCAAAAGAATCACATAAGTGATGATTTTTTTCTTTTCTCTTCTAAGTCTGCTTGGAAGTGTTGGCAAGACCAATCCACAAATGCCAGTTTAAAAAAGTCCTTTGCTTCCCCCACTGAAATTTATTATTTGTGTCACATCACTATGCCTCTTTATTCTTTTTGTCCTTTAAGGTTTCTAGAATGTCCAATTTGTACTTGATTTTTTTTTTAAGTTGGAGTATAATTGCTTTACAATGTTATGTTAGTCTCTGCTGAACAGCGAAGTGAATCAGCCATACGCCTACACACATTCCCTCCCTCTGGGACTTCCCTCCCCCACCCATCCTACCCAACAAGGTCATGATGTTTCTTACTGCCCAGGAGTTTGAAAGTGCATTTCCCTCCTTTGGTCCATGTTTTCACGGGACTCTGGCAAATGGACAGGTGTATTGGTCCCTTTCCAAGTGGAATTTTTTACCTTGAGGATTTCAGATATAATCAACTGACCTATTGATGGTAGTTTCCAATCATTTCAAGCAAGCTGATAAAAAATTTCATCTGCATTTGTAGTGTGCATAAATACTTTCAATAGTCTATTTACGGTGTTTTCAACTTTATAAAGTTCAGAAATCAGTCAAAGGATAATATTCTAGGACTATGCATCTAAGGATCATATCATTGTTCTCTGGTTGAAAAGTCCAACTCCAACATGCTTGTGGGGTACCCAAGGGGCATGATAGTTATAGTAGCTACCAAAGACACATCTACCCATACCCCAAATACAGTTGAGAGATTCTGCCATGTGAAGTAACATCATTGAAACTTCTTGTTTTTACTTCCAAGGTCAAATATATTCTTGTAAAAAGGAGAGAGAAATAAATAGACCCAACTGATTTCTTTTATATTAATTATGTGTGATTATTTCTTGTGGAAAAGTACTTTAAGCTTGCTTCATTGATCAAGACTCTCAGAAAAAAAATGCAGAAAGTAGTCTTCTCTGTGTGCTGCCTACAATAATGAAATACAAAAGCCCACAGTATATAAACAATCCAATCTTTTAAATACTTTGAAATCAAAATACAAATGCTTTCTATCTTCCTTTTGGATCACAAATTTTAAGAGAGACCATTCCTCCATAGGAATTAAAAGCAGTCTGATAAGCACAGCTG
Source organism: Physeter macrocephalus (assembly GCF_002837175.3). Classification (NCBI taxonomy): domain Eukaryota; kingdom Metazoa; phylum Chordata; class Mammalia; order Artiodactyla; family Physeteridae; genus Physeter; species Physeter macrocephalus. Next base: position 68,870,861 of record NC_041225.1, read on the forward strand.
GTAAATGGTTCCAAAACAGGAAAACAAATGAAAGATGACAACAAATGTAAAATTAGAGGCATCCTCTTGAATCATGAATCCTTTTAGCTTAAGAATTACTGACATCCCAAACTACTGCAGTGACAATCCGCTGCAGTCTACCTTGATCGTCCTTTTCACATGAATAGTATTTTCATTTTAAAAGTTATGTATACACAGCAAGCCCATGGAAAACTCAGCAATGTGCATGGCTTTAAAGGGAAAATGACAAGCTTCCATTTCTCTTCAGTGGTTATATTGAAAATATAGTGTGCTGAATGATTCACTGGACTTTTAATTCCATTTGGAGAGCTGGCTTCTGCCAAAACTGGTGAAATGTATCTTCCATTAACTACCATAGCACTTTTTAAGAAACAAACTTGAAATTTAGTTAAAAAAAATCATGCTAATATTCCACCAAGTAATAAGGGTAAGATGACTCTATAGTCCCTTGATTTCCAGATGTCTGTAAAATGTTTTTTCTAGGAAGAAGGTAACTGTGATAATGTAATATCCATAAATGGGACCAAAGGGTTGGGTGAAAATAGTTAATATTTTACTTAGTGTTTAATTAAGTGCCCAGCACACAGCCAGGGCACTTAATACACTTCTCTCGATGATATGAAATGGATAGTATAATGCCTGCTGCATAGACATAAAAACTAAGGAGAAAACTAAAGTTCTTAGAATATAAGTGATATATTCACATAGTAATTAGTGGAGCTGATTGGGATTTGTCTACAAAACCATTTCTTTAGACTAAAATATTTTGTCTCCAGGGAATAAAAACATTAAACATTACTTAAGTGGTCATTATGAAACCTGGATTTGAATCTACCTTTAGTGATAGCTGGGGGACATTGGGCATCTGTGCCTGAACCTTTGTTCCTCACCCATAAAGAGGAAAACCTAATAATACCTACATCATAGAAGTAAAGATCAAATTATTTAATATACATATAAATCCTGGACAAACCCCCAAGAACATGCAAGTATTTCCAGCTATTATTCTTTGTGGACCCTCATTTTGTCACTTACAAACTGAGACAATTAAGACTGTTTTAGCTATAATTCTATGACATTCTACCTTGTGATTTAGCATTTTCTTTATTTTTCTCCTGCTCTGCATAGTTTGTGGCCCCCATGCCTAATCCAAGGATGACCCAAAGAAGAGACTGACTCTTGAACAAATCATTAACACCAGGTCAAGTTCAACAAACAGAAATGGCATGGAGAAAATCAAGGCCATTGTACCAGCACTGAACACCTACCCCCAGAAATAGTTGTAGCATTCATTACTTCCTTTATTAATTCATTCAGTAAATCTTATTTTGTACCTACTATGTGCCAGCATTATTCATGGGGTGGAAAAATACCCTCACCTTCATTTAGTTTACATTCTGATAGGGAAAAAAAAAAAACCTAAGTAAACAAATAAAGAATATAATCTCAGGTAATGATAAGTGTTGCAAATAAATTTTAAAAGCAGCAGGGTAAAGAGAATGATTAGGACTATAATCTAATATGTGAATAAGCAAGGCCTATGAGAGGAGGTAAAATTCCAGCAGAGAACTAAATGAAGTGAGGGATAGAATCATTTTAAAACCTTGGGGTAAACATTTGGAGCAGAGGAAATAGCAAGCACAAAAGCCCGGGTGTGTGAATAAGATCAGTGTGCTCAAGAAACTGCAGGAAAACAATGTGGCTGGAGCGGAAGAAATGGAAAAATGGTCAAAACGCAGACCTACTAGAGAATGGACTTGAGGACACAGGCAGGGGGAAGAGTAAGCTGGGACAAAGTGAGAAAGTGGCATGGACATATATACACTACCAAATGTAAAACTGATAGCTAGTGGGAAGCAGCCACATAGTACAGGGAGATCAGCTCGGTGCTTTGTGACCACCTAGAGGGGTGGAATAGGGAGGGTGGGAGGGAGGGAGATGCAAGAGCGAAGAGACATGGGGATATATGTATATATATAACTGATTCACTTTGTTATAAAGCAGAAACTAACACAACATTGTAAAGCAATTATAGTCTAATAAAGATGTTTAAAAAAAAAAAAAAGGTCCAAAGACAATTGCTTTGATAGACAAGGGTCAGTTCATGTAGGACCTTGTAGAACAAGCTTCATGCTTAGACTGAGTCTTATTTTTACTGTGATCTTCTATCAAAAGAGAGGTTTGAACACAGAAGTGACATAAAATGGTTTATATGTTTAAAAGTCAACTGGCTGTCGTGTGGGGAAGGAAGCAAGTATGGAAGCATGAAGAGTAGTCAGGAGACTATTGTGAAAGTCCAGTTGAGAAATGGTGGTTTGAACCAGAGTGGTTGTATTCAGTGGTTGGCCTGGGGATATATGATGCAGGAAGTAGTATTAACAGGATTTGATAAATTGTTGACCTTAGAGTGAGAGTGAATGAGAAGAATCAAAGAGTGATTCCAGGATTGCCACTTATTAAGATGGGGTACAGAAGGAGGACATGGAGCTGAAGATGATACTGTCCACATGCCTGTACTACCTCTTTTGTGTTCCATCTCTCCTGATGTTTGCTCAGATCTGCCTCAGTTCTTTTTCTCTGACATATTTATCTTCTGGGCTTTCTCAAAACTCCCAGTTCTCCAGGTAGGTCTGATTTGATATCTTTCCCATATAAAGTTATGATCAAAGCTCAGGTTGAAAGGGAAGAGACAGCACTGAAAAAATTTGTTCTGGAGGTGCAGAAACAGTCATTGTAACTCAATATATAAAGAACACTCTCAAAACTTGACCAAAGGGGGACAGTCGAAAGAAATTAACTGAGTATCTACTTTATGCTTTACCCTGTTTTAGGTACTATAGGAAATTTAATAGAAGTATTAAATATTAACTGCTTCTCAGAAATTAAAATTTAGTTCAAAAACCATACAGTATATACAGTACAATTGAAAACAAAATACAAACTTACAATCACATGATTATGGCTGAGTCTTAAAAAGTACAAGAATTTAGTGTAGAAAAGTTACCTGGGTTCTTATCTGACAGTACCTAGCACAATGACTGGCATACAGCATTCTCAATAATTTTTTTAAATATCAATATATTAATCAGTTGACTCACTAATAGAACCAGACTAGTTGAGATTGACATTATGTAAGAGGAGGACTTTAAAAAATTAAACAGTAAGTTATTCTGTGCAAAAAAATGTAAAAATAAAAAGTAAAATACGCCAACTACTGGAATAATAATGAGGTCCAGCAAAGATCATCATGCTATTTAATTAAAAAAACAATATACAAGAACCAGTCTTTTGCCCTTTCTATCCATATACCACCTCATCAACAGGTAAAGTTTTATCTTTTCTACTCTCTTCATCTCCCCTTATAAGACAGATTTTCCATGAAAGTAGACAAGACCCCACCCTGGGATTTCTACAAAAAGAAAAACAAAGAGCAGTGTACACTGGCCTCTCTCCACCCACCAAGACTTGCTGCCACCCAGCCCGGATAAATTTGTGCTCTGCTGCCAAGAATCTCAGGCAGGTAGAGAGGTCAATCCTCCCAAGTCTCCCTGTGAGTATGCAGGTCAGCCTATCTGGTTGGCAATTTTGAATATTCAAGGCCATCTAACATAACAGCAGAAAACTTATTTCCTAAAGAAACATTATTCACTGCTTTGATCCTTGGTATCTCTTCTATTGCCTAAAAGAGAAAAGCCACAGCTATTTACCAGACTGTCAAATTCCTCTCTAAGCTGATTTTATCTTTGCCCTCAACTTTAAACCAAATTACAGAGGAAACGGACCACAAGTGAACTGACTTAACAATGAACCCAAGATATAAAATGGTCCAGTTGACAGGAAGAATTCACTCACATAATCCCTGCTGCACTGCACATTACAATTCTGAAGTATATTCATTGTCACTTATGCAAACAGCACTTTGGACACTATCCACAAAAAGGCAGGGTATACTCCATGTTTTTTCTTCCCCACTTTGTACCCATCATACCATAGGCAGGCTGTTAATATTAATTTATTTAAGAAAAAGACTGTCTTCCTTGTCTGTCTACTTTCATTCTTTCAAATGGAGCAACGTTTCTCTGTAGAAGGAAAGACCTAAAACACAGTGTCTTCCCCTAGGGGATCCATCAGCCAGCTTCACATTCTACCTCACTTACAAGGTTAAAATCAATATTTAATCCCCGTAGTACAACTGAGCAGTTTGGGGAAATTCACTGGTTTATCACAGGGAAAGCAAAAAGCTAAAGAAAATACGTTTCACACATCAGATGGACAATTTTTACTTTCTTTGGATGACCACCAACAAAAAAACTTATCTTCCAGCTGGTCAAGTAAGAACTTGCTCTCTCTCCCTTCTTTATTTGCTAGGGCAGCAACTTTATTCAGCCATTTCTTCTCCTTCTCTCTATGCCCCCACAAACTATTGTTAGTAAATACACCAGGAAAGTACTTCATTTATAGGAAGACTTGGTTGTGATCTCCAAAGCCATTTCAAGGCATGAGTCTTCAGTGGGATATTTTTTTCCTCCTCCTTTATGGTTGAAAGTTAGGAAAGCTGTTGCCTGCTTGCACAGAAGCCTCTCCAAGCAGTCAGATCATATTCCAGTTTGGTGAGAAAGCCTTTGATTAAGCCAGCTTTCTCTTTACCTACTATGACAGACAGGCCCAGAAGAAAGATATCTGCCTCCTTGGGAAGGTCAAGTGGATGTTACTAGGTGCTCTCATGTTAGAACAGAACTGACTTCTCTGGAATACGTTCTCAGAACAGAGAGAGAAAGAATGAATGTGGCAAACTGACCCCAAAGGGGAAAAAAGTCCAAAATTTAATAATTTTCCACAAAGATTTTTCTAGCACTCAGGTCCTACTTAGAAATGCATACACATTCTTACACACAAACACCTACACCTCCCACCTGCATGCAAGGTTAATTTAAATACAATATAAAGGTTGTAATGTCTCCAAAATGAGATTTGTTTCTAAAAACTTGTTGCAAAAAGGCAGCATCCTACTTTTTTCATGATGTGAAATCACTCTTAACACATATATATTGGCAGGTGATATGGTGACTGTTAAAGAAAAATCAAACAGGACCAGATGAGCAGACAAAAGTAGATTTTTATTCCAATACTGTCACCAACAATAGAGGACAGAACATAGATCAAATGTGGATACTCAGCTCTGCTGATACAAAGGGCAGGAGATTTTCTTTTTAAACATCTTTATTAGAGTGTAATTGCTTTACAGTGGTGTGTTATTTCTTCTGTATCACAAAGTAAATCAGCTATACATATACATATGTCCCCATATCTCTTCCCTCTTGCATCTCCCTCCCTCCCACCCGCCTTATCCCACCCCTCTAGGTGGTCACAAAGCACCGAGCTGATCTCCCTGTGCTTCCCACTATCTACCAGTTTTACATTTGGCAGTGTATATATGTCCATGTCACTCTCTCACTTTGTCCCAGCTTACCCTTCCTCCTCCACGTGTCCACAAGCCCACTGTCTACGACTGTGTCTTTATTCCTGTCATGCCCCTAGGTTCTTCAGAACCCTTTTTTTTTTTAAGATTCCATATATATGTGTTAGCACATGGTATTTTTCTCTTTCTGACTTAATTCACCCTATAGGACAGACTCTAGGCCCATCTCCTCACTACAAATAACTCAATTTTTTTGCCTTTTATGGCTGAATAATATTCCATTGTATATATGGGCCACATCTTCTTTTTCCATTCATCTGTCAATGGATACATGTTGATTCCAATGGATACAGTTGATTCCATGTCCTGGCTATTGTAATAGTGCTGCAGTGAACACTGTGGTACATGACTCTTTTTGAATTATGGTTTTCTCAGGGTATATGCCCAGTAATGGGATTGTTGGGTTGTATGGTAGTTCTATTTATAGTTCTTTAAGGAACCTCCATATTGTTCTCCATATTGGCTGTATCAATTTACATTCCCACCGACAGTGCAAGAGGGTTCCTTTTTCTCCACACCCTCTCCAGCATAGACTTTTTGATGATGGCCATTCTGACTGGTGTGAGGTGATACCTCATTGTAATTTTGATTTGCATTTCTCTAATGATTAGTGATGTTGAGCATTCTTTCATGTGCTTGTTGGCAATCTGTATATCTTCTTCGGAGAAATGTCTATTTAGGTCTTCTGCCCATTTCTGAATAGGGTTGTTTGTTTTTTGGATATTGAGCTGCCTGTGCTGCTTGGATATTGGAGATTAATCCTTTGTCAGTTGCTTCATTTGCAAATATTTTCTCCCATTCTGGGGGTTGTCTTTTCGTCTTGTTTATGGTTTCCTTTGCTGTGCAAAAGGTTCTAAGTTTCATTTAGTCCCATTTATTTATTTTTCTTTTTATTTCCCTTTTTCTACAAGGTGGGTCAAAAAGGATCTTGCTGTGATTTATGTCATAGAGTATTCTGCCTATGTTTTCCCCTAAGAGTTTTCTAGTGTCTGACCTTACATTTAGGTCTTTAATCCATTTTGAGTTTATTTTTGTGTATGGTGTTAGGGAGTGTTCTAATTTCATTCTTTTACATGTAGCTGTCCAGTTTTCCCAGCACCACTTATTGAAGAGAATGTCTTTTCTCCATTGTATACCCTTGCCTCCTTTGTCAGATTTCTGTACATTAATTTTGTATCCTGCTACTTTTACCAAATTCATTGATTAGCTCTATTATTTTTCTGGTGGCATCTTTAGGATTCTCTATGCATCGTATCATGTCATCTGCAAAGAGTGACAGTTTAAATTCTTCTTTTCCGATTTGGATTCCTTTTATTTCTTTTTTCTTCTCTGACTGCTGTGCCTAAAACTTCCAAAACTATGTTGAATAATAGTGGTGAGAGTGGGTAACCTTGTCTTTTCCTGATCTTAGAGGAAATGGTTTCAGTT
>NC_041225.1:68885010-68927052 GCF_002837175.3 Physeter macrocephalus
CTCCATACTGTTCTCCATAGTGGCTGTATCAATTTACATTATTCCCACCAGCAGTGCAAGAGGGTTCCCTTTTCTCCACACCCTCTCCAGCATTTATTGTTTCTAGAGTTTTTGATGATGGCCAATCTGACCGGTGTGAGATGATATCTCATTGTCGTTTTGATTTGCATTTCTCTAATGATTAATGATGTTGAGCATTCTTTCATGTGTTTGTTGGCGATCTGTATATCTTCTTTGGAGAAATGTCTATTTAGTTCTTCTGCCCATTTTTGGATTGGGTTGTTTGTTTTTTTGTTATTGAGCTGCAAGAGTTGCTTATAAATTTTGGATATTAGTCCTTTGTCAGTTGCTTCGTTTGCAAATATTTTCTCCCATTCTGAGGGTTGTCTTTTGGTCTTGTTTATGGTATCCTTTGCTGTGCAAAAGCTTTTAAGTTTCATTAGGTCCCATTTGTTTATTTTTCTTTTTATTTCCATTTCTCTATGAGGTGGGTCAAAAAGGATCTTGCTGTGATTTATGTCGTAGAGTGTTCTGCCTATGTTTTCCTCTAAGAGTTTGATAGTGTGTGGCCTTACATTTAGGTCTTTAATCCATTTTGAGTTTATTTTTGTGTATGGTGTTAGGGAGTGTTCTAATTTCATTCTTTTACATGTAGCTGTCCAGTTTTCCCAGCACCACTTATTGAAGAGGCTGTCTTTTCTCCATTGTATATTCTTGACTCCTTTATCAAAGATTAGGTGACCATATGTGCGTGGTTTTATCTCTGGGCTTTCTGTCCTGTTCCATTGATCTATATTTCTGTTTTTGTGCCAGTATCATATTGTCTTGATTACTGTAGCTTTGTAGTATAGTCTGAAGACAGGGAGTCTGATTCTTCCAGCTCCATTTTCTTTCTGAAGATTGCTTTTGCAATTTGGGATCTTTTGTGTTCCCATACAAATTGTGAAATTTTTTGTTCGAGTTCTATGAAAAATACCATAGGTAATTTGATAGGGATTGCATTGAATCTGTAGATTGCTTTGGGTAGTATAGTCATTTTCACAGTTGATTATTCCAATCTAAGAACATGGTATATCTCTCCATCTGTTTCATCTTTAATTTCTTTCATCAGCATCTTATAGTTTTCTGCATACAGGTATTTTATCTCCTTAGGTAGGTTTATTCCTAGGTATTTTATTCTTTTTGTTGCAATAGTAAATGGGAGTGTTTCTTTAATTTCTCTTTCAGATTTTTCATCATTAGTGTATAGGAATGCAAGAGATTTCTGTACATTAATTTTGTATCCTGCTACTTTTACCAAATTCATTGATTAGCTCTATTATTTTTCTGGTGGCATCTTTAGGATTCTCTATGCATCGTATCATGTCATCTGCAAAGAGTGACAGTTTAAATTCTTCTTTTCCGATTTGGATTCCTTTTATTTCTTTTTTCTTCTCTGACTGCTGTGCCTAAAACTTCCAAAACTATGTTGAATAATAGTGGTGAGAGTGGGCAGGCTTCTCTTGTTCCTGATCTTAGTGGAAATGGTTTCAGTTTTTCAATACTGAGAACGATGTTGGCTGTGGGTTTGTCATATATGGCCTTTATTATGTCGAGATAAGTTCCCTCTATGCCTACTTTCTGGAGGGTTTGTATCCTAAATCGGTGTTGAGTTTTGCCAAAAGCATTTTCTGCATCTATTGAGATGATCATACGGTTTTTCTCCTTCAATTTGTTAATATGGTGTATCACATTGATAGATATGTGAATATTGAAGAATCCTTGCATTCCTGGGATAAACCCCACTTGATAATGGTGTATGATCCTTTTAATGTGCTGTTGGATTCTGTTTGCTAGTATTTTGTTGAGCATTTTTGCATCTATGTTCATCAGTGATACTGGCCTACAGTTTTCTTTTTTTGTAACATCTTTGTCTGGTTTGGGTATCAGTGTGATGGTGGCCTCATAGAATGAGTTTGCGAGTGTTTCTCCCTGTGCTATATTTTGGAAGAGTTTGAGAAGGATAGGTGTTAGCTCTTCTCTAAATGTTTGATAGAATTCGCCTGTGAAGCCATCTGGTCCTGGGTTTTTTTTGTTGGGAGATTTTTAATCAAAGTTTCAATTTCAGTGCTTGTGACTGGTCTGTTTATATTTTCTATTTCCTCCTGGCTTAGTCTTGGAAGATTGTGCTTTTCTAAGGATTTGTCCATTTCTTCCAGGGTGTCCAGTTTATTGGCTTATAGTTGCTTGTAGCAATCTCTCATGATCCTCTGTATTTCTGCAGGGTCAGTTGTTACTTCTCCTTTTTCACTTCTAATTCTATTGACTTGAGTCTTTTTCCTTTTTTTCTTGATGAACCTGGATAATGGTTTATCAATTTTGTTTATGGCCCTTATCTCAAAGGGCCAGCTTTTAGTTTTATTGATCTTTGCTATCATTTCCTTAATTTTTTTCATTTATTTCTAATCTGATTTTTATGATTTCTTTTCTTCCAATAAGTGAGGTGGTTTTTTTGTTCTTCTTTCTCTAATTGCTTTAGGTGTAAGGTTAGGTTGTTATCTGAGACTTTTCTTGTTTCTTGAAGTAGGATTGTATTGCTATAAACTTTGCTCTTAGAACTGCTTTTCTGCATCCCATAGGTTTTGGAGCATCGTGTTTTCATTGTCATTTGTTTCTAGGTATTTTTTGATTTCCTCTTTGATTTCTTCAGTGATATCTTGGTTATTTAGTAGTGTTTTGTTTAGCCTCCATGTGTTTGTAGTTTTTAGTTTTTTTCCTGTAATTGATATTCAGTCTCATAGCTTTGTGGTCAGAAAAGATACTTGATTCAAATTCAATTTTCTTAAATTTACCAAAGCTTGATTTGTGACCCAAGATATGATCTATCTTGGAGAATGTTCCATGAGCACTTGAGGAGAATGTGTATTTTGTTGTTTTTGGATGGAAAGTAGTATAAATAACAATCAAGTCCATCTTGTTTAATGTGTCATTTAAAGCTTGCATTTCCTTATTTATTTTCACTTTGGATGATCTGTCCATTGGTGAAAGTGGGGTGTTAAAGTCCCTAATATTACTGTGTTACTGTCGATTTCCCCTTTTGTGGCTGTTAGTATTTGCCTTATGTAATGCGGTGCTCCTATGTTGGATGCATAAATATTTGCAATTTTTATATCTTCTTCTTGGAAAAGTCCCTTGATCATTATGTAGTGTCCTTGTCTCTTGTAATAGTCTTTATTTTAAAGTCTATTTTGTCTGATATGAGATTGCTAGTCGAGCTTTGTTTTGATTTCCATTTGCATGGAATATCTTTTTCCATCTCCTCACTTTCAGTCTGTATGTGTCCATAGGTCTGAAGTGGGTCTCTTGTGGACACCATCCTTCTCCTGTGTTTCCTGCCTAGAGAAGTTCCTTTAGCATTTGTTGTAAAGCTGGTTTGGTGGTGCTGAATTGTCTTAGCTTTTGCTTGTCTGTAAAGGTTTTAATTTTTCTGTCTAATCTGAATGAGATCCTTGCTGGGTAGAGTATTCTTGGTTGTAGGTTTTACGTTATCATCACTTTAAATATGTCCTGCCATTCCCTTCTGGCTTGCAGAGTTCTGCTGAAATACCTGCTGAAACTTATGGGGTTTCCCTTGTATGTTATTTGTTGCTTTTCCCTTGCTGCTTTTAATATTTTTCTTTGTATTTAATTTTTGATAGTTTGATTAATATGTTTCTTGGTGTGTTTCTCCTTGGATTTATCCTGTACGGTACTCTTTCCACTTCCGAGACTTGATTGACCATTTCCTTTCCCATGTTAGGGAAGTTTTCAACTATAATCTCTTCAAATATTTTCTCAGTCCCTTTTTTTTTTCTCTTTTTCTTCAGAGACCCCTATAATTCGAATGTTGGTGTGTTTAATGTTGTCCCAGAGGTCTCTGTGACTGTCCTCAATTCTTTTCATTCATTTTTCTTTATTCTGCTCTGTGGTAGTTACTTCCAGTATTTTATCTTCCAGGTCACTTACCCATTCTTCTGCTTCAGTTATTCTGCTATTGATTCCTTCTAGAGAATTTTTAATTTCATTTATTGTGTTTCTCATGCAGCAGGTTTGTAGTTCCTGTTGTTTTTGGTGTCTTCCCCTAGTGGCTAAGGTTCGTTCAGCAGTTTGTGTAGGCTTCCTAGTGGAGGGGACTGGTGCCTGTGTTCTGATGGATGAGGCTGGATCTTTTCTTTCTTGTGTGCGGGACCGTGTCTGGTGGTGTGTTTTGGGGTTTATGTGAACTCATGATTTTAGGCAGCCTCTCTGCTAATGGATGGGGTTGTGTTCCTGTCTTGCTAGTTGTTTTGCATGGGGTGTGCAGCACTGGAGCTTGCTGGTCATTGAGTGGAGCTGGTTCTTAGTGTCAAATTGGAGATCTCTGGGAGAGTTCTCACTAAATGATATTACATGGGGCTGGGAGTTCTCTGGTGGACCAATGTCCTGAACTCAGCTCTCTCATCAGAGGCTCAGGCCTGACACCTGGCCAGAGCATCAAGACCCTGTCAGCCACACAGCTCAGAAGAAAAGGGAGAAAAGATTTTTAAAAAAAGAAAGAAAAAAAAAAATTACCAAAAAAAATGTGTTTAATTATTAACATAAAAAAATTAAAAAGTAATTTTAAAAAAAGAGAGCAACCAAACCAATAAACAAATCCACCAAGGATAACAAGTGCTAAAAACTATACTAAAGAAACCTAGACAGACAGAACCCTAGGACAAATGATGAAAGCAAACCTATACAGACAAAATCACACAAAGAAGCATACACATACACACTCACAAAAAGAGAAAAATGAAAAAATATATATATATTAAAAAAACAGGAGAGCAACCAAATCAATAAACAAATCCACCAGTGATAATAAGCTCTAAATACTTTACTAAGATAAACATAAAATTAGAAACAAATTAGACAAATAAAGCAAACCCCAATTCTACAGTTGCTCCTAAAGTCCACTGCCTCAGATTTGGGATGATTCATTGTCTGTTCAGGTATTCCACAGATACAGGGTACATCAAGTTGATTGTGGAGATTTAATCCTCTGCTCCTGAGGCTTCTGGGAGATATTTCCCTTTCTCTTCTTTGCTTGCACAGCTCCTGGGGTTCAGCTTTGGATTTGGCCCCGCCTCTGCGTGTAGGGCTGCTTGCACAGCTCCTGGGGTTCAGCTTTGGATTTGGCCCCGCCTCTGCGTGTAGGGCGTCTGTTCTTCACGCAGACAGGAGGGGGTTAAAGCAGCAGCTGATTAGGGTGTTCTGGCTCACTCAGGCCAGGTGGAGGGAGGGGTATGGAATGCGGGGTGAGCCTGCAGCAGCAGAGGCCGGAGTGATGTTGCAACAGCCTTAGGCACTATGTGTTCCCAGTGTGTTCTCCCAGGGAAGTTGTCCCTGGATCACGGGACCCTGGCAGTGGTGGGCTGCCTAGGCTCCCAGGAGGCGAGGTGTAGATAGTGACCTGTGCTTGCACACAGGCTTCTTGGTGGCTGCAGCAGCATCCTTAGAGTTTCACGCCCGTCTCTGGTGTCCATGCCGATAGCCACTGCTCACACCTGTCTCTGGCGCTCTTTTAGGCGGTGCTCTGAATCCCCTCTCCTCACGCACCACGAAACAATGGTCTCTTGACTCTTGGGCAGTTCCAGACTTTTTCCCTGACTCCCTCCCGGCTAGCTGTGTTCCACTAGCCCCCTTCAGGATGTGTTCACACAGCCAACCCCAGTCCTCTCCCTGGGATCTGACCTCCGAAGCCCAAGCCTCACCTCTCAGCCCCTGCCTGTCCCGGCGGGTGGGCAGACAAGCCTCTCAGGCTGGTGAGTGCTGGTTGGCACCAGTCCTCTGTGCGGGAATCTCTCCACTTTGCCCTCTGCACCCCTGTTGCTGTGCTCTCCTCCATGCCTCTGAAGCTTTCCCCAGGCGGGAGAATTTTAAGTCCTGGGGTGAGCTAGTGGAAAAGTATTGGAGGATGCTGGGGGGGAGTTTGATCAATGGGATGTATCCTGAGTTTGCAAATGATTTTCTCTGTGATTAGTTCATCTTCATTTGCTAGTTGGTGGTCAAAGTTAGTATATTACCCCCCACAGAGACTGGGAGATGGGGTGCTCTCTCCTTCTATGTTTACATTTCAGAGAGATAGTTCCCACTTCCTTGAGAAAGACTTTTCCTGGGTTGTAAACTTACAAGAGGCTGGGAAAAGATTTACATCTCAAAGGGGCAAAGAAAGAACATACAATGGCAAGTTTTCTAAAGTAAATGCTCTATCTAGGAAAAGAGAGGGCAGGGAGGGATCTATAGTCAGGAGAAAACATGTCTACACATATACATATAAATTCCTACATATGTCAGACATAATGACAGGTACTTTCACACTTAGATATTTTTCATGATTGTTTGTTCCCTTCTCCCTCCTTCTTAGCATCTTCTTCTCTGGTTCCTTTCCGAGTTTTCAAGTTCTTCCCCCATTCAAGTTTTGATGATTTGGATATACTTAGGTATAAATTTAAGTTAATAGTTAATACATGCTGACACCAGAGGCACTTCCATTAAATCTTTTTGTCTAAGAACTGGTATGAACCTGTCTGAAAGAAATGCCCATTATTCAACCAAAAATAGTTAAAAATAAACAAATAATTGGTTGTACAGGTAACCCCCAGACCACACCATCTGAGTATCTCCCCCCACCCAATTCTCCAGCACTCCCATTCTACTCTTAGCTTAACTAACAGGGACATTTCTAGATATTAGGGTTTTCTTTAATTCCCTAAGGTTACACTGATACTCTTCCCACCCCCAGGCTGATGACTGCCTGAGATGAGAGCTTGATGTTACATCTCAGGGAAAGCAAGGAAAAAGGTTGATCATGGGAGTCACTGAAATCAAACCATAGGCCTGCAGCTTTTTCTGCCTCAAGCTGTTTTGTCCATCTGAGTGTTAACCTTCATTGAATCCCACATTTGTGTGTTGCTGAGGGCAGCCTATTGAAGGCGTGGCTGTCTGGGAGAAAACTGAAGCAAACCTCTGGGGGGTCGGGGGGCGACAGGAGGATTATTATGGCCTTTCAAGTTCTAACAGAAAGATTTCAGAAGAGTTTCAGTGGGTTACAAATCAGAAGGACACATTTTAAGAAAATTTTAAAACTCTGTTAGGCCCCTTTTTTGGACACAGTTTGACTAAAAATAACTACTAAAAACTTAAGTGCTAGACTTTGGGAATTCATCATTGACTCAGAAATGGTTAAATGTATCAAAATTGACCAAACTGCCAAGGGAATAGACTCCTAGAACAATATACTGTGGGGAAGCCATTTCTCCTTAGGCTCTGTTTGATGGAAAAAAACGCTCACTAAATCATTTAGTAAGATTGTTCTTTGTCTCTTTAAAAGGCAACAGAAGACTCAGGGAAAAAAAAAAAATCTCTTGACTGGGTATCAGTAGGTTTTGAATTCAGTTCAATGTTTTTGAACACCTACAATGAAAGAGGCATTGTGCTAAGAAACACATGAGGGAAAAAAACACAATCCCTCTTGCATAAGCTGTAACACAAAGGATATAAACAGGATTTGAATAGCTACAATTAAAGTCAGAAAGGTATTAAAAGGCATGAAAGTGACAATCCGGTGTCACGGGGCTCAGAAAATTAACAGATCTTGGGAGTAAGAAAAGCTTTATGAAAAACATGGCATTTGAGTTGTCCTCCAAGGAAAATTCTTTGGTCTAGCCCACAGGGGGCTTGCCTAGAATCTCCCCCAGGGAGTTAGAATTGTCCGTAAAGGCATGTCAAGACTCCACCTGGAATATTTAGTCAAAACACAATTATCCTGGGCCTGTGGAGACATCGCACAGGTTAATTGGTGGGGCTTCCATGAATTAGCCAGCTGTCACAAACTGTTAGGGTTAACAGGACTGCTGTTAAACCAGCAATGACAGTAACAGAACTTGGTACCAAAGGAACACTCCTCAAGTTCCTTATTGATCACACTTCATTTTTGCAGCTATTCTTAAATAATTTCCACAAGGAAAATTCACTCTTTAAAAACTGCAGTAGGTGGAATGCACTGGAAATTCTGTGCAATGGAGCCATTAACAGCTGAAGTACAGTGATCTAGATCAGTGGTCACATACCATGGCCTGCAGGCCTTTTTTTGTACAGTAAGTTAAATTGGTTTGTATGTCATTAGGGTTGTTAAAACTAAAACTAAAATTTTTTAAATATGTGACAGTGAAGACTGTGTGTGGCCATCAAGGTCTAAAATATTTACTACCTGATCCTGGTTTTTAACAGAAAATATTTGCCGACCCCGGTCTAGATGGTAAATATCTGAGGTTTGATAGCAGAGAAATCACCAACAAGTTAGTGTTTACACATTAGTATTAAATATTTAAAAACAAGTAATGTGAAATGCCCTCAAAAGCCTTTTTACATGGTCATAATTGAAAACACTCTAAATGGCATATATGGGAACACTGAGGCAGAGAGATAGTAGGATAACAATGCCCAGTAAAAACCAGATTTCCAAATTGAAATTCTTTCATTCTAACTCCTAGATGAGGCATGCTGATGATGGTTTATTTGTTTGACAAGCATTTATTAAGCACTCTATATGTATGTGTATATATGCATGGATGGATAGATGATAGACTATCAGATAGATAGGTAGATAGATAGATAGATAGATAGTATTTGGCACTGCTTTAATAGGTATGATATAGAAAATAGTAGCCCTTTGAAACTTATAATCTATATAAGCACATCAGAGAAAGCTACAACACACATAAGCACATAAGAAACAACAGGTCACATAAGAAAGGAGTAAGGGCGCAACAGTCAGGAGGAGTCACTGTCAAATGGGCCAACCAGTGCAAACTAACTGAAGGGCACCAATTTTGAACTCCCTTAACAAAATTGTGTAATGTATTAGGAGAAGGAAAGAAGATTTCCATATGGAGGAAACAAGAAAAAGAGGCAGGAAGATACTAAGGGGGAAAAGAAGCCATGGGCTAATTTCAGAAACAGCAAGAGAGAGATTGAGATTATTAAGTCAGGCGATGGCATATAGAATAGGACAAATTGAAAGCTTTGGGAAACTTTTTAAACAGTTTATAAATTTTTTTAAAAATTAAAACTTGCTTTCTCTTTGTAATACTACAATAGAAATGTCGATAATGTGAAGCAAGCATGGTGCTGAGGATGTATATTAACTCACGTCATGGTCATAGAAATCTTTTGAGGTATGAAATATGAAATATCAACACCCTTTTACTGCTGAGATCCTGATGCTCGGGGAGGGGAAAAGAAGGCAGCAGTCAGTGCAGATCTCCTAGCCTCTAATGTGAATGCTCTTAGTCACTCTGCTAGAATAAACATCTTCTTGTTCAAAGGGAACTTGGCAGTTTATGACGGAAACAGAGCAGAAGTGGCAAGCCCTATAAGGAAAAAAATTATGCCCAACAATAGTACCTAGGCCTTTAATTCAAACTCTTAGTGCATGCCTGGAAAGGGGGTTCATGACAGGCATGCATTTTGAGGGTTTGGGCTAGATGCAAATGAGGAAATGAGACTGAAATTGTAACCAAGTAATAAAAGAAAAAATTAATAAAACCCTTATCAGAAAATGAGACACTTGTAAGGACCTCAGAGTTTTCCTTTACCCAAATTTTTTAAAAGGCAAGAAGCAAAGCATGTGTGGAAATCATGTATTTCAGTGTGTCAGTCACCTTTCTTTTTCCCTGCCACTGATGGCATGCATTCCTTTGTCTTTATTTTCTGACACTGCAGGAAAAGACATGTTTGATAAAACATATAAAATGCAACTGGTCACCCAAACCTTTAGACAAATATTTCAGTTCCAGAATGCTTAAAGCATGTGTTTTGATGCTTCTAAATTACCATATGTTTTTATTGTAAACAGGGACTGTTCTGTTTGTTGAATAGCGATGATAGATTATGTTGACTGTTTCTGACATCCTATTGAGTTTGAAACTTGCAAGGGAAAAAGTAACCTCTGAATACTCCCAACCTTGCCTTCTCTGTTTTAGAGACAGAAGCCATTTGCATTTTACCAGCTACTGTTACTGCACTGTCATTTTCAAATTCACTTCAATTTCCATTGGGCAAAATCAGAGAGGTAAATAATTTGTTTCAACCTATGAATACTGATTAATAAACTTTTAAAAAATTCTCCGCTCCACGTTGTTAAATGGCTAAGAAAAGTATTGCCAGAACCATGAATTCATAACACTCTTAGTTTTTATCTCAGAGTGCAACCCATCTTACTTTAAAAGCTTGAAAACAATCCTTCATGCAACTGAATCCTGGCTGGAGTTGTGTGGGATGATGCAGCAAAGTCTGTAATGAATGACTCCAACATCCCAGAACGGTGTCTGCCTGCCAGAGCAATGTATACACACCCGTGCCTGCCTTTTATTGGGCAGCACCAAGCGTACAATTCTCCAGTGAGCCCAGGAGTCAGAAACTGTCAATTACAAAGAAATGGTTGGCAGACTGAGTGAATATTTTTGTGTAATTATCACAGCATCCACCAGCAGCAAAGACTCCAGAATGGTGTACACAAATGTTAGTGTCATTTCCCTGCATAAAACACCCATTTTTACACTGCATGATATCAATGCCTAACAGAGGTGATGAGGCAGGATGCAGGCAATTTATTTTGCCAGGCGCATGTGACACAAGATGTTACTCATCACTGAACTGCGACTGCTTTTGCCAAAAGTGCTGTTTTCAAATATTTGAGTCTCAGGTTTTCTTTGGCGATCTGAGAACCCCTTTCTCCCCTAGCCTTATATATAGTCCTAAAGGACAATGCTCAGGGCATTAAGCAGTTACAAGCTCCCCAGAAAAGCTCCTTTCTAGAGTCCCTCTTCCTTATATATAAAAATGAAGTTGATAGATATTCTAGCTCGGATATTTTATGATCTTGGAACACCCATATTTCCAATCAGTAAAACTTTCAGAGGGGTAGTGCCAAACTTGATGGCTTGGTGAATGCATTGGGAGTGGCACCAGCAAATCCACTTGTACCAATTCCTTAGGCTGTTGAAAGAGGAGAGAAATAAGAATGACCACCTCCCTTGCAGAGTGATGAAGTTCTTTTCTGAACCACAGTCCTTCTAGAACAGTATCATCTCATCTTTTTCTGTGAGGTCAGACACTCATTCAAAAATCTGAAAAAGGGTTTGCATCTTCTTGGCAGAAAAGTACTATAGGCAAGAAGTGCACACAAACCCGTACACATGCTGACTTCATGGGCATGTGACCTGTGTAGTCACACAGAGTCCCTTGCTTAGAATGTTCTCATGCTTGCCTTAATACTCGGATGTTACCATCTTGAATTCTTAATAATTTCACCTTTGAATTTGTGTTTTGTAAGAGAAGTCCAGTGGGATAATGGAATATGAGCAGAGGAGAATGGGAAATATGCATGTCCATGTCCTTGCCACTCCATCTGCATATAGAATTCACTATGCCCATGAACACAGAATTCCAATGGACCCCTGATGCGTGGGCATTCACCAAGACTCAAAGCAAGGACAAGGTAAACATGAACATCTACTACTGAGTAGGCAGGGTGCCAACAGCCCCAAGAGGTCACACTTTCAAATCAAATCAGAACTTTCTTCAAACGCAGAAAGAAGACAAATGACCAAGGAGCCCTATTGTATCCTTTCTTGTTTCTGTTGCTTCCCTGAATTAGCCAATCACCTACTGAAAATGATGACATAGATGGAAAAGACAGGCAACCTATAGTTCCTTTAAGTCCTTCTTTACTCATCAGAAAGCCATAGGTAGTGAGTGCTCATAGGCTGTATGTGTATCAAGAAATGAAGTAAAATCTGTTGAGTTAGTTTTGTGCAGTGTTTCTACTGTTCTGATAAGAACAAAATATATATGCACAAACTACAAAATAAGAACTGTGCAAAAGTGGTAATTCTACCTACAAGTTAAGTGCTTTTTAATAAAAAATATTTGCCTTTAAAACTTGCAATGCACAATACAAATATGAATGGTAAAATGCAGGCTAATAATTTTTAATGTTTTCATTTTTCTTTATTGAGGAATTAAAAATGGCAAGTTGAAAGACAAGCCATGGAAAAAGAAAACTTTCGTATTTTAGTACCTTAAAGGTACTATAGCTTCTAAAAAAAAAAAAAAAGTACTTTCTTGCTGTTTTTTGAACAAAGGACCCCATATTTTCATTTTGCATATCTTAAAGGTACTATAGCTTCTAAAAAAAAAAAAAAAAAGTACTTTCTTGCTGTTTTTTGAACAAAGGACCCCATATTTTCATTTTGCACTGAAACCCAGAAATTATGTAGCCAGCCCTGCTTCTACAAATATTTTACATATAATTTCAAGAGATTCCCATATCCTTACAAGGTTGGAAGAAGTTAAGAGGATATATATCCATATATATGTAATTGTATTAGCTTGCTTGGGCTGCTGTTACAAATACTACAGACGGAATTACTTAGAGAGTGATTACTGGTACTGTCAAAATGCAAAGATTTTGCTAGAGTTAACTCCTTTCTCTAATTCTCTTACTACCTCTCACCTGAGGGGTCTCTTGAAGTATTTTGTGACTTAAGATAGCCCTTACTCTTTTGTTTTTCTTTTTTTTTTTTTGCGGTATGCGGGCCTCTCACTGTTGTGGCCTCTCCGGTTGTGGAGCACAGGATCCGGACGCGCAGGCTCAGCGGCCATGGCTCACGGGCCCAGCCGCTCCGCGGCATGTGGGATCTTCGCGGACCAGGGCACGAACCCGTGTCCCCTGCATCGGCAGGCGGATTCTCAACCACTGCGCCACCAGGGAAGCCCACCCCTTACTCTTTTTTAAAAGAAGAATTTTATAACAGCAAAAACAGTAACAAAGATAAAATGAATTTAAAGACTTCTATGCTAATAAAATGAGATTACTCTTTAATTATCCAGAGCTCTCAAAACAATAATTGTCTATGCTTCAGTGTTCTACATTGTTTTTTAATGAATACACGTCAAGAAAGCATTATATGTATCTACTTGATTCCATGAAGTTAATTCCATTAATGTGCCTAAATACTTTCTGGCCCTTATCTAAAATTAATCTCTAATAGAATTTAGAGCCTTTAAATTATTTCTGTTCTCAGAAACCTTTAAATCTTGTTCCCAGAAATTAATCAAAGAGGAGGAAATATGGGCTGCAATTTTGAGAAGCACACACACCAGGCAGGGTAGCACAATCTTTTCTTGCCCCGAATAATTTCTGAAGACCAGAAATACAATGAGGGAAGGTGGAAAGATATTTGGTTCCTGATGTCCACAAGATCCAACACATTTAAACTCATTTTTATGCCATGTAAAAATAGCATTCTTTTCATATACAGACGGTATGTATTTTGCCCACCAGATTCAGTAAGAAGTGAACTATGACCAGAAGATGTGGGTTTTAGCACAATTTCTGACACTAATTAAGTCCATGGCCCATGATAGTTTAGCCATTCCATTTCTCTTTCTTCTTCTCTCAAGGGAGGGAGGTGACACAGACCCTATCCAGCCTTTAGGCTGCTCTTAAGAATCAAGAGAATGTCTGAAAGCCTCTGAAGATGCAATCATAAATCATACAACAATTTGCAACAGCGTTTTAAAAGACTATTTCACCAGACTAATTTTTCAACTAATGTTTGAGTTGCTCCAATCAACTTCAAAATGTTCCTCCATGCACGTGTGCCAGTGCTGAAGTAAGCGAGTAGTATCCCTAATCCATAAAGTTAATTGTTTCATTCCCTGAGTATACTGTGGACAAATAATTTAATATCTTCAATATTATTTACTGAGCATAAACATGATATTATGTATTTGGGTAGGTGAAGTTTAAAGAAGTGTTTAAGACTCTCTTCTCTCAAATTGAATAAGTACTATTAAGAATCTATTTCACTAAGTAGGTTTTGTGTTCAGATTCCATCTCAAGCCTTGGGATGCTAAAGAAGACAGTAAATAAAAACCATAAGACCTTGAAAGCTAAAACTCATTCAGTCAGAACAGCTAGGCTCTGTCAGAGTTTCCAGCTTTCAATTGCACTTCTTAAATCAAAACAAAAAGTGGCTTTATTCCAAGTAGATACACAATCCGATGCTGAACAAAAAGATACAAGGCCTACAGTAAGTTTTGTCAGTTTTTTTAAACTGTATTTTGTGTATCAAGACTAATGAATGTCATGTTACATAAGTCAACACTGATATTGGTACATCCGAAGTTTGTTAAGTGAAGAAACTGTGAATTTTGTTGACTTTACAACCAGTTTTACAGTAATTCAATGTCCTGCCCCCAATCTCTATAACCATCATATGAGCATTTGAGAAACAGATTTCCTGATCCTGCCACAGCTTTACTAAATCAAATTCTCCAAAAGTGGGGCCCAGGAATCTATATATTTAAAGTTCCCATGTGTTTCTGAAATCATTCAGGTTTGGGAATGACTGAATTCATAGTTCTGAATCTGGAGCACATACACAATAGAAACCAAGTATAATACCCAAAGCCTTCCTGCTGTTTGTGGGAAGTTGCTCAATTTCACTGTTTGCTTTTTTTCAACTATAAACTAATATCTCCTTATGAACTTGAGGGTTATATGTCATTGGCAGATGTTTTTATTTGATTCATTTCAACTAACTGTAACAGAGTACATTGGCTCTCAGATTTTAATGTGTATTAGAATCACCTGGGGTTTTGCTAAAATTCAAACTTCTGGGACCCGTCAGATACAATAACTCAGTAAATTCAATGTAGGAGAGTGGAACTGACATTTTTAACAGCACCCCAGACTCTTTAAAAATCCAACTGAAGTAATGCTGCTGTAGTATGTGCAATGTGTTCTTAGATCCTACCCTGCTTTTGTATGGTGATTTGTAATTTATGCAGACATTCATATTCATGTTCTCATTTTATCTTCACAGGCAGAGAGATGGGATAGGTATCATTGATTCCACATTACAGATAAAGTTAAAAATGTGACAAATATTAGGTACCAGCAGCTCCAGGAATCAAAACTAACACCATGTTCAGTGCTCCTTCCAAGAGTAAAGACAAAAAAAAAAAAAGGAAAATTTTAATGTGCTGACCAAATCTGATATTTGCTTAACTAATGATATTCAGAAATTAATTTCAAAGAAAATTAGGAAGAAATTTGGATACATTGAGTATCTTAAACAAAATCTAAATCCAAATTCCTCTCAATTCAACAAATTTTAGAGAATCTACTTTGTGCTAGATACCATGGTAGGAACTAGTAATATTCCAAGATTCAATCTGTCAGAAATGAAACATATTAATTGATTATGAAAAGTGTGAAGAGTGTTGAAAAATATGGGGAAGATGTTATGGACTGAATGTTTGTGTTCCCCCCAAATTCATATGTTGAAGCTGTAAACCCCAGTGTGGCTGTATTTAGAGATGGGACCTCTAAGAAAGTAATTAAGGTTAAATGAAGTCATAAGGGTGAGGCACTGATCTGATAGAAGCAGCATCCTTAAAAGAAGAAACACCACAGAAACACACTCTCTCTCTCCCTCTCTCTCTTCCTTTTTCCCTCTCTCTCTCTCTTCCTCTCTCTCTCTGCTCCCATGTGCACACACCAAGGAAAGGCCACTGAAGAAATAATAACAGCAGTCATCTACAAGATAGGAAGAGTGGCTCACCAGAAATTGAATTTGTTGCCACTTTGATCATGGACATCTAGCCTCCAGAACTGTAAGAATATAAATTTCTGTTTTTTTAAGTCACCCAGTAGGTGGTTTTATTTTGTTTTTTAATAGTAGCCCAAGCAGATTAACACAAGAGGAAAGACCTAGACACTAAGTGCAATGGTTGAATTTAGCAGTGTCTGGTATAAGGCCTGAAGTTAAGACCCAATATTACGGGCCTTGACATCTGGTCAAACCAGAAAGACCTCGAATGACCTAACTGCAAGTTCCTATCCCTACTCCACTCCCACAGATCCGGTCTATAGCCAAACAACCTTCCTTAACAAAGCAACCGGGCACAGTTCCTGCTTATCCCTGAGTGGTGAGTTTCAATTCCCTTCCAGCTCATGGAATTATTCAACACAGAAATCACCTCCTCCCATGGGAACCAGGGACCATTCCATCCTCTTGATATTAAAAAACCTGGGCAATGAGTAATGGGATTAATAAACTTTTGTTGATCTCATCTGTCCAGTGTCAGGTATTATGTGTTCAGTCATCCCCATAACCGCAGGGTGGGAATTCCCCTTTCACTAATGGGGTGAAGAAGAGGAGATTAAAACACAGTGAACTTGCTGGATCTGCCCACCACAGATACTCGAAAGGTCTAATTTAATAGAACAAACTTTTGTCACTGGCTTAACTAGAATACTTTTTGAAAATGTCTCCTAAAATCAGATTCTCTGGCCTGACTGTTAGAGCAGTGAAGATAGACATTTCTTCACACATTAAAGGAGATCTTCTATATGAAGTGATAAATTACATTAAAATTGGGTGGGGCCATGCTTCCCTCTCACTTCTGAGTGGTTTTGACTAACACGTTGGCTTTATATTTCTCTTTCAATTTTTAATCCACATGACTCCAGAAATAGTTCATAATCTGTAAACAAGGATGGACAAATACCAGGAAATCTCTATATTAAAGAAAACTATGTATCAAATAGTTTAAACCTAAGACATCACTTACAATGCGTAGACATGCCTCCCAAGAAACGTTTTAAAAAACGGTGTTTTTGTACTTTTAGTTCCCTCAAAGAGGAGCACATCTGTGCAGGGTTTCTTCTGTTTCCCCACCTATTCACCATGGACGGTGGCTGCTTGAAATTGACACACTCAAGTGCCACCAGCAAGGTCTGAATGAGAAAGGCTTTGCAATTCAGCCTCTGTGATCTCTCATATAAATATTGCTTGGAGTTGGACAGTGAAAAAGCCCAAGGTAGCACTATAATGCCAACATGACAGACACTTTATAACATCTGCCAACATAACACTATATCAGCATCTTGCTTAAGCATGAAAGAAGAATGTTCCTGAAATCATTCAAAGTGATAAAGTAGTCCCCAAAGAGATTTAGAGTTGATTTTCCAGCTATTAAGTATTTCTCCGTCTTTTCCATTATCCCTACTGGGGATGAGAACACGGGGAAGAAACCATTCTACACAGAAGTATCCTAATCCCTCTAGGATGGCAGACTGTTATCTCGGGCTCTGGACCCTTAAGTCCTGATCACTGGATTGGGATCTCTGCTCCACATCTTACTAGCTGCAAGACCTTCTGCAAGTTTCCCTGTGTCTCTGTGCCTCCACTTCCTCCCTTTTAAGTGGGGGGTTTTGAGACCGGCCTGGGACTGGGACCCTTTGCTGCAAGGCTTGCACCTGGACATATTATCTCCTTGAGCAACAAAATACAAAGAAACTATAAGGGACTAAACATAACTGCATATGTATGCACATTTGGGGCAAATTATGGACAATATACAAAGAGACCAAAAATCCCAACTGCCACTTCTGAAGAGCCAGGAGCAAAAGCAGGGTACTACTGCGCATGCCTCCTGCACACACCACCACCAAAGGGGTGGGCAAAACACCTAAGCCACCCCTGGACACACCCCTACCCTCACCCCATATAAGGAACCAGCTCGCCCCCCGTCGGCAAGCAAGTAAGCAAGGGAACATGCTGCTTGTTCTCACTCCCCCCTGCTGCAGCAGGGACCCCAATAAAGCCTTGCCTGAGTTTCTTGTCTGGCCTCTGATCAATTTCTATTGACTAAGGAGTCCAAGAACCCTGTTCAGTAACAGTTTCAATAACCCAGTATCGTACAAGGAATGAATCAGTGAATATATGCTAATCCCTTAGCACAGTACTTGGCTCACAGTGAATGATCAATAAACATTATTGACTTTTATTACTGTCATTTTAGATTGGCTTGCTCCCTTTCAAACTGGAGTAAAGCTTATCTGGGCCATTTTCTGGTTAGAACAGAATAAAATGATGCACTTATTGCTGAAAAGGGCCTTGAAGATGATGTAATCCAATTCTTCCTTCTTTCATTTTGTGGTTGAGGAAACAAACACAAATAGCGTAACTTGCCCAAAGTCATGGTAGAGACAAATAGAACTCAGGACTCTGGATCCCCAAAATTTTAAGAGCAGAAATGCCCTTTCACAAAGAACTATCAGGAGGTCTCATTCATTGTCTACACAAAAATTAGCCATATGCAACCTTCATTGTAGAGGAAATCTCAAGTTCAAATCTGCTTCCTACTTCAGTTTTCCTTTTATTTGGATGGATTCTAATATTTTAATGAGAAACGTCTAAGTTGTACATGCCACAAATAGCTTCAAGTTTCTACACTGACTCTAGTGGCAAACAGATAAACAAAACTGAAGCATCATTTTAAATGTGAAAATTCATAAAAATTAACTTACAAAAATATAGGTTGGCTTATAGGCTGGCATTTACTGTACATTTTTCAAAAGCTCAAACTAAAGCTAATTTTCCCCACAAAATCAAAGTTTACATTATTCGGGCAGATTCAGCATTGTTAAAAATAATATGCAAAATAACCGCATTCATGCAACACAATATCTATAAAAAGTAAAGTATAGTAATATAAAAGAGCAGACCTAAGTACTGAACAGAACATTTGGGTTTATAAGCTCCAGCTAAAGATTGCTAGCTGACTGGAGTATTTAACAATGCTAAACTTATTTTACAGTTTGGATCAAAGAGCAAAATTAATTTGAGATTATTAAGAACTCATACCATTAGATAGCATCCTTAGGAAATACACTAAAATTTCCCCATTTTTCTCAAGCTCAAATGTGTCTATCCTATTGAGATATGAGTCTAGGCCCTGACTTATGAGCCCTGGGTTAGCCTTAGCCAGGATAATTAGTTGCTACACATGCTTTTCAAAAAGGGCATGAAGCAATAACATGGATGACATATGCCTTAGTTTTCCCATCAAGAGAAAGAGATAATACAATTACTTAGCTCATTGGTTTGCTATAATGATGTACTATCTGTTAAGAGGCTAGAACAGTGCCTTGTACATAGGTAGCACTCAAATATCAGTGAATATTAGTATGATTATTATCCTAATATTATTAATATTGGTATTATTATTGACCTCAGAAATAACATCTAAAATAGCAGACCAAACATTAATATTCTTGGATGTGTCTCCCATTAAAGAGAATTATCAGGGTTCAAGTTGGTACTGCCAAGGCCTCTCTAGCTTGTATTGTTGAGCCCTATAGAGAAAGTTACCTAAGAAATTAATCTTTGTCTGGAAAGTCTGAATTTTTACTCTTGGGTAGTCATGACAAGAAGTTCCCAATCTAAAGCCTTGAATGAAGAAAATCACTGACAGTACTGAATATAATTTAGATCTAGTGGAAATCATTTATAGGTGATTTTTCCCTTCCTACATCTATAGTATAAAACTGGAATTCTCTTATACATTTACATTTACAACTTAGAAAACGATTTCAGATTTGAATCAAAAGCATAGTAGTAGGTTTGTATTCATGTGCTACTTTTGCATGAGGGGTACAGAAGAGGAAGAAAGGGATTTACTGACATGTAAAGGGACGGAAAAGAAAATTATCTACATTCTTGCATGTTCTTTTTTCAACTTTTAATGATAAAAGTTGGAGCCAAAAGGATTAAGTTACAATACAAAGGATGCCACAGCAACATGATTCTGGTTTCTTTTAACCAAAATGTCACTTTATGTTTAGCCTTTTGGTTCTTGACAGCACAGTGGGCCGTGACATTTACTCATAAATATTTATTTACCAATTCACTTTGATTCTGTCAGTGATAGAAAGGTGGGAAAAACATGGTCTTTGTTCTCATGTATTAGGTGGCAGATGTCACTTACTGTAAGAAGTCCAAAGTGCTATGAGTCTAAGAGAAGAAAGTTCTTCTCTAAAGTGAAAAGCTCTGTAAAAAGGATGACCATATTTTCCCTAATATTGGAAGTTAACTTATTTTACAACTTGGTATCACAACCAAATAATACTGTACAATTCAATACTAAAAGACACTGCCCATGTGCCCTAATTTAAATGACATCATAGAATCTTTATTACAAAGTTTCTAAAGGTACACAATAATTTTCTCAAGTCATCTAGGTCTACAACAAATACATCTGAAATCTCCATAGATTTTGTGCACATAATGAATTTTGATAATACGGTAAAGTTCAGGAATTCAAATAAGGTGATCACTATGCTCATTAATTCCAAACAGAATGAAACATCATGCTATTTAATATGTTTTTTCTCTTCTATATGCCCTTTCCTTAATTTTCCGAGCAAACAATTAATCCTCTGCTTTGCACCAACATGTTTTGATTAATAAGGATTTTATAAAGAGGAAAATCCAATAGCTTACAGCATTATATAGCTGAATGGTCAACATAAAGGATTGTAGAAGATTTAGCTTGAAACTTTTCACGTAATGAGAAATCATCCTTTTCTTTCCCTGAAGATCTAAATTGTAGGTTATTCTGTAGGTTATTTCCCAAGTAAGTAAATATAAATTTCTGAGAATAAAATACTATGAATTTTTAAAGAAAGTCCCTGGAAGCACATCTATTCTCATTTTGTAAAATGTTGGGTCATCTTAACATAGGAAAACAGAAATGTGCCCTTAACCTTTGAAAAGAAATAACAGTACTAAAATAGCATTTTGAAAATACAGTTATTAGGGAGAAAATTGTTTTTAGTACTGAAACGTATTCACTTATTCAATGCAATGTCATAGATTTAACAGCTATGTAACCCTTCAAGTAGGAAATTATAATGGAGATATTAAGAAGACCTTAATTAAAGCAGCATTATCTGTGTCTCTTTCTCCTGCTCTATAAGAGGATTACATCTTTATCTAGGAGCCTTTGCCTTTGAGTTGTACATATCTGTTTTTCATGACACATTTTGAGCTAACACCACACTAGTAAGATCAGTAGCAGTTCTAATCTCTTAAACCTTGACAAGATATAGAGAGAAGCCAAGTATTATCTTTTGTTGTTGTTATTATTATTAAACATGCATCTTCCTGTTGATTCACATTCAAGACGATTTTATAAAGAGAATATGGAAGATGGTTTTGATGGGGGAATCACAGCTGACATAGAGCAAGAGAGACACATGTGCTCTGGAAAATATTATGACTCCCTTCATCTTCAGTCTCAGCAGAGAGGAGGAATGAGGGTAGGAAGTCTTACCAGCCTTATCCCTAATAACTCTCAGTCATAAGTCCTAGGTTCTAGACAATTTGACCTCACTCCACTTGTCCCTGCTTGAACCTTGCCCATCTCTGTGTTTTTCTTTATGTCTTCTCTTCCTAGAGGACCTTCTTCCTCACTCTTTGCCAGCCAGCCACATACCTCTCAGCCTTCAAGGAGGTGAATATCAATTCTACCTTCTCAACAAATGCACCCCTGGGAGTGATCTTTCCTTGCATGAGCTTCCAGAGCCCTTAAATCTAGCCCCCAAAGCTGTTACAAATTTACCTCCCAAGGAAAAGTCCTTTTTTCCCTGCATGTACTGTCTTGTTCCTCCCTTTCTTAAAAATCCTATTGCCTGACCAATACTTCCTTATGGTAGGGGCGAAGGTGATATTTGAGATGGGTCCTGAGGGTTGGTTGGATTCTATAAATTTGGTAGGGGAGATGGAAGGGAATTCCAACTCGGGCATTAAAGCTCAACCAAGAACTTTGACCTAGAACTTAGCAGAGTTTGCACAGGGTAAAATGAGTATCCAAGACTAATTGTGGAGGGTGGTTCATGCAGAGCACAGTCCTTACTCTTGTTCAGGTGACAGAATATCATAAATTGATACATACCATCTCACATACATTATTTACTACGTCCATAATGGAAACAACTTTAAAAGAAAGTAGAATGAGTTATAACTGTATACAGCAAGACAACCACAAACATATGTCTGCAAAATATAAATCTGTCCAACTAGACTCGTTTTCTCCAGCGTTTCTTATTTGCTACTTGCTCATTGATCTTGTCATGTACTAAAGCAGATTTCAAAGGTTTGTGGAGAGGGGATGGAGTATGGAAGGAAAAAAATAAATTTAAGGAAAACTTACCTATTAACTTTATTGTTTTCTGAGAATTTTAGGAAGATTCCTCTTTTTCCCTATTTCAGGAGTTTTACTGAGAATCACTGATTTAGGGCAAGAGTGGAAAGTGATACTGTATAGGTGAGGAGAGGTCAGCTTAGTCTGGGTCCAGCCACATACACTCAGGAAATTATTTACTGCTTCCCCCCTGCCTTAAGTCTCACCAGAATTTAATGTGACTGAACACTGAATTCAGATATGCTGCTTTAAAATATGTATTTCCTCCATTTTTTCCCCTGAAACATTTTCTTCTTGTCTAGTTGATTGGTGTAACTATGTAAGCATTTGGCATTCTTGCTGAATGAGAACGAGATGAAATGGCAGCTCTCCCAGCCCTCTTATTTCACAACATAGAAGTAAAACTGGCAATGCAGAGAATGTTATAATTCAGATGTGTCAGTCCTGAGATGTTCAAAAGTGGTTAGCAGCAGGAATACCACAGCCCATTTTGAACGACAGCTAAGAATAGGGATACCACATCCTGCTGTTCAGAGTGACATCTACTGGTATCATCAAGTTCAAGGCATAACTGTGAAACACGTCTCCTCTTTTCCTTAAATGTAGGCAGAGAAGTGGTTGTGCAAAGATATGTAGGAGACTGAAAAGCCGGTCATTCACAGAAGTCCTGTGGGTCCAGAGCTTCGGGAAAGTCCTTGTCCCCAAAAAAGAAAAATTTTCAGAACAGGTGAAATGGAAAGAGAGGGGGATAATATCACACTTGGTTTTCTTTCGGTTTTGCTTTTGAAGAGAGAACATGCTTTCCTGATCCAAAGTGTAGAGTTAGTAACTCTGTAATCTTACCAAAAGTGAGCCAATTTTACTATTTAGAGAGAGGTGACAATGTTCAAATCTGCCAAAATTATATGGGCCAATTCAAGTGTACAACTACATACTAACCCACACAGCAAGAGGCCTACAGCTGACCGCTGAGAGACGTGTGGCACTGTTTCAACACTGTCTACTTTTAAAAACAAAGAAGTAAGAAATTATCCAGAGAATTGCCTTCAAATATTTCCTCATATAGTGATATGGAATGGCTATAACTGAAGCAGTAATAACCAGATACCATGCATTAATAGGCTGAGGAAGAACAGAAGTATAGGGTGAGACTCCTGCCTCAGTTAGTGATGGTCTTCTTGGAGGTAAATGAAACACACACACACACACACACACACACACGTAACCAACACTATGGAATTAATGTTCAGTATCAAGTGAGACGTCGTTTCTCTGTTCTCCCTTCCTCAGGTCCCTCCATCCTCCACAAAATTATCAAATATGAATGCTTACTTGCCAATATGAATTTTACCCTTTGTCTTCTAAATACCACCTTTCTTTTCCTTTCACAGTCCAACTTCTTCAAAGACTAATATAGCTTCTGTCTCCCCTTGTCTAGCACAAACCCCTCAACTCATTGCAATATGGCTCTGGCCCCACCATCCAACTAAAGCACCTACCTCAGGTAAAATATGACCTCCTAATTGTCAAATCCAAAGGATACTTCTCACCTTATTTAATGTCTCCTTCTTGCTTACATTTTTCTCTGCCTTTGCTTTCCAGGTCGCTAGTACTCCTGATTTCACATCTTCATTCCTAAATTCTCCTTTTGGTCCCATAGAGTCTACAAATAAGTATTTATGTGAAAGACTGTGCTGGATACTGGGTACACAGAGATGAACAAGGTGCATTCCCTACCTCTGACTCCTCTTCTTCCAATCATCTCTTAAACACTTGTGGCCCATGGGATTTTCCTGTCCTCAGCCCTCTTCTCATGCAATAGAATCTCTAAAAAGGAGCATATCCAATTCACTGGCTACAGCCTCAACATGGATAATTCTTAGATCTGTGTATCCAGATGTCCTCTCTGTTGATTTCCAACTACCAACTAAACATCTCTATCTGCATATCCCACAGGCATACAAACACCTAAAACTGGATTCTTTACCTTCTTCTTTAAAACCTGCTCTTATGTTCACATTATAACATGGGCTTCTTTTTATCTGTCACATCTAACTGAATAGTACATAAAATTAATTCTATCAGAAATTGTTTTGATGTTAAATTTCCACTGCCAAAAATGTAAATGTAACAGCCTCCAATCAGTCTTCTGTCCCTCCAGGCCCTCCTTGTAACCATCTTTAAAACTTCCATCAAAGATCTGTTTTAGGAAGCATGAATCTGATCACTGCACTCCTCTACTAAAATTTTTTCCATCATTCCCTCGCTACAGCACAGAGTAAATTTAAAATTCCTTGGCAAATTGTTCTACATCCTTCATAATCTCCCCCCACCACTGTCCACCTATCCAGCCTCACACTTCATTACTCCCTGAGATACTCCCTTAACTGCAGACATGCTGAAATGTTTACTGTCTCCAAAAATAGGCAATTATCCAAACATGGAAGGCTCTGAATAGGGCTTTCCTGCATAGTTCTTTTCAGGGAAGCAGGTCACTAAGGTTATTTGGACAACTCCAAAATTCAGTCTAGGAGATCTGTCCTTGAATAAAGCACTAGAGACGCAGTGCATAGAGAAAATAAGCTGAAGCACCAACCTGAAGGTGCAAAAAGCCACCCAGTTTATTTCCCCAAGAAATTTTTCCAAATGAAGAAAACTCTTGAGAAGTCAGGGTCACAGCTATCCAATCTGATACATTAAATCGGAATAATGAGAGTTGAAGAAAGAAAAGTCAAACAATTCTACTTGCAATTCCTGTGTTGAGCTGGTCTTTGAGGCCAGACAGAGAATCAAATCTGGTCCTTATAAGGCCTCATGATAGAACATCAAATCAAATTCAATAATCTACAAAAAGGAAGTCTCTCTAAGTGGCTGTTATATTTTCAATCTCTATTTAAATGAATGTAATAAATAGGTTCCTGGAAGTGGTTAACAATGCAATAATGTGATAAGGGCATTCCTCTCTTTCATTAGCAGGCAAAATGAAAAATAATTAGAAATTCCAGGCAAAACAAAAAGTCGCACAAGAAAGTCATAGTCCAAATATGAAGTAAACTAATACATCACATGCTTTTGAATAATTGATGAGATACACAGAAGAAAAGAAACCATTTCACTTTGATTCCTAGAACATTCTCCCTTAAGCAGCATAGATTTAGTGATAAAGGGTCATTCATAACAATGGGGCTCTCCAAGAAATACTATTACCGAGCACTTACTATGTGCCAGGCATTATTCTAGGAACTTAGTAAGTACTTTCTTATTTAATGCTCACAACACCACCAGCAGGTAGATACTATTTCATGACCATTTTACATAAGAGGAAGTGAAGGCACAGAGAAGTTAAGTAATGTATCCAAATTTGCAAAAGCCCAGACAGAAAGTGGTAGAACTAGACTTTGAAGCCAGGTGGTACAGTTCCAGGGCCTGTGCTTTTACCAACTACATTATTTCATTGGTTTTCAATTTTTATAATTAACTTCAAAATGAAGCAGAGAAAACACAATTATAATTACAGGTCAAAGGAACAGTGTTATACACCTTGATGATGCAAAACTAATGGAATGAGGGAGAAGACTGAAGGAAAATGAGATGTATTCTTTCTTCATCTTACATAGAAAAGAGCTATGGTACATTTTCCAAAGTTGATTCATTATAAAATGTACTTTTCAGAATATGAGTTGTAGTTATAAGTGAACCCACCAAAAGACAAAAGATAGTAATAATCCAAATGAACATTTTGGCTAACCCAGTATATGTGTATGTATACGTGTGTGGTTCTATATACACACACACACACACACACAGGACAGGGAGAAGATAGATATATAAAGATACATCGAAAGAGAGATGTCAATGTTCACTACAGTTATTTCTAAGGATGATTTTAATTTTCTTCGTAAGACTTTTTTTCATTTTCATCTTTTCTACAATAATATGTATATTCTCTTGTCATTAAAAATATCTTTTTTTATAATGTGGTTGTGTTTATACAGTATTTGAAAGCTGGGTGGAAATGAAAAGAGATTATTTACCTTATTAAATATTATTTCTTCTGTTAAGAAATAAAAAATGATTTTAAGAAATAGTCTTAACCTTCTGGAACCTCTAATTTTTCAGAAAGCTAGACATATCTTTGATGAGTTCAAAGTGCCAAGATCTCTTCAAGTTAAAAGAGTTATATTTTTCTGAGAGTTCTACCACTATGTAATGTTCAAATATCACTCCAACCCTACACATTTCAGATGTTAAGGAAAAACCAACTTTTAACATTCATTCCTCTTATTAAAATATAAAATTCACCTGTCTTAAATGTAGATTTTCAACACTACAAACAAGTCCTTTCCAAGGCAGTCATGCTTAGAGTCACATGACCTAAGTATGCTATATGACAACTACATATTGTGAACATAATTAAATAATTTAAACAACAAACTCTTAAGAATAGCCACGTTAATTGACACAGTGGAGAATTTCCAGGGAGATACAATGGATTTTACAGTAGCTGAAGAGCTCAATTAATCATTCAGCACAATACTTTCCCTTTACACAGATAAAATGCAGTTATTACCATATTACAAATAAATCAACTGAGACCCAGTTTAGTGACTTCCCCCAGGTCATGCAGCTAATTGTGAGAGGAAAGGAATTACAACTCATGCCACCTGCCTGCCTTCCCATGAAAGAGCTTCTCCTGCCATACCACACTGCCTTGTTGAGTAATGGTGAAAGATACATGCCCGTGTCATGAATTTGGAGATGCTCTTCTTGTTGACTTGTCTCAGAGGTTACTAACAACATGATCCATGCATAGTTCATCCCTCGCCTGGATTTCCAACACAGTTTCTCTCTGAGACTCCAGAGTCCCCAGTTCTGGTTGCAACCTCTCCAGATGTTTTGTCCCCGAAATGGAATTCACACTCGGGGTCACTCCTCCTTTCTGTTCAAGAGTAGTGGCAGTGTCCTCATCTCTGCTTCACCATAAAAGCCTGAACTCTCCATACCCTCTCAGAATATCTTCTTGTTCACACTGGTGTATCATATTACCTTGTGAATATATTCTCTCATTTCCTCAGTTGTAAAGCCTTGTCATTCCCTTTATTTACCAATCTCAAGAGAATCTGACTTCTTTCACAAAAATCCAAAGCAGACAGCTAGTCACCTTCCTTTACTTATTCTCAACACTTTTCTTTTTCCTTAACCTTGGATCCCACTTAAATACTTACAAATTCAGCTCCCTTTAAATCCATGCTCCTGTTGGGCACATCAGCTTGCATCCAACAGGACAATACTGTGAGATCTATGTGCAAAAGTACCATTTGCATTTATCCTCTCATTTAATAAATACCTTTTAACTGACCACTATGTATCGTACCCTAGGCTAAACATTGGGGATTTGAGAAAGAATAAGGTAGGAGACACATTCCTGAACCTTAAACTTCTCACAGTCTTGGATGGGGGGAATGGGAGTGCTAAGCTGTTAGGTTCATGTACAATGAGTCATTCGACCATGCAGCGAGTGCAGTAGCACTGTAATTAATATATGTGAAAAGTGATATGGCAACAAAGAAGACAGCAGTGTTAATTCCACATGACATGTGAGCCAGGTTTTGAAGGATTGGTATAAAATCACCAGGATAGAGAGCAAGGACCCTCTAAGGAACATAAGTTTGGGGTAAGAGAAGCTGACTGAGAGGGAGTATTATTGTTATTATTATTATTACCTAATTCAATTTTGTAAAGGAAGGATGTGAAGGGTACTAGAAGGCAGGAAAGAAATGCCGCTGCCTGCCCTGAGCCCCAGCCTGGAGTTAAACCTGAGTAAACTTGGCTCCCTATGTGACCTGTCACCCTGGATAAACCAACACTGCCTGGCTCCCGTGGCATCTTTTCTGGGCACAAAATTTCATTGTATAAAACATTGGGAAACCAATCATGAAGCAGCAAAAACAAAAGCTGTCTACATTCGCCTGCTGCAAAACCTCTTCTTTAGAGGAAATGTTGAAGCGAAGAAAACAAATAAAACTTGTTCTGAAAGGAGAGCCAATTACATTTTTGCCACACATAACGGGAAGCGGAGAACTAAAGCAGACAGAGTGATGTCTATCTTTGGCACACCAGACAGGGAGGAGACGAGTGTGTCTTTGATGGCAGACTTTATTTTAAAGGTGCCAACTGACATTTTGAAAGGACATAAGAACACAGAGAGGAGAGAGCTCTTCAGCCTCTGCTGTCTGGGTTACAGAAGTTCCCAAGTGCCCCCAGGGTTTTCATTTTTCTAGTCTAAGGCTAACGCAAGATAAAGTGCAGGAAAGAAAAGGAAGAAAATAAAACAGGTCCCTATCTTAAAGCAGCCACGCGAATCCACATGATGCATTTGAGTTGAAAGTATAAAGAGAAAGACATTTCCTGACTCTGGAAGCAGGCTGGCAGAAGGGGTCCTCCGTGGTAACCAAAGGCAGAGTCCTGTCCATCATCTGAGCAGTCAGTGAAGCACATGCTTGTTTTTACAGGGAACCCCGTTCCAATAGCAGGACAAGTGCAATAGCTCATGTCTAAGGCCACCAGTTACTCAAGACTTGAAGAAAGCCCCCACACCATGGCTTTCCCATAGGCACACTTACAGCTGATCAGCTGCCTGAGGTCAGGAGCCCAGTGTCCTGAGCCCTCTGAATCCTCAGAGCACATCTCTTGCCTCTTTCCTTCCCGGACCCTATGGTCCTGCTGTTCACTGAAGGCACAACTTATATGTTTCTTGTCTCTTGATCCTCCTAAAACATTTTGCCCCATCAAAGAAGTTTAGATTTAAATGTTTGATACACCTTCATTGAGCTTTGGACTTCTCACGATCCAAATTTCTCCCTCTCTCCCAGGGTCATGTAGACATTTCACTATATCTTTAAAAAAATTTTTTTTAAATTTATTTTATTTGTTTATTTTTGTCTGCATTAGGTTTTTTTGCTGCGCGCGGGCTTTCTCTAGTTGCAGTGAGTGGAGGCTACTCTTCATTGTGGTGTGCGGGCTTCTCATTGCAGTGACTTCTCTTGTTGCGGAGCACGGGCTCTAGGTGTGCGGGCTTCAGTAGCTGTGGCTTGCGGCCTCTAGAGCGCAGGCTCAGTAGTTGTGGCACACGGGCTTAGCTGCTCTGCGGCATGTGGGATCTTCCTGGGCCAGGGCTCGAACCCGTGTCCCCTGCATTGGCAGGAGGATTCTTGACCACTGCACCACCAGGGAAGCCCATCACTATATCTTTTAAATGAGGAAGGTGATAATCCCCTGCACTATTACTCAGGTAAAGGGGATTCATATCATTCTGGTAAGGGCGACGAAGGATAGAAACTGGAAAAATCAAGGAGCCAATGAGAATATAATTCAGAGGAATGGTCTATTTCCAGTCAAGCACTGACCAACACTTACTTCAGCTCAGTGCGAATAAATACAGAAGAGGGAAAAGAGAAGCATACAAGAAAATAATTCAGTACACACTCCATCCTCCTCAGCTTTCTCACACTAAGATTCCACACAAATTCTCAGCAACGCAGCATCTCCAACTCACCTCTGACCAACTCACTGTGTGCTACAGTCAACACTAGCATGCAGCCACTGTTTATCAAGTTCCCACTCTGGGCAAGATACTACATTAGAGGATCCAGGAATGAAGGAGACAGAGCACCAGCCTGCAATAACGTCACAGTCTTAGCAAAAATCTTACTGGAAGAATGTGACCGCGGTGAGCAGGAGTCTAGAGGAGCAGTTCCGTTAGAGAAGATATCTGACAGAGTAAGTCAATCCAGAGAGGTAAGACCCAAGGCCTCAGAGTTCAGTCAGGGAATCAGAAACAACAGTCCTAGCAAAGAGAAGACAATGACATGAGTGCAAATCCTAAGACAAAGGTTATTTCCTTCCTAAGCTGTTTTAGACTTCTTGCTGTCTGTAAAGACCCAGGACCTGGGGAAATAAATTATGTCCAGGAAGTGGTTCAAGGCCTCCAGGGAAAGCCTGCTGCTGTGTGAGTACAGAAACAAACTCTTAGATTGCTTCATAAGCTCCATAAAATAACATGCTTTGCTATTTTAATGGCTAAAACAAAAGCACAGTCACTTGGACACTGAAATAAGCCAGGGCTCGAACCCGTGTCCCCTGCATTGGCAGGAGGATTCTTGACCACTGCACCACCAGGGAAGCCCATCACTATATCTTTTAAATGAGGAAGGTGATAATCCCCTGCACTATTACTCAGGTAAAGGGGATTCATATCATTCTGGTAAGGGCGACGAAGGATAGAAACTGGAAAAATCAAGGAGCCAATGAGAATATAATTCAGAGGAATGGTCTATTTCCAGTCAAGCACTGACCAACACTTACTTCAGCTCAGTGCGAATAAATACAGAAGAGGGAAAAGAGAAGCATACAAGAAAATAATTCAGTACACACTCCATCCTCCTCAGCTTTCTCACACTAAGATTCCACACAAATTCTCAGCAACGCAGCATCTCCAACTCACCTCTGACCAACTCACTGTGTGCTACAGTCAACACTAGCATGCAGCCACTGTTTATCAAGTTCCCACTCTGGGCAAGATACTACATTAGAGGATCCAGGAATGAAGGAGACAGAGCACCAGCCTGCAATAACGTCACAGTCTTAGCAAAAATCTTACTGGAAGAATGTGACCGCGGTGAGCAGGAGTCTAGAGGAGCAGTTCCGTTAGAGAAGATATCTGACAGAGTAAGTCAATCCAGAGAGGTAAGACCCAAGGCCTCAGAGTTCAGTCAGGGAATCAGAAACAACAGTCCTAGCAAAGAGAAGACAATGACATGAGTGCAAATCCTAAGACAAAGGTTATTTCCTTCCTAAGCTGTTTTAGACTTCTTGCTGTCTGTAAAGACCCAGGACCTGGGGAAATAAATTATGTCCAGGAAGTGGTTCAAGGCCTCCAGGGAAAGCCTGCTGCTGTGTGAGTACAGAAACAAACTCTTAGATTGCTTCATAAGCTCCATAAAATAACATGCTTTGCTATTTTAATGGCTAAAACAAAAGCACAGTCACTTGGACACTGAAATAACTCATTTTAGCCCTGGCAAGATTTCAAAAGGACAATTACAAAGGTAAGAAAAAGAAAGGAAAAAGAGAAAATTAAGTTCCTTATTCCTTACATGACCAATATATGCACAAAAATTCAAAGAAAATAAAATTCTGTATAAATGACAAAAGCCCTCTCAATTTTTGTCAGAAATGCAGTTCAACCATGAAGAAAATCTCTCTAATTTCCTGAGATGATGAAAGAGAAGGCCAGTTTCTTAACTGCCTGATTGCTAAACACATTAGAAAATGGATGGCGTTTCAAGATTGAGATTCTGGCCAAATATTATCTTTTGTATTAGAAACAGTAAATGACTCAGGAAAATATGGAGCTGCTTTTTATGAAGAAGAGTTGAAAAGAAATTACAGCTGAAACAATGAATCATAAAAGATGACAGATAAGGAGTCAGAGTTAGGAACCAAAATACCTCAAGATGGTTCTCAAAACTAAACGGAAATAAAATTAAAACATACATCTTCAACTTTATTACTAGGAAATCACTGCAGGAGTCAGATAGGAAATACTCTCTTTCCATTATTTTGCAAAGCACAAAGAGCAGTTTTCCAGACAATTTCAGCACTTTACAAAATGCCTGGAAGCAGCAGATCTCTGCAGAAGAGGTCACACACTCGTAGGCTCAAGATATAAAGCAGACAGATTCAAGTCAATAGGAACATCAAATTAGTTTGCTGGTTATTGAGTGGAGAGGGCACTTGTATGCCCTGGTCCCTGAACTTCTGCCTTAGCCATGCAGCTCAAGTCTGATATTAATCTAGAGGAAATAGCAATTCGGTCAAAGAAAGAAAAAAAATTCATAATGACCTAGATTGGCCATCTGCATGTTTTAATTTTCTGAAGATTAAAAACAAATAAATGAAAGAAGTGCTTAGCATTTTAAAATTACAAGCCGAACCTTCATTTGGTGCAATGATTTTTTAGCTTCTTAGAAGTTTGTCAATTTCTTTCTCTTTCCTCAGTTACTGATAGTGTTCATAAAGTATTCATGTTATGAGAGTGGATAATGTGATTCCTGTTTATAAAATGAGAAGGGGCATGGAGCAGGTAGTGACCAAATGACCTTCTAGGGTCCTTCCAGTTCTGAAATTATACAGTTTAATGGCATTCATAACTCTTAAGTGACCTGGCTTGAGAAAATAATGCAAAAACATTAGACAGTCAGCATTTTTTCCCCAAAGGCACATACTAGGTCCTCAAATGATTGCTGAATGAATGAATGCTTTTTGGCAAAAAAAAAAAAAAAAAAAAAAAAAAATAACAACAGGAAACTTTTATATAAAATTATAGGCTTCCCTGGAAATATATATGTATATATATGAAACATACATCGACATATATAAAATATATCATAATATTATTTTGTGTATTTTTAAAATTCTTTCATTTGTTCTGTATTTATTAACTAACATTCTTCTGTAGAGAAAACTTTTGCTCATGAATTAGAGTATTTGGTTTGCCAGAACTATAGTTCCCACTGAAGAACCAGAATAAATGTATAACAATGTGTCTTTAATTACCAATTTTCAGAAGGATTTGACTTAACAGTCACCTCCAATAGTGGCAAATAACTCATTGTTTTAAATCTTTCTCTTCTTTTATATCTTGAAAGACTCGGGACTCTGGATGCTTAGGCACTCCATGTGTTTCAATCAACTATAGTCATGTTCTTTTGCATGTACAAAATGTGCCAAATTTGGCCAATGAGAACTTCCTAGTGCTTGTCCCCATGACCTAACCCATGAGTCTTCCCTTGCTTTCTAGCACAACAAGGTGTCCTAAATTCACCTTGTATTTGCCTTCCTCCAAGCCTACAATCAGCC
Organism: Physeter macrocephalus; assembly: GCF_002837175.3. Taxonomy (NCBI): domain Eukaryota; kingdom Metazoa; phylum Chordata; class Mammalia; order Artiodactyla; family Physeteridae; genus Physeter; species Physeter macrocephalus. Next base: position 68,918,038 of record NC_041225.1, read on the forward strand.
ATTTCTCCAAGGAACCCTGATTCCTTTCTGTGAAGAATAGTATTTAGAAAACAAAATTTGGGCAGTAAAATGGTGATTCCTGATAGAGTGCCATAGCTCCTGTGCCTTTCCACTGGACAGAAACAGGAAATATATTATCATGAATCAAACTGATATTCCCAAAGCAAATTTAACATTATGGGATTTTCATTTAATTTCTTTGATTTAATACTTGTATCTGTTTTTCATACACTGAAAATCTCAGTTTAATTATTGGTTTATTCCATAACATACAAGAAACCACAAAATAGCAATCTCAATATCACTATTTACAATAATGTTACTGAATGATATTTAAGATTTCCTTGCAGTTCTTTTCATTCTTAGGCTGTATGCCACTAAGTTTTGTTTTGCTTCTGTGTTCTTTTGGCATCAAAGAAGTTGAAATTTTATTCTGTTGGTTGTCTTTTTATTAATATTTTGGGTAACACTCATAGCCCCCCTTTTCCACCAGATAATACATATTGTTCTACGATTGTGAGTCACAATAAAATTCATTTACAATAGCTTTTCCACCTGTTTCTCTTTTCCATTATGTACTTTTAGTCAATGTTAATATCTTTCTTATGCCTAATCTTTGTACTCTTAAATATACTAAAGTTTGTATTATTCGTCAGCTTTAAACAATATCCAAAGAAATCATTTAATTCCCTCCCTCCCACCTTTCTCTGTTTTAGTTCTGTCATTTTTACTTTGGCATTGCATTTAACACTGACAGACTCTTCTTTAGTCCTTGTCCACAACTTTAAGATCTTCGATCCACAATTAGATATATAAAATACTCACCACTGATGTCTCTGTCAAAGTCCCCCATGGCACTTTTTTATAAAGCTCATCTTGTAGTAATTTTGCTAGGAAAAGCTTCTAGGGACAATAACCCTTGAGTTCTTGCATGTTCCATATTTTTCCTAGAGCCTTCACATTTAAAGGACAACTTGAATAACATCCTTCACCTTCTTTCTTGAGTATCCTGAAGATGTTATTCCTTTACTTATTGTTTTGAACATTTATTGAGAAATTCGATGTCAAACTACTTCCTTTCCTTTATGAATGACTTTGTCTTCTTTGCTGTTTCATCATGGGTCCATTTTTACAGATACAAATGGCCCTTGTAATATGTAGATTCAGATCTTAATTTCTATCAGTACATTTTCTTGAATATGGTTTTAAACATTCATTCTGTCCCACTTTTGTTTTTCTCCTCCAGGGGCACCAAGTATGTGTATTGCGTATCTTGAACATTGATCCCACCCCACTCAACTCTTTAGTTAAATGCCATGAAAAATGAGAGCCACCTCTCTGAATCAAGCATTTATAGCTGCCTAAACTGTATGTAGCCTTTGATTCCTGACCTTACTGTCCCTCTTGATTGGTACCAGGACCACATATTGTAGTCTATCACATGCTGTTACTCTTCCTCTTTTGAATCTAAACCATAATATTTCAATTATATCACTTTTTAATACGTTTTGCAGTATTGTCAAGTAACTACACAAGCTATTTTCATCATCCTTCTATTCCCTTGCCAGAAATTCCAACTGATATGGATGGGCTACCACATACCCTCTGATGTAGTTTCATCATGAAATAGAATCACTTTCACTGTTCTCCACAGTAAAATTATTTATGTTGAGGGTCCTTTTACTTCTGCATTTCCATAATTCTACACCCTTGGCTATAGATTAACACAGACAAGCCTCATATCAAATTCTAAATTATGAATAATTATTATATGCCTATTGTATGAAAGATAGTACAAAAAGAAGTGGTACAATGAAGAAGATTATACTATTGTTTCCTTTAGTAGGTTTAGTCTAGCAAAGTAAATAAGATAGAAACTGGGCATGTGTATTTACACATATATACATATACATTACATACATTAGGATAAGAAGTGTTAGAACATCAAAATACATAAATAAAACGTATTGGGAGTTTAAGCTAAAGAAAGATGACTTATGGTAAAGGAGATCATGGGAAAACTTTGTAAAAGTAGTGGCCTTTCAGTCTTGAAATACAGAAAAGCTTTATGTGTAAGGAGATCAGAGAAAAGTACTTTAAGAAAATGGAGAGTGTGTTTAAGGAAAGGGCTTAGAAATTGAAAAGTTTGTATTGGATATGACAATTAGCAGTAGTTTCATTTGATTGAAACAGAACCAATAAAAGAAAATACTCATAAATAACATTTTAAAAAATGAACTGAGTATTTACAACATTAGGATAAAATGCTTGACCTCTGTTAGAGAAACATGAGGGCAAAGTTTCGAGTAAAAGAGTGATATAAGAGTTTCCCAAAGATTAATTCAATAGCAGAATACAAAGCTGGTTGGAATAGGGAGAAATTGGAGACAGTGGAATCAGTGAAAAGGCAACTTCAATGGTCAAAACAAGAAAGAATGAAATATATCTCTGACCAAAGCAACCAATCTTTTTATAAAATTATACACCTCTTCCATAGAATAAATATTCAGTCAGAGGCTTTATGGTGTATGTGTTATTTAGGCATCTACAAGAAAAGAAATGTATTTTTGATTTAGTCATAAAACCTGAGAGCACTCCCCTGCTCAGTCATCTACAGAATAAATGATGCAGTCTGCACCATCACAAAGCAGTCTGACATGCTGTATTCTTATTTAGAAATCTGAATTTAGCATCTGCAATAAAGACACTAAAAATAAAATCTACTCTAAAGCCCTCCCTCCTTTCCTCTCTCACTTATTCTACCTAATTGTGTCTCTTTCCACTTTAAAACCAATTTCAGGAGGTTAACATTGTCATGTGATTATATTTTGTCTTACACAAGGATGGTCACTGACAATCTAAGCTAATCCAGGATTTTGTTAAATAAATAGTCCAAATAGGGTCACTTAGGTTGAACAGAGTGATTTTATCCTTTCATCAGATCAAGTATGAGGGATTCACTTCTGCTAAAATTACTTCTATGGGTCTTTGCCTACAGTGTGATGAAGGTCACTAAGTTGATTAAAGAGTGGCAATAATGGGTCTTCGGCAGATGCAATCTGAAATGATCAAAAACTGAGAGCAAAAAGGGATTTAAATGGTTCAGTGGAGATAATATACCTGAAAAAGCCCAGCCCCTGTGCTGAATGATTATTCTTCCAAGCAGAAAGGATTCTGTGAGAATAGAGCGACTAGATATTTTCCCTTTGAAGCTATGAGAGAATATAAGAAAGAAGTTTTAAAATGATAGATGAAAGTAAAGCATGGAAGAATTCTAAGTGTAGAAATCTGAGTCACTGGAGGGGTCAGGAAACTCCATCCATGGAGTATATGAGGGAGACAGCCATGTGTCTGGAACACAGAGAAAAGGACCAGATGAGCATCCCTCATCTGTCACCCCACAAGGCCTTACACTGCTAGCTATTTAGTCATGTGCATGGGTTTTGCTCTCTAATTAATCTTTAAGTTCCCTGAGGGCAAGAGTACTTCGTTAATTTTTTTTTGTATCAATAGCAACATGCATAGGGCAACGCACTCAGTAGACTTAATATAACATATATAATTCAACAAAATGGCCTTAGAAGTTTCTTTATCATCCATTATAAGTAAATTCCTTGAAGGCAAAAACTCTCTCTTGTTCACCAATGTATACCCAGAATCTAAAGCATAATGGACTCATAATAAGTATGTGTTACACTCTGCAGGCATGCATACTTGGACAATTGAATTTTTTAAATGAATGAAAAGAAATTGACAAGATCCATGGTCAGCTAATCCACAGCTATTTATATAGCATATGCTAGGTATGCAGCACTATGCTAGTTGAATCTTTTGAAGAACACTGCTGATAGAAATATCTGCTACTTGATTTCATCCCAGGTAACTAGAAAAGTCACAATTTGCATATCTGAAATGATGAAATATCAAAAACATTCTTTCTCTAGGGTTGGTCATGTTAGAATATCTTAAGTATCTAAAATAAATCAATATGCCAGTCTCTAAAAATCATGATTCCTTTAAGGGTATTTATATTTCAAGTATTCCTTTTTATCTCTAAGTAAAGTCCTAGAATAGTAATGGAAAATTAAACAGATCTAGAAACAATGAGAGGCAGGGAGGAAAAACCAAGTAATTAGATACTATTCAGACACATGCATGTACTTGTACATAAGTGTACACACACAGAGACACACATGAAACACAACTCTTCACTCACACGAGGTAAACAGCCTTCCATGAATCACAGGAAGAATTCCCTTGTAATCACCATGGTTGTGATTTCTCAAACATCCTGATAATTTTTGTAGACCTGGCAGAAAACAGTCTCTGAAGATGTCCTCTATGATTATACATTGTAGACGCCATTTCTCTAATCAATGTGGATATATGAGAGAGGAAGCAGCTTGTTGCATTAATGAAGGCTTACTTCATACACAATTAACCTGCTCACCAACCCAAAATGTAAAAAATCTCAACCCCACTATCTAGGAAACCATGAAATCAGGTATCCAAAAGACAAAATTGAAATTCATAATTACAAAGTTTAAGGAGTATTTTGCATTAAATAGAAGAGCTTCCAGGATGCATTGTGCTTTACAAGTCCCAGTTGAAGTACATGTGCACACCTTCATTCAACCATAAATGTATGTTGTGCAGCAGGGCAGACTACAGCTGAATGATGAACACAGAATTAAACAATCATTGCAGCCAATTCCAAATCAATAGTTCAGAGAGAACCACCTGCTCTGCCCACTTCAAGAGAGAAAAAGAAAAAAAACGTTAAGGAAGCTCTTGTGAAAAGAAATGGGAGACTGAGCTCTGCCCACCAGAGCAACAGCCAGCTCTACCAACCACAAGTCCCTCCCATCAGGAAAACTGTACAAGCCTCTTAGACAGCCTCATCGACCAGAAGGCAGAGGGCAGAAGCAAGAAGAACTGCAATCCTGCAACCTGGGGAACAGAAACCACATTCACAGAAAGATAGACAAGATGAAAAGGCAGAGGGCTATGTACCAGATGAAGGAACAAGATAAAAACCCAGAAAAACAATTAAGTGAAGTGGAGATAGGCAATCTTCCAGAAAAAGAATTCAGAATAATGATAGTGAAGATGATCCAGGACCTCGGAAAAAGAATGGAGGCAAAGATCGAGAAGATGCAAGAAATGTTTAACAAAGACCTAGAAGAATTAAAGAACAAACAAACAGAGATAAACAATACAATAAGTGAAATGAAAAATACACTAGAAGTAATCAATAGCAGAATAACTGAGGCAGAAGAACGGATAACTGACTGACCCGGAAGACAGAATGGTGGAATTGACTGCTATGGAACAGAAAAAAGAATGAAAAGAAATGAAGACAGCCTAAGAGAACTCTAGGAGAACATCAAAAGCAACAACTTTCGCATTATAGGGGTCCCAGAAGGAGAACAGAGAGACAAAGGACCAGAGAAAATATTTGAATAGATTATACTCGAAAAATTCTAACATGGGAAAAGAAATAGCCATCCAAGTCCAGGAAGCACAAAGAGTCCCATACATGATAAAGCCAAGGAGAAACATGTCGAGACACATAGTAATCAAATTGGCAAAAATTAAAGACAAAGAAAAATTATTGAAAGCAGCATGGGAAAAATGACAAATAACATACAAGGGAACTCCCATAAGGTTAAGAGCTGGTTTCTCAGCAGAAACTCTACAAGCCAGAAGGGAGTGGCATGATATACTTAAAGTGATGAAAGGGAAGAACCTACAACAAAGATTACTCTACCCGGCAAGGATCTCATTCAGATTTGATGGAGAAAGCAAAAGCTTTCCAAACAAGCAAAAGCTAAGAGAATTCAGCACCACCAAACCACCTCTACAACAAATGTTAAAGGAACTTCTATAAGGAGGAAACACAAGAGAAGAAAAGGACCTACAAAAACAAACCCAATTCAAGAAGAAGATATAACAATTATAAATATATATGCACCCAACATAGGAGCACCTCAATACATATGGCAGCTGGAAGCTGCTAACAGCTATAAAAGAAGAAATTGACAGTAACACAATAATAGTGGGAGACTTTAACACCTCACTTACACCAACTGACAGATCATCCAAAATGAAAGTTAATAAGGAAACACAAGCTTTAAATGACACAATAGACCAGACAGATTTAATTGATATTTACAGGACATTCCATCCAAAACCAGCAGATTACACTTTCTTCTCAAATGCATATGGAACATTCTCCAGGATACATCACATCTTGGGTCACAAATCAAGCCTCAGTAAATTTAAGAAAATTGAAATCATACCAAGCATCTTTTCTGACCACAAGGCTATGAGATTAGAAATGAATCACAGGGAAAAAACGTAAAAAACACAAACACATGGAGGCTAAACAATACGTTACTAAATAACCAAGAGAGCACTGAAGAAATCAAAGAGGATATCAAAAAATACCTAGACACAAATGACAATGAAAACATGATGATCCAAAACCTATGGGATGCAGTAAAAGCAGTTCTAAGAGGGAAGTTTATACCTATACAAGCCTACCCCAAGAAACAAGAAAAATCTCAAATAAAACAATCTAACATTACACATAAAGGAACTAGAGAAAGAAGAACAAACAAAACCCAAAGTTAGCAGAAGGAACAACATCATAAAGATCAGAGCACAAATAAATGAAATAGAAACAAAGAAAGCAATAGCAAAGATCAATAAAACTAAAAGCTGGTTCTTTGAGAAGATAAACAAAATTGATAAATCATTATCCAGACTCATCAAGAAAAAGAGGGAGAGGACTCAAATCAATAAAATTAAAAAAGAAAAAGGAGAAGTTACAACAGACACCGCAGAAATACAAAGCATCCTAAGAGACTACTACAAGCAACCCTATGCCAATAAAATGGACAACCTGGAAGAAATGGACAAATTCTTAGAAAGGTATAACCTTCCAAGACCAAACCAGGAAAAATAGAAAATATGAACAGACCAATCACAGGTAATGAAATTGAAAGTGTGATTAAAAATCTTCCAACAAACAAAAGTCCAGGACTAGATGGCTTCACAGGTGAATTCTATCAAACATTTAGAGAAGAACTAACACCCATTCTTCTCAAACTCTTCCAAAAAACTGTGGAGGAAGGAACACTCCCAAACTCACTCTATTAGGCCAACATCACCCTGATACCAAAACCAGACAAAGATACTACAAAAAAAGAAAATTACAGACCAATATCACTGATGAATACAGATGCAAAATTCCTCAACAAAATAATAGCAAACAGAATCCAACAACATATTACAGGATCATACACCATGATCAAGTGGGATTTATCCCAGGGATGAAAGGATTCTTCAATATACGCAAATCAATGTGATACACCATATTAACAAATTGAAGAATAAAAACCATATGATCATCTCAATAGATACAGAAAAAGCTTCTGACAAAATTCAACACCGATTTACGATAAAAAAAACTCTCCAGAAAGTGGGCATAGAGGGAACCTACCACAACAGAATAAAGGCCATATATGACAAACCCACAGGAAACATCATTCTCAATGATGAAAACCTGAAAACATTTCCGCTAAGATCAGGAACAAAACAAGGATGTGCACTCTCACCACTATTATTCAACATAGTTTTGGAAGTCCTAGCCCCAGCAATCAGAGAAGAAAAAGAAATAAAAGGAATACAAATTGGAAAAGAAGAAGTAAAGCTGTCACTGTTTGCAGATGACATGATACTATACATAGAGAATCCTAAAGATGCCACCAGAAAACTACTAGAGCTAATCAATGAATTTGGTAAAGTTGCAGGATACAAAATTAACGTACAAAAATCAGTAGTGTTTCTGTACATGAATGACTTATCTGAAAAACAAATAAAATGATCTCACAATAGCATCAAAAACAATGAAATACTTAGGAATAAACTTAACCAAGGAGGTGAAAGATCCCTACACTGAAAACTGCAAGATGCTGAAGAAAGAAATCAAAGAAGACACAAATAAATGGAAAACTATCCTGTGTTCATGGACTGGAAGAATAGTGTTCAAATATCCATACTACCCAAAGCCATCTGTAGATTTACTGCAATGCCTATCAAGATTCCAATGGCATTTTTTATAGAAGTGGAAAAAAAAAACTCCTAAAATTTATATGTAACAACAAAAGACCCCAAATAGCCAAAGCAATCCTGAGAAAGAAGAACAAAGCAGGAGGTACCACACTTACTGATTTCAAGCTATACTCATCAGAACAACATGGTATTGGCATAGAAACAGAGAAACAGATCAATGAAATAGAATAGAGAGCCTAGAAATTAACCCAAGCATATATAGTCAACTAATATTTGACAAGGGAGCCAAGAATATTTAATGGGGAAAAGAAAGTCTCTTCAATAAATTGTGCTGGAAACTGGATATTCACATGTAAAAGAATAAAAACAGACCCCTATCTTATACCACTCATAAAAATTAACTCAAAATGGATAAAAACTTAAATTTAAGACCTAAACACGACACTCCTTAGGTGAAAACATAGGAATAAAAGCTCCTTGCTGTGGGTCTTGGTAATGATTTTTTGGATATGATACCTAAAGCACAATGAACAAGATAAAAAATAAACAAGTGGGACTACATTACACGAAAAACCTTCTGCAGAGCAAAAGAAACCATCAACAAAGTGAAAAAAAAAAAAACCCTACAGAATGTGAAAATGATCCAAAACCTATGGGATGCAGTAAAAGCAGTTCTAAGAGGGAAGTTTATACCTATACAAGCCTACCCCAAGAAACAAGAAAAATCTCAAATAAAACAATCTAACATTACACATAAAGGAACTAGAGAAAGAAGAACAAACAAAACCCAAAGTTAGCAGAAGGAACAACATTAGAAAATATGAACAGACCAATCACAGGTAATGAAATTGAAAGTGTGATTAAAAATCTTCCAACAAACAAAAGTCCAGGACTAGATGGCTTCACAGGTGAATTCTATCAAACATTTAGAGAAGA
>NC_041225.1:68927256-68937050 GCF_002837175.3 Physeter macrocephalus
CCAGACAAAGATACTACAAAAAAAGAAAATTACAGACCAATATCACTGATGAATACAGATGCAAAATTCCTCAACAAAATAATAGCAAACAGAATCCAACAACATATTACAGGATCATACACCATGATCAAGTGGGATTTATCCCAGGGATGAAAGGATTCTTCAATATACGCAAATCAATGTGATACACCATATTAACAAATTGAAGAATAAAAACCATATGATCATCTCAATAGATACAGAAAAAGCTTCTGACAAAATTCAACACCGATTTACGATAAAAAAAACTCTCCAGAAAGTGGGCATAGAGGGAACCTACCACAACAGAATAAAGGCCATATATGACAAACCCACAGGAAACATCATTCTCAATGATGAAAACCTGAAAACATTTCCGCTAAGATCAGGAACAAAACAAGGATGTGCACTCTCACCACTATTATTCAACATAGTTTTGGAAGTCCTAGCCCCAGCAATCAGAGAAGAAAAAGAAATAAAAGGAATACAAATTGGAAAAGAAGAAGTAAAGCTGTCACTGTTTGCAGATGACATGATACTATACATAGAGAATCCTAAAGATGCCACCAGAAAACTACTAGAGCTAATCAATGAATTTGGTAAAGTTGCAGGATACAAAATTAATGCACAGAAATCTCTTGCATTGCCATATACTAATGATAAAAAATCTGAAAGAGAAATTAACAAAACACTCCCATTTACCATTGCAACAAAAAGAATAAAATACCTAGGAATAAACCTACCTAGGGAGACAAAAGACTTTATAGTATGCAGAAAACTATAAGACACTGATGAAAGAAATTAAAGATAATACCAACAGATGGAGAGATATACCATGTTCTAGGATTGGAAGAATCAATATTGTGAAAATGACTATACTACCCAAAGCAATCTACAGATTCAATGCTATCACTTTCAAATTACCAATGGCATTTTTTACAGAACTAGAACAAAAAATCTTAATATTTATATGGAGACACAAAATACCCCGAATAGCCAAAGCAGTCTTGAGGGAAAAAAACAAAGCTGGAGGAATCAGACTCCGTGACTTCAAACTATACCACAAAGCTACAGTAATCAAGACAATATGGGTTTGGCACAAAAACAGAAATATAGATCAATGGAACAAAATAGAAAGCTGAGAAATAAACCCATGCACCTATGGTTAGCTAATCTATGACAAAGGAGGCAATAGAGTGGTGCTGGGAAAACTGGACAGGTACATGTAAAAGAATGAAATTAGATCACTCCCTAACACCATACACAAAAAGAAACTCAAAACGGATTAGAGACCTAAATGTAAGGCCAGACACTATAAAACTCTTAGAGGGAAACATAGGAAGAACATTCTTTGACATAAATCACAGCAAGATTTTTTTTGATCCACCTCCTAGAGTAATGGAAATAAAAACAAAAATAAACAGATGGGACCAAATGAAACTTTAAAGCTTTTGCACAGTAAAGGAAACCATAAACAAGATGAAGAGACAACCCTGAGAATGGGAGAAAATATTTCCAAACGAATCAACGGACAAAGGATTAATCTCCAAAATATATAAACAACTCTTGCACCTCAAAATTAAAAAAACAAACAACCCAACCCAAAAATGGGCAGAAGACCTAAACAGACATTTCTCCATAGAAGACATACAGATGGCCAAGAAGCACAGGAAAAGCTGCTCAACATCACTAATTATTAGAGAATTACAAATCAAAACTACAAAGAGGTATCACCTCACACCAGTTAGAATGGGCATCATCAGAAAATCTACAAACAACAAATGCTGGAGAGAGTGTGGAGAAAAGGGAACCCTCTTGCACTGTTGGTGGGAATGTAAATTGATACAGCCACTATGGAGAAGAGTATGAAGGGTCCTTAAAAAACTAAAAATAGAATTACCATATGATCCAGCAATCCCACTACTGGGCATACACCCAGAGAAAACCATAATTCAAAAAGACACATGCACTCCAATATTCATTGCACCACTATTTACAATAGCCAGGTCATGGAAGCAACCTAAATGCCCATCGACAGATGAATGGATAAAGAAGATTTGGTACATATATTCAATGGAATATTACTCAGCCATAAAAAGGAACGAAATTGGGTCACTTGTAAAGCCGTGGATGGATCTAGAGACTGTCATACAGAGTGAAGTAAGTCAGAAAGAAAAAAACAAATTCGTATATTAATGCATATATTTGGAACCTAGAAAAATGGTACAGATGAACTGGTTTGCAGGGCAGAAATTGAGACACAGATGTAGAGAACAAACATATGGACCACAAGAGGGGAAAGCGGCAAGGGGTGAGAGTGTTGGTGTGATGAATTGGGAGATTGGGATTGACATGTATACACTGATGTGTATAAAATTGATGACTAATAAGAACCTGCTGTATAAAAAATTAATAAAATTCCAAAAAAAAAAAGAAATTGGAGGTGCACAGCTTCCATTACAGAGATTTTTGTGATGTTGTCAATGTCTTCAGAAGTCAATGTCATGACAACGTTCATCACTTTTAAAGAAGAGAATTGACAGAGAAGGGAAATGGTTATTATGGGATTATTTTCCAAGTTTCCCAGCCACATCTTATGAGCTGAGTTTAAAATAGCTCATAATGACCCCCATGGCAGTGGTGGTACTGGAAGGAAGTGAGGTATTGTTAATAAACAGTCAATCACGAAAGAGATATGTGGGTTTAGTGCTGGATCTTCACGGATATTATTTTTGTCAATTCAGCTTAACAAGCATTTTGGGGCCCATTCTATTTCCTCCATTATACAGTGAGAGGGTTGAACCAGATTGTTTCTAGGGGTCATTTCCAACTTCAACATTAATTCCTAGGTCACCAGTTACCTAAGCCAAACACATAAAATACCCAAACCTGGAGCACACAGCTTGCTCCACTGGCTCAAGACCTCCTAGGAAGGTCTCACTCCACTGCTTTAGTTTCCACCTCTAACTCAGCAACAAACAGAGTAAAGAAAGCACCAGTCTCCGTTTATGTGTTCATAGGTAGTGCTGCTCCTCCATTTGCCTTCACTGGGAGTTTGGAGGAGAATGGATACATGTATATGGATAGCTGGGTCGCTTTGCTGTTCACCTGCAACTATCATGACATTGTTAGTCATCTATACTCCTATATAAAATAAAAAGTTTCAAAAAAAAAAAGCAAGTTATTTACCTTCTTCATACACCAGGTCTTTACATAAAAATCACCTCTTGAGTGAGTCCTTCCCTTGCCAACCTAACGTTTCAGTCTCCAAACCAACAACTGTATTTCCTTTCCTCCTTTACTTCTTTCTCTTTGCACTTATCACCCTGTATTTTTATAAATGTGGTTTGTTTTTGAGGAGAATGAGTTCATTGAGGGCAAGGATTTTTGCCCCTTTTTTTCACTGCTGTATCCCCAGTGCCTAAAATAATGCTTGGTGCACAGCAGGTGGTCAATAAATATTGGTGGAATGAATGAATGAATGAATCAGTAGTTTCCTCCCAGGACAATTATGAACTAAATTTCCAGTTAATACCATTAAGATTTCACCCCATCCCCTTCCTAATTGTATATCTTCAATGTTCTACCTGCTATACAGATTATAAAAGAACTTTTAAAACTCTGATTTTAAATCTTGGCGTTAAGATACTTCTAATCTGCAACATAATCCACATCCTCAAGCATACTAGAAATCAGCAAATACAACACCCATGTGTCCCTTAGAGGCTCCCTGAAAAGGTGAATCAAAGTTAAAAACTCAGAAATGTGAAAAGTATGTTAAAATGCTTCATGGTAAGCACTGGTTGAATATAAACGGAACCTAGATAAAACAAGTTTATTGTAAAGATTCTTCTTACATTCGTCCCTCAAAAGCACCAACTGCAGCTGAAGGGCCCTAAAAACAGCTTGGACAACAGTCAATTAGAAATGTCTCAAAACCATGGCCATGTTATAACACTGTGGTTTACCTTCAAAGATAAAGTGAGTTTACTACAGGAGGAGACTGAGGCAGCCACATGGTTTCAAAGATGGTTTCAAAATCTCCCAAGTGAAGAGAAGGCAAGGTTACCTAAGAGATGATGGGAGGCTGAAAGCTGGATATGTATGAGAACAGTTTGGAACAGTAACTGGAAAATTTACTAAGGAGTTGAGAGGAATGACAATAACTTTATGGCCATGCCAAGAGTTGTGTAATGCACCAACTCAAAAGTGATTTTACTACCTCCACACATACAACCTTCAGGGGTCTTTATTTCTAATCAAATCATTTCTCTCACAAACAAGCAGCCATAAATTAAGGAAAACAAATAAATAATATGTTTATGTCAATAAACATAAAAAAAGTCAAAATTCTAAGGGTTCATTTATAATCTGCACAGCATGGTATAACATTGAAGATATACCCCTGTTTTACCTTAATAGAAAATACAGATGAGTGCATACTCTCACACCTTATTTCTGCATTTAGAGAGGAAATCTACTAAATGGTAAATGGGAATGTGAAAAAAAAACCTCACTACCAGAAAAAGTCCCTAATGTATTTATTACTTCTGATTTGGGGCTTTAGGGAATTAGATATATTATCTTTTTAAAGTCCACCTGGAAAAGCTTCTTTGCTTTTCAGAATTAATGTTTGGATGATAAAAAAGTAAATCAACCAGCTAAATTTAGTCCTTTTGACACGAAAGAAAGGAAAGCAGAGACCCCATCTTTGGCATTCGTGAAAATGAAGAGATTGTAATCTTAAATTTATAGTGTAGAATCTGTAAAGGTTCTACCTAGTCTCATGTTTTGTGGATTGACTATGTACAGCAATTATTTTCAAGAACAGCAGCAGGAAGTAAAAAGAGAAGATGGGAAAAGCAAGGTTCTGCATCTTGAGCAGCTTTTTCTAGACAGGAGAAAATCTTACACAGGCTGTGAACATAAAGAGACTCTGAGGGAAGCAGGCCACGTGATGGAAAAAGGAGAGAAAATTTTAAATGTCAGTGCAAATGGCAGCAGTCACTAGAGTCCCAAGAGCATCAGTGGGGTAAACAGGACCTCTCTACACCCCACCCTTCCCTACTTACATTAATTAATGTTGATCCACCCTGAAGTAGTAAGCAGATGCTGCCTTGATGTTCCCAAATGCCCTCCAGTGGGGCAATCTCAAATGAAAACCCTCAGTCCTTCCAGCAAAACTGATTTAACATTCTTAATCCAAGAAAAATGCTTTTCAACTTTCATGTGCCAATATGCCCAAATAAAAGAGGCTGATGAAATGATAAAAACACAAGCTTTTAGAAGCAATGGTCAGAATGGAGAGATGGGGTTCCGGACTGGTTAGGGTGGTCATAATTATAAAAATGTCTTTATACAAGAGAGACAATATTCTTTGGTACTTGAGTGTTGTCTATTCTGATCTTGGCCCTTTAAGTAAGTAAAGCTGGACAACCTCTGTCACACTCATTTTAGGGACCTCTAAAAAGCCCAAATGTAACAACCACCTTCTGCACCCCTGCTCTGCCTTTCCCATCTCCAAGTGGCCTTCCAATTACCTGACCCTCACACTCTTCTATGCTCTCCTCTTCCTGGTTCTCAGATCTCCTACCTTGCCCAAGCACTGCCTCATTTTGATGACCCAATTGGACCCATTTCTCCAGGTGATTGATTCAACTGATCTCATTCAACTATCAATTTTGTATACCCTCTGGTTTTCAATGTCTCTGAAGTTCCAGATAAAGGATAGTCCCACTGGACTAATGCACACCAGAACTGCTCCCCAGTCTACTATTCAGGGAAGAAGAATCAGACAGGAGCAAGCATTTCCAAGTGGTAAAAGGTTTATATTTACTTATTTAAATACTGTTGCAGTCATCTACAAACCCCTGGATCATGTCGCTTATTCCTTGAAGAGTTTAGCCCTTGGTTCATTGTAACTCTCTCCAACACCCCTCCTGTCATAATTTTTGGTGATTTCAATATCCACCAGATAGTTATCCAATAATACCCGTGTTACTCATTCCTTGAATTTCTCCTCCCCAGTGAACTTGTCCTTGAGCTAAACCTTAGCACCTATGCTCGCGGCTGAATCGTGGCACTACTAATAACTGTACCTCTCCACTAATCTCAATTATAATCATCACCAGCTTCAATCTAAATGCAAGGTTCCACTCTTCTACTAGACCCCATATTCCATGCTTAGTCAGTAACTCTTCTCATGATATTTCCCTCTATTCCCTCTCTTTTAGATCATTCCTGTCAAAATTCACATGCCGCAATATCTCCTATTCAAAAAGGAAGGTGATGTCCTAATGTCCACCAGCTTTATAAAAGAGCAGTACAACCCCTCTCTCCCTGTCACTCCCTATTCCATCTATCCTACTTCATTTTTCTCCATAGTGCTTATTATACTATAGAGAAAAAAACTATACAGTTATTTGTTTGTTTTTCATCTGTGTATCCTCACTAGAATGTAAATTTCACGGTGAGAAACTGTTTTGTTCTATTAAATGTTTCTAGTGCCTAAACCGTGGCCTAGAACATGAAAGGCAGTCAATTAAAAACTGATTGATTAAGTAAGTAATCTGTCAAGGCATCTTCATGCATTTCTCCCCATTAACAACCACTAGAGAGCAAGTCTGTTCCCTCCTACGTCTGTACTTCTACAGTGTCTTTAGATGTCTTGACCAAGGTTATTTATTATCTTTCTTTTAGCTGCCTCTGTAGCATGTTAGACTCAGCAAACAAACAAACAAACTTGTTTCCTGGACCACTAATAATCCTAAGCATCATCCCTAATATATTTCTCACTTTTTCTCCACAGTTCATATTGTCAGTCTTTCCCTGTTTGGTTGAACATCCGAAATCTAACTGATTATGACTGTTTGTGCTTCAATTATATTCACCAGATCACATATCCATAGGCAATATCAGAAATCATCCCCAACCATACTACTCAATAGTAGAAAACTAACATCTCCCAGTATGAGAGGCAGTGAAGGTGGTGTTGTGATACAGAAGCTACTTGAGTATTATAGTATTTCCATATATGTCTGCAAGGATAGTGGCTTCAAGATGGTTTGGATACCCATTAACTGCAACATCTAGATGCATCTTCTGATTACCATGTCTTACATGACAAACCAAGTGTATTCCAGATTGCCAGGCTGCTAAGTGGGTGGATGACTGGAAGAGGGGGCATTGATAATGTTAATGAGGACTTTTGAGGCATCTAATTAGTATAGGTTAAAACTGCATGTAATCAACCTAAACGGTGTGGACCTTTCTCCAAAACCTCCTGAAACTAGTCTATTATTCCAGTAAAAATAATAGTGGTTAATGAGTTAATATGAAACCTTAGGCATTGTTCTGTGATAACTTGTCTCCATTGTCAAGCAAGCACAGGAAGCTAGTTTGTTACTCCATGATGAGGTAACAAATTACTCATGATAACTCCTACCCCTCCTTATTTATCGTCTCCTGAGAAGTATAACAGAAATAATATTCTCTTTACTCGAGATGTTTTTCCAAGCATTGCTTCTATGGATCTAATCACATTTTCATTGACAAGATCCTTTCTATGAAAGGGGAAAGTGACTCTTAAATATTTACAGTGTGATTATTTATACACAATTCCAATCATCCTTAGAAATATTTCTGTGAGAACAAACAGCAAGAAAAGCCATGCTCTTAGTTTCAACATGGAAATATTCAATACTCATTGTCTTACTGAATTTAATACCAAACATGAATCATTAGGAAACTGGATTAAAACTGTAAGTAGAAAGCAACTATCTAGTATTTTAATCAAAATAATCCCTTTAATACTATCTTACAGCCTTAGAAATAGAAAGGCAGCTAATAAGAAAACTACAATCCTGTGAGGATGACATATCAAAGCCAAAACAAACTCCTTGGCATAATTTCTGCACAAAAGCTGTTAACCCCCTAAAACAGTGCTGCTGTTAATTTGCTTAAAGTAGAACTGTGTAAATTTGAGAACACTGGAGTGTCACTCTCCATTTCCCTCAGACTCTGAGAAAATTTACAAGTTTTTGTTTACCTGTCACATTGGTGTGACACTGAATATTGTATAATCAATACATTTTTCCTAAATGTATGTGCTCAAAAAATTCATGATGGGGGCCCACGCCCCCAACTATCACAGGTTCTCATGGAGCTGGTTAATGGGGATGGCAATGCCTTATTTACAGACTATAGGTCTCTAGGATAGGAAACCAAAGATGTAGCCCCATTCCCTTTAGTGTTAAAAATATAGGATCACAGAATAATTCTTTACTGTGCCTTTTTTCGCTAAAGTTTGAAGCAAGACATTGACCAAAGGCCACAATAAGAAACTTTAAAGATTCAAGTGAACCACAGCTAAGAAAGGATAAATCAAAATCAACACCTTTCACTATAAGCCCAAATCCAATTATATTGTCCCCGTCCTTCACCATGTAGTACTGAGTACTTACAAATCCTAATATCTGTCTTCTGATATTTTATTTATAATATTTAGGACAAACCACTCTGTATCCCCAAACCAGAACCTTACACTCTCCTTTTCCATACTTTGGCTCATGTGATTTCCAGCTCCTGAAATGCGTTGTGCCTTCATCCTCATAACGAAATCCTAAATTCCTTAGGTTTGATTTAATTCTTACTTTTAGGGGGACTATGAAACTATAAAGGGTAGAAAAAATAAAGTAATTCTGAAGATCATTTGAGACCAAACTTCTTTTTTACTAAAAAGGACTCAGGAGTTCTGTAAAGCCTGTGTGACTTGTTCCCGTATAAGAGGCAGGTATGGACTGGCTTCCAGGCCCACATCCCCCTAACTCCTAATCCAAAGCACTGTATGATTTCTCCAGCTCAGCTGTGACCTCCTCTTTCCCTGGTCTCCCTCGGCCTTGAATGTCCATTGCATTTGTTTGGCAATCACTATGCACCACCAATGGCCTCTCCCCCTGTGGTCATATGTGTGCCTAATACCTGCACCTGGATCTTAAGTTTCTCCTCACAGCATCTGGCACAAAGCAGCCCTCAAGAGCATTTGTTCCACCTCACTACAATATCTGCAACAACCAATGTTCTCACTATCTTATACATCTGTTGAAACCTTGAACTTAGGTGGAACTTTATGTCAGCAACCTGCAAGGTCAAACTTACTTCGTTTTCTCTTAGTCCAAAAGCTAAAGTCTTCACGCCATTTATACACTTCAGGGGCAGCAGCCACTAAACACCTGTAGGACTTCCAAGATCCTCATTACACTGTTCTGTGCATGGAACCAAGATCCTGTGGAATTTCAGAAATAGGGGACCAAATTTTTCTTTTTTTAACATTTTTACTGGAGTATAATTGCTTTACAATGGTGTGTTAGTTTCTGCTTTACAACAAAGTGAATCAGTTATACATATACATATATCCCCATATCTCTTCCCTCTTGCATCTCCCTCCCTCCCACCCTCCCTATCCCACCCTTCTAGCTGGTCACAAAGCACTGAGCTGATCTCCCTGTGCTATGTGACTGCTTCCCACTAGCTATCGATTTTACATTTGGCAATGTATATATGCCATATATACACTACCACTCTCTGACTTTGTCCCAGCTTACCCTTCCCCCTCCCCATATCCTCAAGTCCATTCTCTAGTAGGTCCGCATCTTTATTCCCATCTTGCCCCTAGGTTCTTCATGACCATTTTTTTTTTTTTAGATTCCATATATATGTGTTAGCATACGGTATTTGTTTTTCTCTTTCTGACTTACTTCACTCTGTAAGACAGACTC
>NC_041225.1:68937837-68971087 GCF_002837175.3 Physeter macrocephalus
TTTATCTCTGGGCTTTCTATCTTGTTCCATTGATCTATATTTCTGTTTTTGTGCCAGTACCATACTGTCTTGATTACTGTACCTTTGTAGTATAGTCTGCAGTCTGGGAGCCTGATTCCTCCAGTTCTGTTTTTCTTTCTCAAGATTGCTTTGGCTATTCGGGATCTTTTGTGTTTCCATACAAATTGTGAAATTTTTTGTTCTAGTTCTGTGAAAAATGCCAGTGCTAGTTTGATAGGGATTGCATTGAATCTGTAGATTGCTTTGGGTAGTATAGTCATTTTCACAATGTTGATTCTTCCAATCCAAGAACATGGTATTATCTCTCCATCTGTTTGAGTCATCTTTAATTTCTTTCATCAGTGTCTTACAATTTTCTGCATACAGGTCTTATGTCTACTTAGGTAGGTATATTCCTAGGTATTTTATTCTTTTTGTTGCAAAGGTGAATGGGAGTGTTTTCTTAATTTCACTTTCAAATTTTTCATCATTAGTATATAGGAATGCTAGAGATTTCTGTGCATTAATTTTGTATCCTGCTACTTCACCAAATTCATTGATTAGCTCTAGTAGTTTTCTGGTAGCATCTTTAGGAATCTCTATGTATAGTATCATGTCATCTGCAAACAGTGACAGCTTTACTTCTTCTTTTCTGATTTGGATTCAGGGACCAAACTTAAAGGGACAAAGAAAATGTGGAGTCAAGTTGTTAAGCCGAGTGAAGAAGCAAGTGATGCTATGATGTGGGGCAGAGAGAATATGGGCTATAGATCAGGCATTCACCTCAATTTCTTGGGAAGCTCCCTGACTTCCAGCATGCTGATGTTCAGGAAGCTGCTAAGTCTGACCCTTCAGTTTCCTCCTTCTCTGACTCAGGTGGTGGGATAAAGATTTCTGAGGTATCTCATATCTGCTCTTCTAATTCTTACATGGCTGTCACTGTCATCACCAACTGGCCATCTCTGCAGGCCCAGAGGATCTTGTTACCTCTCAGAGTAACAAATGCCACTCTTGCCCATAGCAACCACAGTTGCCTAGGATAATTTCACACATACAAGGGCCTTGAGCAAGGAGAACAATTAAGACCCTGTGTGCAGGTGGATGGACACACCTGCTCTTGCCTCTGCTGCTCTCTGCCAGTGAAAGCTACCTCAGGGAGGTTTTAACCAGAGATCTTTCCCACTCCTGTACCAGACGCTTGAAACTCTCACAGATATATTCTTTTCCATTCTGTCCTCTCAGACTGCCACACACCCAAAGTGTCAGGAATCCCTCTGTCCTAGGTATCAAGTAGACCCACCCCATCCTCCCTGTGCACTAAGCTATTTGCTCATGAGTTAACTTTCCCCATCTTCCAAACACATATGATCTCTTTTTCTGATACCTTAGTTTTCCGTCTTTTATTTTGGTGTGCTAGGACAAAGTTTTCACTGTACTTCTGTTCTCACAAAGGTTCTTGGCATTAAGCTCTTGCTGAAAATTCCTTTTAAAGTAAGAGTCTTCATCAAAGTCCTGGCTAAGGAGCTTTGGCTTTTCTTCAGGAAGCTCCGCAAGGTACATGTTGTTGGCTTTGCTTCTTCCTCTAGTGATGACCAACTGGTGTGGCAGCCACGCCTCTTATCCTGCATCTTCAGACTGTGGTTCTTTCTGTGCATCCTCTCACACTCTAAAACTCTGCCAGAGGTTTATCCTTCACCTCTTTGGTAAGAATGATTTCCTGTTTGGCAGTCAAGCTGGAAACCAACACTTTGATTTTATGGAAAGCTGCTAAGCCTCTTCCAGGTTTACATTCAAACCAATCATATCCAGCTCCAAATCAGGTCCATTATGCTAATGCTGAAGACAGGTGTATATAGAGTCACCACCACCACCACAATCTTTAAACAGTACCTGTTATGCAACTACTTGCTTCTAATATGGCACAAAACAATTAACCACCATGGATGCTGTCCTCTTGAAAATTACAACCCAAGACACATGAAACATATAATGTATTCAGGGAACATAAAATAATGTATAAGCCAATATATAAACATACAGTTGAATAAATTTATACTAGGTAGGTGAATAGTTTACTCTTAAGATTTGTTTGCACTTGGTTATTACAATTCTCCTAGGAGAAAGCCAAACAGCAATGTATTTTTAAATAGATAAGCACTAAGCTTTGCTTCAGAACTTACAACCAGAAGCCAAAATGTCTCCAACTCATTACTATCTGATATGAAATATAGAGATGAGCTAGGATCGATAAACATTTCTACATAGAGTGTTATTTCATCAGTGCTGAAACCACCCAAAGGTCCTAGTGGTACAAATGGGCAGAAGCAAACACTCTTGGAAATGTCCCACAGGGTACCAGATGGTCTTCCCCACACTGATAAATAGGCAATGGATCCAGATTCATACTTTGCTAAAACTACTTATTAATTACTATTTGCTTACTTTTCCTCAATAACAATAGTGTCTGGACTATGCTACTTCCTAAAGACAGCTGTCTTTAACCTCCAATTGAGGCACAACAGTAATTGTTATTTTTAGCTGCTCGATTCTGTGCCAATAGACAGACTCAAAGATGATGGCAAAGGCCACATAGGTAACTGAAATAAATAAGTACTCTTTGGGATGTGTTTGATGAATAGAAGTTTTTACCACTGTTTAAGATAAGTTTAAGTCAGTAATGCAAAAATTCTCCTAGAACGTGGCTGATTCTGAACCATAACATTAGAATGGCTTATATGTAAACAGATTTGGGAAGAAGAAGAACAAAATCAGGGCAATATCTTCTACTCCCCTACTTGTAAAAGCAAGCTTCCACTTTACGTTTACATTCTCTGAAAGTACGTTATTAATGCTGCCCTTAAATGATGATCAGTCAGCCACATCTGCCATAACTCAGGCTGCCCTGCCAACCATTATCTGGATCAGGCAGTCTAGATACAGCTAGTAAATCATAGCTTCTGACACACTTGCCATAGTAGTGTATTCTTTGCAATTAATTTTCTTATAATTTCTGACCAACATTCATGGTAGAATCTGGCATATATTAATGGCCCTCTACTCACCCACAACTTCATTAATAATAGGGAGAAATTAGGAGATAGAATTTCTTTCATCTCTAAAAACAAAGGCTGTTTCAATTTTAAAAAGAAAAGCATACTATTTAAATTGGTAGGTGGTGAATGTGGGGGAAAATAGAGGTAACAGGTAGCCAACAAGAGATATACAATATATTTTTGCAGAAAGTCAGACATTGAAACACTTGGTGACAACAATTTAAAAATAGAAGTACCATTTTTATGAGTAGGAAGACTCAATGTCACAAAGGCAATTTTCCCTAAATTATCAGAGTAATAGAATCAATGTAATTCAAAAAAAAATCAACATATTTTAATTAAATTGTCAAGCTAATTTGAAAATTATTTGAAAGAATAAAAGACCAGGAATAGACAAAATATTACTGAAAATGATCAAGGTAGAGAGATGTGCCCACATATATCAATATCTATCATAAAACAATAGTAATTAGGATAGTGTGCTCTTCATGTGGTGATAAATAGATCAAAAGGCAGAATGAAGAGTCCTTATGTTTTTAAATCTACATAATTAGTACAATGGTCAATGTAACATTTGACAATTTTTATTTTTATTTTTTTTTTATATTTATCAATGTTGATACATTCAGACCTAGTTATTTCATTTTATCTATGTAGTAGTCCATCATATGAATAGACCTTAATTCTTCTGGTCCTCTATTTGTGTTTATTTAGGTTAGTTCTCAGTAATCCACTTATACATCGTCTGATGAACACTTTTGTCTTTGTGCACCTGCACGAAGGCATATTTAGGATAATATTGTTGTCTGTACATAAGATATGCTTATCTTCAAAGTTACAAGTTGTTTTACAAAGGAATTACAATATTTTACACTCCCATCAAAGGTCATCTTAATATACACCTTCACCAATTTGGTATTTTCAAATTTTTTTATTTTTGCCTATTTGGGTAGAGTGAGCTTTTATTTTTGCTTTAGTTTCATTTACCTTGTTACAATTGTGATTAAGTATATTTATTGGTCACTTAGATTTCCTCTTTAGTTAATTATTTATTGATATCTTTTGCCCTTTTTCTATTTTATTCTATCATCCTTATCTTCCTATTAAAAAAACTTTATTATAAAATATTCATACATGCAAAATTTTTTTAAATAATAAAATCAAAATATGCATCATGTATCTACTACCCAACTTTAATACATTCTCTGTTTACCAAATTTGTTTCACATTTTTTAAAACAAAATCATTCCAAATAAGCTTAATAGCCATGCATGCCATCTTCATTCCAGTATAATATTTGATAGCATATTTAAATTTTACAAAAATGTTATCATTCTATAGCTATCACATCACAAATTTCTTTTTCCTTTTTTTTACTCAACATTTTACCTCATACTAATACTTGGAGCACATGATCATTTTGATTTTTTTATAGTACTGTATTATATGAATATGCTATAATTTGTTTATTAATTTTCCTCTAATGAATATTTATACTGTTTTCAGATTTTCACCACTGTAAGCAATTTAGCATTGAACATTCTTATTATATTTCCTCCTATAGTTATACACCTAGCATAGGCAATCTTCAGGTTCACTACACATTGGTTTAATTTCCATCCCCTTCAGCAGTCGATGAGATTCCTATTTCCCCACATCCTCTACTGTTATACATCAGTTTTTCATATAAATAAGTATATATCAATTTAGCACGGTCATAACTTTTTATTTCTGCAGTTATACTAGTGTAAAACTGTATTTTGTTTGATCATATGGTAGCTCTATTTTTAGATTTTTAAGGAAACTCCATACCTATTCTCCATAATGGTCGTACCAATTTACATTCCCACTAACAGTGTAGGAGGGTTTCCTTTTCTCCACACCCTCTCCAGCATTTATTGTTTGTAGATTTTTTGATGACGACCATTCTGACTGGTGTGAGGTGAGCAACCCCACTCCAGGGCATATATCCAGAGAAAAACCATAATTCAAAAATATACATGCACCCCAATGTTCATTGCAGCACTATTAACAATAGCCAGAACATGGAAGCAACCTAAATGTCCATTGACAGATGAATGGATAAAGATGTGGTACTTATATACAAAGGAATATTACTCAGTCATAAAAAAAGAACAAAATAATGCCATTTGCAGCAACATCAATGGACCTAGAGTTGTCATACTGAGTGAAGTAAGTCAGACAGAAAAAGACAAATATCAAATGATATTACTTATATGTGGAATCTTAAAAAAATGGTAAAAATGAACTTACTTTCAAAGCAGAAATAGAGTCACAGATGTAAAAAACAAACTTATGGCTACTGGGGGGATGGAGAGGGAGGGATAAATTGGGAGATTGGGATTGACATGTACACACTGCTATATATAAAATAGATAACTAGTAAGAACCTACTGTATAGCACAGGGAACTCTACTCAATACTCTATAATGACGTATATAGGAAAAGAATCTAAAATAGAGTAGATATATGTGTATGTATAATTGATTCACTTTGCTGTACAGCAGAAACTAACAACATTGTAAGTCAACTATACTCCAATAAAAATTTTTTTTAATTTAAAAAAAGATGTTGGGGCTTCCCTCGTGGCGCAGTGGTTGCGCGTCCGCCTGCCGATGCAGGGGAACCGGGTTCGTGCCCTGGTCTGGGAGGATCCCACATGCCGCGGAGCGGCTGGGCCCGTGAGCCATGGCCGCTGAGCCTGCGCGTCCGGAGCCTGTGCTCCTCAACGGGAGAGGCCACAGCAGAGGGAGGCCCGCATACCACACACACACAAAAAAAAGATGTTATATATGGGGGAAAAAACCTGTATTTTGTTGTTTTGATTTGTATTTACTGATTACTAGTTAATTTGAACATCATTGCTAACCTACAAAGCCAATTTAGGTTTCCTCTTCTGTGAATTGTCTGTTCATGTCTTTCCCACATTTGTCCATTGGGTTATTGGACTTTTTATGTTCTCAAGCTACTATTTCTTTGACACTTACGTGTACACCAAATATCTTCTTCCAGATTGACTTTTATTTTAATGTTATCTGTTTATCACTCTAAATAAATTTTAAATTTTAATTTAGTGAAATTTAGCTTTATATGGCTTGTGCTTTTTGTGAATAGTTTTAAATGTTTTTCTCTACTCTGAAATTAAATGGTATTCTCCTATTTATGCAGTTTTTATTTTAATACGTTGCTGTATGATATTTTGTAATTCTACCTACAATAGATTTTTATGTATGATGTGAGATAGGGATCTAATTATATCTTTATTTTCCTATTTAGATAGCCAGCTGTGACTGCTCCATTCAGCAAATCGATTATCTCCATTGATTTCTAATATCCTTGTCATATACCAAGCTTTCATTTATGTAGGTGTGTTTCTCTGAACTCCCTATTTTGTTCTGTTAGGGACAGTGGGATTCCCATATAATATAACCCGTTCTTCTCTACTAGAGTTCAAAACCATTTAAGACATATCAAGGCAAGGGGAGATAAAAATATCTGCTACTTGACAAAGTCTACTTAGTGCTTTAGGGTCCCTCTTTATGTTATTACTTGTTTGGATTATATATTTAAATGTTTGTTATATTTTTCCAGCATTTGTTAGTGTTTTTGATAAGATCAAGGTTTCTATTAGCTCATTCTACTATGTTGCTGTAACCTGAAGTCAACATGATGTAGTAACTTGGCAAGATTTACTTGTTACCTGCAATAATTATGTTACTTGACAACAGTTATGCCAAAAACTTACACATTTACAGTTATTTCTACCACCTTATTTTGTAGTTTCTACTTACCATTCATTGCTTTGCTTCTTTTGTTCTTTTTCCTGTCTTTGATTAGGCTGATAAAAATTTTTGTTATATCTTTGTTTGAAAGCTAAAGATCAAAAAGTTGCTTTTAAACACTTTCTTAAAGTGTTAAGATATCTCTTATCTGTGAATTTTTCTAAAAGTCAAAGTTCAACTTTATATACTCCTCTTGATAATATGATTTAATCACCCTTGAACTTTACAACATATTTTATTATTGTGTTGAAATTTAGTTTTATCTTGTGTTGGGAAAAAGCACCATCAATGGTTAAATTTCATTATCTTTTCTTTTAGTTTCTTTTATATTTTTTTATAAACTTCCTCCTCGGTTCAGTTTTCTTCTTGCTGAACTATACCTATTTCCTTTAAAAGCACCATGGATTAGTAAGCTCTCCAAGTCTTAGTGTGATTTTTTTTTTTCATTTTGCCCTCACTCTTGAAAGAGTGTTTGGCTAGGTATGAAACTCAGTTGACTGGTATTTTCCCTCAGCTCTTTGAAGTTTTCTGAGAGTGTTTCCCAGTGATGAGGAGCTGATGGGACCAAGGGACAGAGGCTACCAGAGTTGCCTCCAAATAAGAAGTAGAGAAGATTTTTGAGGCTCTCAGCCCTTTTCTTTCCAGAACACTTTCTTACTTTTGGCCAGCTGACACATGCTAGGCTGCACACAAAACCATCTCCTCTAGTCCCCTAACCAACATGAACATAGCCCCTTCTCTGGGCCAGGCTCTGAGCTAATCATTTCACACACAGTCTGACAATCATCTGACAATCCTATAATGACCCCAGTACAATGACAACCAGTAGGGGAATTTAGTTCTTAAAACTTTATTGCAGACTTCAGGTTGCATCAACAAGGGAGACTGAGCTAATAGACACCTTGATCTTACCAAAACAACAAACAAATGATGGGAAAAATATAACAAACATTTAAAAGCATAAATCAGGGCTTCCCTGGTGGCGCAGTGGTTGCGCGTCCGCCTGCCAATGCAGGGGAACCGGGTTCGCGCCCCGGTCTGGGAGGATCCCACATGCCGCGGAGCGGCCCGGAGCCTGTGCTCCGCAACGGGAGAGGCCACAACAGTGAGAGGCCTGCGTACCGCAAAAAAAATAATAATAATAAAATAAAATAAAATAAAAGCATAAATCAAACAAGACATAGCATATACAGGGACTAAGCAGGCTAAGTAAGGTGGTCAATGGGTATTCCTGCAAAAATCTCCAGAAAGCTGATTCTATGATGCCAGGTGAGCCAGCAGCCTCCTTTCCTGAGGTTATCCAGGCCAAGGTTTGCATGCAGACCTCCATGTCACCACAAATTTGAGCATCTTTTCTGGCCAGGCTGCCCCAATGCTGAGTTCAAGGCAGGCACATGGCCACAGCTTGCCCAGCTCTGTGTCTCCAAGCCTGGATGGTCAGGGTCAGCCTTCAGGCCATTCTCTGCTGCTGAGGCATTGGGCACAGCAGTCATGGATGCTGCCACATTCCCCTAGGACTCCTGAAGAATTGAAACCTAGATTTATCTTCATCTCAGAGGCACAATGTAGAAGAAGATCATTTATCTCAGAAAACATAAAGGAACTTGGATTACTTTGTCAGGATTTTTATTTCAAAACTGCCAGATTGATTCTTTATACATGCCTACACCTAGGCATAAGTTTTAGCAATCTTATTTGGAAAGGAATGATAATTAGAGAGAAAAAAAATACTTGCCTCTGAAATTGGCTACGGGGATGAAGCTGCACTTCATTTTAACCCCTGCTACCCTTGCAACTCATTGATTTCCAAATCAAAACTTCTGTTTGTATTTTGATTAGGATTCTTTCAGTTGTAAGTGACAGAAAACCCAATTCAAACCAGCATAAATGAAAAGGGGAACTTCTTGGATGGAATAACTAAAACATCTAGGTCTTTTTTCCAGAGGTTCAAAACGTCACTGACACTTGGCCTCTCCCCCTCTGATATTTTATTCTACTTTCTTCCACGTTAACTTCATTCTAAAGGTCCTTATAGTGACAAAATAGCTGTGCTTATATACTCACCCCTGAGCCAAGCACAGTGGCTATGGGAATATAATGTACTGATTGGCCAGATCTGAGCCACATACTAGCCTCACCCCTCCCCTCCCCTGCATGAAGAATAGATGAAGGTTACCCATAAGAAAAATGGGGTGATTTATCCATAAAATAGTGAGTAGGTGCTTCACGACCCAAGCAATAGATGCCTACTGCAAACTTTAATTAAATTAAATAATAATGGCAATTAACATACTTGGGTTTCATATACAAATTTAGGAGTACCTGAAATCATTTTTTAGTCTAAGTGTTTATTTAACTTGCATTAAAGATAAAAGAAAAACATATACTGACAGCAAGCTTTCTAAGCATTCTCCACTCATGTTAGTCAAACAATAGGACAAATAAATGAAATCTCACAGGCCTTAAAAACAATTTGTTGCTGATGTTGTTTTAGAGAAGATGAAGAGAGAAGGCATTAAAAATCAAATATACAGATTCAGCTTGATCTCAGAATTCTGGTCTTGAAAAACAAAAAGTGAGTGAGCCAGCATTAAGTACAACATTCCCTCTCTGGTGTTTGTTGTCTTTATTTTTTCCATTAAAAATTTATGTGTTGTTCCTAAGGGAGCTAAAGTAATTAGAGATGAAAAATCCTCAATGATTCATACTCCCTCCCATCTCTGTAGGGTTTCATAGGAAACCGCTTTGACATATCATCTGCTGTAAATTACTTTAATGGCTTCTCGACCATATTTAACTCCTACCGATAAAAGTGATTTAGGTCCTTAATTTGTGCAACACCTGAACACACAAACATCAATACCATTCAGAGATCTAGAAGAATGTCATTTGTTATAGTACTTAAAAGCAAATTAAATTTGTCTCCAAAAAATATTAGTCATTTTAACGTTCATCTCCGTGTAATCAAATAGTTTCAATTAGATTAATAGCACTGAATTCTTTGCAGACATTTTCATAGATAAGAGTTTTAACATGAGAATAGGTATTAAACATGAGAATAGGTATTGCTAAAATAATAGTATTTCAAGTACACTCATTTCTAATATATCTGAAAATTAAGGCTAGCACTTATTGAGTACCCTTGTGTGCAGAGAAGGTACTATATTCTCTTAAAGCATTTGAGTGCACTGACAAGATGAATTGATTTTGAAAACATTAACTGATAAGGATTTTATTTTAAATTCTAAGTCTATTCAAAATGTATGTGCTCCTCAAAGTAACAAGGAAACAGTTATTTTCCACATTGGATACATGACTTGTATCGATTCAAATTTCAAGTATCATAGGTTCAAGACCTTGAGGAGTTTAGGCTAAATTTAAAAGAAAGATGATCACAGGCAAATATACTTAAATAAAAATGAGTGCATTTTTGTGAACTGAAGAAATAGAGCATTTTTTTTCTTATGAATCATCTTGCCAGTCAGTCTCTTCCATATTGCTATTTATGTACTCTGCTTTTCTCAATATCTCACAAAATATTCAGGGAGTTGGGAAAATGTTTTTTACTTAAAACTGTCCCACATTTGCAAATTGGTTAAGATACATATACGTACACATGTGCACACACACTCATATATAAATTCCACAAGCTCGTTGTTTAGGGTGGCGTGACAGACTGAGATATGCATTATTCAATCAAAACAGCAAATAAAAACTCGAATTTAGTACCAAATTATGAATGAAACAACACGGTGTATAAAACAAAGAATTCTCAATAAAAGGTGGTTAACAGAGAATAGGAATATTTTAGAAATGCTTACTATGAAATAAAGCAAGATGAAAAATTTAAAGCCTTAGCCTTAAACATAAGAGTAAATTAGGATATATTTCTATTTGAAAATCTATATTTATTAGTTAAATTATGGAGTTAATATATCTACATTGGGAAACTAGCTACCTGGGAAGAAAGAGGCCCAAAAGTGAAATTTCTCATTAGACCTAAATTAGGTTTCGATATTGAGAAGAGAAAGTCTTTAAAAGGCAAGTTATAGTTTTATAAGAGACGTAAAAAACTAAGCTGAAATATTACTCAGCCATAAAAAAGAATGAAATATTGCCATTTGCAGCAACATGGATGGACCTAGAGAATATTCTACTGAGTGAAGTAAGTCAGACAGAGAAAGACTAATACAACATGATATCCTTTGTATGTGGAATCTAAAAAACAATACAAATGAATCTATATACAAAACAGAAACAGACTCACAGATATAGAAAACAAACTTATGGTTACCAAAGAGGAGAGTGAGGTGGGGAGGGACAAGTTAGGAGTATGGGATTAACAGATACAAACTACTATATAAAAAAATAGATAAGCAATAAGAATTTACTATATAGAACCGGAAATTATGTTCGACATGTTGTAATAATCTATAATGGAATATAATCAGAAAAAAATAATGGAATCACTAAGCAGTACACCTGAAACTAACACTATATTGTAAATCAACTATACTTCAATTAAAAAAAAAAAAGTTGAGCTTCCCTGGTGGCGCAGTGGTTGAGAGTCTACCTGCCAATGCAGGGGACACGGGTTCGTGCCCCCGTCCAGAAAGATCTCACATGCCGTGGAGCGGCTAGGCCCATGAGCCATGGCCACTGAGGCTGCGCATCTGGAGCCTGTGCTCTGCAACGGGAGAGGCCACAACAGTGAGAGGCCCGTGTACCGCAAAAAAAAAAAAAAAAAAAAGTTGAACACATGAAGGAAAACAATATAAGAATTCTAGAAAGCCCCTTTCTCCATAGCTTTAACCATCCCCCCCTAAGCACCTATGTATTTACATGCCATCTATGTTCCTTTGAAGATTCTTCTCACCCCAAACCCACTCAGCGCAGAGAGTACATTTTCTGTATTATCTTTCCAGAACCTTTCTAGTCGTTTTCCATAGTTCCCACCTCTGTGTTCTCAAGTACTTGGTTCACACTGTGTTTTTAAAAATCATAACAATTAATATTTATGTAGGATTTATTGTCATTCTACGTAGGCCTTTATATACTCATGACAACCCAGTGAGGTGGTGCTACTTAATTTAAAAATAAAGAGTCTAAGGCCTTCAGTGGTGCACTGACTGACATGGTCACAAGGCTAACATGCAATAGTACCAAGTTTACACCCAGGAGATCTCATATTAGATAATTCCCTATGATGCAGCTTCCACAGACAATACTGACCCTGAGCATAACGGGTTTTGTTTAGTCTGTCTGGGCTGAAAGGCAGGTTTTTAAGGAGAGAGCATTTCTTGCTCATATTTTCACATCAGAATATAACAAAGGCCCTAGGACCTTATTGACCTCAAATGTCTGCTGAATAAATGAATGAATAAACAAATGACTGAAAGTTTGCTACTTATTGATTAAAATTTTCTTGGATAAAACAAGACAATGCTTGTTAAGTTCTATACAAACACTAGGTGGCCTGGCATTCTGTTCTTTTCACTGTATTGTGTGTGTGTACATACATATATATACATATATGTGTATGTATCAGAACTAATTAAAAATAAATGGAAATGTATCCAAGATCAAATAAATTTTATCAGTTTTTCTTAGTCCTCCAAATTTCATCTATAAGTCTCTTTTTTAAGCACCTTTCTATTCAACTTTTTCAAAAGAAGTATTTGCCTTTTAATGGGAAGTCAGCATTTCATCATAAAGATAAAACACAATGTGCTCAACTTATTCTGCCTTCTAGAAGTTCCTTTTTATCATGAGTACTTAGCCAGTAGAAAAGATAGATTCCAAAAGAAAATATATTTCAGGCATGAGAGATCAGAGCTCTACTAGACTGAAAAGAATGAAAAATGAAGCTTCCATTTCCATTGTACTGAAAGATATAATTTGCAAATGCTCCATTATCACTGAACTTCTGTTCCAGAGTCCATGAGAGCAGAACAAGGAAAGAACTTGCATATCACAAAAAATCAGTCAGCTCTGAGTTTAAGTAAAAGTTTGAACCATGAAGCATTCCGCAGAGTCTTGATTATTTGGACAACATGACGTTTTACTCAAATAGCATTTTGTGTGTCTCCCAGCAAACTATTTCTAATAAATCACTTTCAGAACTGGTAGCATTAGTAGTTAAGTTACAAAGTCTGTCTGTAATTACTGCTGATAACCTCAATGGCAGTGATTCTTGGTGGTTGAGCCCAAACCCTTTCGAGCATCTGATAAAAGCTATGGATTCTCTTCCTAAAACAAAACAAAACAAACAAACAAAAAAACCCCACATATACAAATAAGGATAAATAGTTAAAATTTGCATGGCATCTCAAGGGAGTCACAAATGCCCCAAAGTCCACTCACAGGCTCCTCCTGTTTCATAGTTCCCCCCAGTCCCTTTAAATACCTGGGCTCTGAGAAGAACTCAAGACTTTGTCTCTCCCCAGGTCTTTTCTATGGAGGAACCACTCTGAAAGACAAGGACACAATGGACGGCTCAGGAAGACACAAAAGAAGCCATGACACTAAGTGGTAGAACTTTCACGAGAAAGCAGAAAGCACTTATTCAAATTAGATTTGGGAAAATGTTCACTTCTCTCGAACTTTTTCTGCAAAATTCAGTCCTTCATTTAACATTGACTGAGTTCCTACTCTGGGACCCTACCTCCTGCTGCCCCTCAAGAGTCCAGGAAGAACCTACGCATAAAGAGTGGAGTAGACTGCTAGGGCCTGACTGCATCTGGAGGAAAGGGTTCTCGGGACCATCACAATCCTGGGCATCTCGCCAGGATGAGCAACCAGAAAGCCTACATCCTTACCAGCAGTAGAGGGTTCAGGTACCTAAGTAGTCACAGTGAATAAATTCCAATGAATTTAGTAGAACAGCAGACATCAAAGTCCCTCCGTCAGAACATATACTGACCAAATCAATGATGACAGTAATGACCTTGGCAAATTTTCAATTCAAACATTACACACAGTTCCAAATTGTGTTTATTCAAAAATGATGGAATCCAAAAGTTATTTAATATCTATCTGGTCAGCATTCATGAAGAAATCTATTCTATACTTTTATGGGTATTTTAGAACAATGATATTTCTTTAAATATTTTTGAAAGATATCTAACTTAGGGAGCAACAAAAATCAAAGGTGGCTCATTAGATTTGCATAATGATTAAAATTGAAATTATCTAATTGGGAATTATGTGCATGTTATTTAGGAATACTTCCTTCTTTTAAGATAATAAATGAATGTTTAGTATGCACACAGCAGAATTGTAAAACACTCCTCTCATTGGGGAGAAATGAGATAGTCCCCAGAGGAAGACTTGGGAAGACTAATCAGGTTTCCCAGTTGCTTATTTGCCTTGGCTCATGTAGAAATTAATGTTAGGAAAATCCATAAGGTGCTGCACAGCTGGAATCCAGCAGTTTAATTGCTTTGCACAAGAGACTAATGGTCCTGGGTCTTGGGTGTGTCCACATGTGCAGCAAGGCAAGGGACAAAGCCCTTGCAAAGCTCCGTGCCCTGAACTGCTATAGATAGTCAACAAGGAGAACTGTGTCTAAGGGGGAGGGGTATGAATTGTGCTGAATAGTAATCTATTTTTAGATCTATTAATTTGCCTCTCTTTAGATTCATTACAATTTCAACTCATATACCAGAACACTGTTTCCAAGGAAGCACTGATTAATGTCCTCCAAGGACAAACAGAACAAAAATAAGGCATATTCCAGATGAAGATTAACTCTACTTTTAACTATGCTTTGGATGGGAGGTAGCCCCTGCTTATACACTGCAACCCTGTGAATAAGTGTGTTCCCTTTGAGACACACTTCAGCCAAGGTACAGCAAAGATAGATGAGCAAATTCAGGCAGATTCAAATAAAAGTGATTCCTCTAGGTATGTTTTGTTTATACAGCATGGCGGAATCTCAAACATATTCTGAATATTTTTGCCATATTATATAATAATACTGTGTTATCCAAGAAAAAGAGGTATCATTCAATTTTAGCATAGTATTATTTTAATCAAAATGAATTTTATTAAGTTGTAATAAATTGTATGCACTTGTCCAAACTGTTTCATGCTGTTTAAAACTTATACCCACTATTTCAGAGGATTAATGAGTCTCATTTAAGAAACTTCACAGGACCTCTCTATCTTGGGCCATGCTTACTGTACGAAAGCCATTCTTTGAGTACATAGGAAATTAATTTGAATTCAACTAACTGCTTATTTTTGTGTTAAAAAAAAAAAAAAAAGGCCTGGAATGAAAGTAGGAAATGGACATTCTAGTCATGAATGCTTCTAAATACCTGGTGGGCTTCAGACAAATCACAGAACCTTTTAGTACTTTTTCACTTTATTAAATTACAGTAAATATCATCTGAATCCCTGAGATAATGGTAGTAAAACTATGGTCACCATGCTGTACAAAGGCAGTTGTATTGTGTATTACAACATTAGTGAAGTTTTCTAAATATTAAAGACCTTTCATTTAAATAAAGCATTAAAATAGACACTAGGCTCCAGTTGTCTCAAGAGAGTTTCCCCACTCAGTTTTTGTATGTCAAAGAAGGATCTGTTCCATGATCTTTTGAACCACCTCATGGAAAAATTTAAGGCATAATATCTGTCTCCTGAAATGTGTTCTCTGTCTATTATTCTAAAAACTAAAGGAGAAAAATAGAACATGTAGAGAGAAAAAGCTAACCTCTGGCCAGAAACTGATTCTGTCTTAATCTATACTTTACTTTCCAACAGAAGAGATGCTTCTCTGAATCTCCAAAAGAAGGGGGAAAAGAGAGGAAGCTGCCTAGATGATAATTAATAATGACGATTACTACAAGATTTGTTGGAGGGAATTCTCTTCACACTAAGCATTGAGAACAATCTCATCTCTTCAATCACTGCTCCAAGATACTGTCAAATGGGTTTCAACATTAGGAGAGAATCTAATTTCCTTTGCAGTGCCAAGTGATAAGTGTATTTATTAAGGTGGTAAGGAGAAAAGAATTTGAGGTAGAAATAAAAGTCAGGTATCTTTCAATGTTCAAGAAAACCCAATGATTTATTTTCTGGTATTTGGGAGAAAAGATTTATGTTCATTCTATCTTATCTGTATTAGTTATCTATTGCCTTGTAACAAATTACCCCAAATTCAGCAGATTAAAACAACAAGCATTTTTTATAGCCAATAGTTTCTTATCATCAAGAATCTGGGAGGAGCTTAGCTGGGTGGTTTGGTTCTGGTTTTCTCAGTAAGTTGCAGTGAAGCTGTCAGCTAGAATTATAGTCATCTCAAGACTTGACTGAGTCAAGAAAATCTGCTCCCAACCTCATCCATGTGGTGTTGGCAGGTCTGTCTTTTTCACTGGTTGTTAGTCAGAGACTTCAGTTCCTTACTCTATGGGCCTCTGGATAGGGCTTCTCACAACATGGCAGCCTACCTCATTCAGAGCAAGATATCCAAAAGAGAGTCAGCACCCAAACTGCAATCTTGTATATGTTCATCTCAGAAGTGAATTACCATCATTTCTGCTTTATGCTATTGTTCACATAGGGCAATCCTGGTATAATGTGGGAGGGGACTACACAAGAGTATGGCTACCAGGAGGTAGGCAACATCAGGGGTCATCTAGGAGGCGTGCCACCACATCACCTAACTTACAAGAGGCCTAAAAGAAAGCAGTACTGGCCAACCACAAAAATGGCTAGAGGCTCAGCTGGTGGGATCTGGGCGCAAAGTAAACTAACCATAAATATACCATCTTTCACCCAGGTTTGTCTGTTTTACCTTTAAGGTAAATCCGTGTCCTCTCTCTATTTGTGAAGTCTGCATAACTGCATTATCTAAGCCAGTTAATCTTCTTCAATTTCTAATTCAAATTCACCAAACATATAGTGTGGTAGGAAAGACAAGACACAGTTTCTTTCAGTGTAAATTTTCAGTGTAAATTCCTTCTCTGGCACTCTGCCCTTCCCTGGACAGTATGAAGCTATTTTCCTGGGGGGAGAAACGGGTACAGAGAAGGAAACAAAACCTCCTTAGGATAATTAGAAGTGATGTTAAGGAAAGGATAGTTCAAACAAACCATGTTTTTCTCAGAAAAAAAGAGATACTGTCCACAGCAGGCTTGCACCTGGCTTCTCTCTGGCCAGGAAGGTACCTACTTTAGTCAAAGAGCAACTCTTGAGTTGAACATTTGGAACTTGAACTGCAGTAAGGTCACCTGATACTCTGAGAAGGGACTTCCCCTTTTCTTAGATAAAGATCTACATACGAGATAAACATAAAACATTTCATGAGACTATAAAGGAAGGATAGAGCTCTATTATTGCAGTGAAGGAGAGCTTTACTATTTAAATGTCTGTCTGTACCAGTGGTACTGAGGTGTGTGTATAGGGGGATAAATCCCACCTTCCTCCCTCCCCCCCACCAAACATTCTGATAAACCTTCCTACAGGGTCTATCCCTAGCTCCTGAGTTGAGAATCACTACCAAATTGACCCATGGTTACTGATGGGAGTGTCTTATTTCTCAAGGAGTTTAAGAAAGAGAATCTTTGTCAACTAATTGACTCAGTGATAACTATTCCCATGATATATACCTCTACATAAAGGAGTTTATGTACCTATTTACCTATGTACCACCTTGTTCCCTCTAAAAAAATATTTATTGTGATTTATAAGGATTTATAAAATACAACAAAAAGATAACATGAACTATTTATGAAAGAAACAATATAAGAAAACCAAGTCTATGGGGCATAAAACTGAGCAAGGAATGTATTTGCTCCAGATGGGCAACAAATTTGGCTGTAAACTTTTGAGCAGTCTGCCAACTAGAAAAGAGAAATCTGGTCTCAGTTCAGTTTACATAAGAAAAATATTAACAATTTTCCTAAAAGGGGTACAACTATTCTTAAACTAAGATCAGGCCCAGTACTCCACTGGGAACACTACTCAACAGAATTTATACAATAAAAATAAGATAATGTGGCCTTGAACCATTTCTTATACTGACTTGATCAGAGCCTTATAAAAAGTGAGTCTGCACTGGTCAGAATGGCCATCATCAAAAAATTTAGAAACAATAAATGCTGGAGAGGGTGTGGAGAAAAGGGAACACTCTTGCACTGTTGCTGGGAATGTAAATTGATACAGCCACTATGGAGAACAGTATGGAGGTTCCTTAAAAAACTAAAAATAGAACTACCATACGACCCAGCAATCCCACTACTGGGCATATACCCTGAGAAAACCATAATTCAAAAAGAGTCATGTACCACAATGTTCATTGCAGCTCTATTTACAATAGCCAGGACATGGAAACAACCTAAATGTCCATCATCAGATGAATGGATAAAGAAGATGTGGCACATATATACAATGGAATATTACTGAGCCATAAAAAGAAATGAAATTGAGATATCTGTAGTGAGGTGGATGGACATAGAGTCTGTCATACAGAGTGAAGTAAATCAGGAAGAGAAAAACAAATACCGTATGCTAACACATATATATGGAATCTAAAAGAAAAAAAAAAAAAGGTTCTGAAGAACCTAGGGGCAGGGCAAAATCAGGAAGAGAAAAACAAATACCGTATGCTAACACATATATATAGAATCTAAGAAAAAAAAAAGTCATGAAGAACCTAGGGGTAAGACAGAAATAAAGACACAGACCTACTAGAGAATGGACTTGAGGATATGGGGAGGGGGAAGGGTAAGCTGGGATAAAGTCAGAGAGTGGCATGGACATAGATACACTACCAAACGTAAAATAGATAGCTAGTGGGAAGCAGCTGCATAGCACAGGGAGATCAGCTAGGTGGTGTGTTACCACCTAGAGGGGTGGGATAGGGAGGGTGGGAGGGAGGGAGACACAAGAGGTAAGAGGTATGGGAACATATGTATATGTATAACTGATTCACTTTGTTATAAAGCAGAAACTAACACACCACTGTAAAGAAATTATACTCCAATAATGATGTTAAAAAAAAAAAGTGAGTCTGCAGGACCGTATGTAACAGAGGCCACCTCAATGTCTTTTTTTTCTTCCTGCACACGCAGAAACTCTACATTTCCCAGCTATGTGAGATCAGATTGGGGCTGTATGACTGGATTCTGGCCAGTGCACAGCGATGTGTCCTCTATGGAGGCCTGGGCATAATAGCTCTTTGCTTTCTTCTTCCACCATGACCTTGAAGGACCATATTTAAGACAGCAGTGCCACACAATGGAAGGAGCTTACATCCTTAGCTCAGAGGAATGTCTCCAAGGAGAGCCATTCAACCTGAATTAGACCATGACATAAGCAAGGAACAAAACTTTAGTGTGTTGATTTCCCTGACTAAAACAACAAGCATTATCAACACAGGATTCAAAATTCCAGCTCTCTGTAGGCCTTATTTGATTGACTAGGTAGAATTTAGAATATCTGGAAGAATAGATAGATTCTAAATCTTTCACACAGTCCTCCCTCAATATTGTTTTATTCAACTGGGTGTTAAAAAATCCTGGAGATGATGAAGATGAAATTATAATGATAATAGCTAACACTTGGATATCACATGCTATGTGCCAGGAATGATTTATTCTAAACCCTTTCAATATATTAACACATTTATTCCTTACAATATATTCATTCATTTAATCCTTACCATTATCTGTAATTTTCAGATGAGGAAACTGTGGGAAAAAAGTGACTTGTCCAAGGTCCCTCAGTAAGGGGTGGCACCAGAATTAGATTCAGGGAATCTAACTCCAGGGTTGGTGCTACTAACTTCTATACTATAATTTATTTCATACAATGATGATAAGATTCGTATCGTGCTCCCTTGAAAAATTATTAAAAACCTCCAATTGTCTAAAAATCCAAAGACTTCAAAATGCATACCAACTGAAGTATGGCTGGCATCCTCTTGGAATAGCTACGGAGCCTAATGAATCATTAATCTTAATAGATGCCCACCTCATTTCAAAAGGATAAACCTGTATGGAGCCAAGATTACCTTTTGAAAGGATTTTCTAATAAAACCCAACTGTATGATATCTTACTAAGTTGGTTTAACAATTTCTATAATTTACTTTAAAATAACAGCATAGACAACATAATATTGTATATGTACTAATTAGCTGAAGTTTTAACTTTAGAGGTATTTAGGCGCCCTAATTTAACTTTACAAGAGAACACAACAAAAAAACTGATTTCTGAATGCAGATAAAAAGATTGGTACTTCTTAGTCACTTAATTCCACTATTTACATTCCTATGTGATCCACTGGCCATATATGACATACCAGAAGAAAATCAATATAATACACTAATTCCCCTAAGTTAGTTCTCCTTGCCATAATTAATCTTTTGGAAAACAAATGTAAGCTTCCTGTTAACTGAAATAGCACTCTGTTTACTTCATGCCATTTTTTGCTAAAATACATAATAATGAGTTTTCTGGTTTCATGTAAAATTCCCTTCACTTACCTCAAGTATAAATAAATCACAAAACCGTACATCAAGAAGGCAACTCTTAATATTACCTAATCCAATTCCTTTTTCCATAGAGGAAAAGACTGAGATCCAGACAGACTAAATGACTTGTGCCAGGTCTCAAGCTAGTTAGTGGCAAAGTTGGACACAAAAGCCAGTGCCCTGGCTTTCTCCTCCAAGTTTTTTCATACCATCACACTGAGCCACAAGTGGATCCCAAGCACACATTTAAATACCGAGATTGCAAAATATGCTTGGCCAAGAAGCAGGGATAAAGCATGGCCATAACTTTTTAAGTACTTATCAGAGTGAAATAAGCTAAAGCAGTTTCAACTGAGGTGGCAAATGTTTGCTGCTGAAATAAATAAAACAATTTAATTTTGAAGGTGAAAAGGCAGCTCAGAGGCAGGATAGAGATGGTGGAGTAGGAAGACCCTGACCTCATCTCCTCCAAAAAAAATACACCAATACTACAACTACATGTAAACAACTTTCTCTGAGAACAACCTGATGACTAGCAGAACAGTTCTTCTACAACCAAGGATATAAAAACAAAACAAAACAAACAAACACACTGATATGGACAGGAGAGGAAGAGAAGCAATCCAGTCAGGACCCGCAGTGCCAGTGGGTGACCCAGAAGAGGAGGGCAATATCACAAGCTCAGGGATTGTCTCTAAGGAGCAAGGAGTTCAAGTCCCACATTGGGCACCCCAGTCCTAAGGTCTGGCACTGGGAAGACGAGCTCCCCTTGCTGGTTTTGAAAAACAGTGAGGCTTATGACCAGGAGGGCCAGAGACCTGTGGGAATTAGAGACTCTGCTCTTAAAAGGAATACACAGACTTGCTTGTTCCCAGTCCCAGCATACAGGCAGCAGATTTAAAAGTGCCTGGTGCTCTAGCCAGCCTGCCAAGACTTCTCCAGTGTGCCCCCCAGCCTGCACCAACTCCAGCTCCAGCCCTGCACCTTCCCCCACCAAGATGGCAGTCACCAGCACACCCCAGGAGAAGCCACAGCTCACACCAGGATCTGGCTCCAGCCCCTCCAGCCCTAGCCCCTGCCAAGGTTCTGGATGCCAGTGTCACTAGGAGAAGCTGTGGCTCACACTGAGCTCCAGGTCTAGCCATCCCTGACTCTAGCTTGCCCCTGTCAAGACAGTTGGCCACTAATGCAACCCAGAAGTAGCCCCAGCCTGTGCTGGGCTCTGGCTACAGTGCCCACATAGCTTAAACCCACCTCTGCCAAGGCAATGGCCCCAACACACCCCAGAAAAAGTCCCGGCCTGCACTCACTTCAGATACAGCTCTCCCACCGAAGCCACCTGACACCACAAACTGCATAGGAACAATCCCACACAAGGACATGCCTTCAAGACTGGAATACATAATGGTTTCTCCTAATTTCACAGAGATAAACAGAGAAAGTCAAACAAAATGAGAAGACAGATGAATATGTTTCAAATGAAAGAACAAGATAAAACCCAGGAAGAAAGAAAAACTAATGAAACACAGATAAGCAATCTACCTGATAAAGAACTTGAAAAAGTGGTCATAATAATATTCACTGAACTTGGGAAAAGAAGAACACAGTGAGAAATTCAAAAAAGAATTAGAAAATAAAAGATATATGAAAGCAATCAGAGCTGAATACAATAACTGAAATAGAAAATACACTAGAAGGAATCAACAGAAGATTAGGTGATACAGAAGAACAGTTAAGCAACCTAGAAGACAGAATAGCAGAAATCATCCTATCAAAACAGCAAAAAGAAAAAAAAAATTATTGAGGATGGCTTAAGGGACCTCTGTGACAACATCAAATATACTAACATTCATACTCTAAGCATCTCAAAACGAGGAGAGAGAGAAAGGGACAGAAAACATATTTGATGAAATAATGGCTGAAAACTTTCCTAACATCAAAAGGAAACAGATATCGAGGTCCAGGAAGCACACAGAGTCCCAAACAATATGAACTCAAAGAGATCCACACTGAGATATATCCATTAAACCAACAAAACTGAAAGAGTCAAACACAGGGAACCCCAAAAGCGTTTTCAGCTAATTTTTCACAGAAACTTCGCAGGCCGGGATGAAGTGGCATGATATATTTAAGTGTTGAAAGGAACAATCCTACTACCAAGGATATGCTACCCAACAAGGTTATAATTCAGAATTGAAAGAGAGATAATTTTCCATACAAGCAGAAACTAAAAGAGTTCATCACCACTAATTTAGCCTTACAAGAAATACTAAAGTGTTTTACAAGAAATATTTTCTTAAAGGGCATAATAATAAATAAAATACATGAAGGAAAAAAATCTGACTGGTAACAGCAAATATATAGTAAAAGCAGTGAATCAATTATTTTAAAAAGCTAGTATGAAGGTTAAAAGACTAAAGCTGTAAAACCATCTATTCAGTTTAAAACAAGTACATATGTGTATGTATATGTATATATGTATAGAGAAACGTCATGGTAACCAAAAACCAGCAACAGATTCACACACACAAAAAGAAACAAAGAGAAAGGAATCTAAACATAATGCTAAAGAAAATCATCAAACCACATGGGAATAGACTAACAGAGAAAATCTACACGAACAACCAGAAAACAGGAAACAAAATGGCAGCAAGTACATACATATCAAAATTCACTTTAAATGTAAATGAACTAAATGCTTTAATCAAAAGACAAAGCGTGGCTGAATGGATAAGAAAACAAGACCGGGGCTTCCCTGGTGGCACAGTGGTTGAGAATCTGCCTGCTAATGCACGGGACAAGGGTTCGAGCCCTGGTCTGGGAAGATCCCACATGCCACAGAGCAACTGGGCCCGTGAGCCACAATTACTGAGCCTGCGCATCTGGAGCCTGTGCTCCGCAGCAAGAGGCCACGATAGTGAGAGGCCCGCGCACCGTGATGAAGAGTGGCCCCCACTTGCCACAACTAGAGAAAGCCGTCGCACAGAAACAAAGACCCAACACAGCCATAAATAAATAAATAAATAAATTTTTAAAAAATAATTTAAAAAATAAAATAAAATAAAGAAAACAAGACCCATCTATAGGCTGCCTACAAGAGACTCACTTCAGAGCTAAAGACACACACAGACTAAAAGATGAGGGATGAAAGATATTCCATGCAAAAGGAAACAAAAAGAAAGCTGAAATAGCAATACTCACATTAGACAAAATAGACTTAAAGTATTTAATAAAAGACAAAGAAGGGCATTATATAATGGTAAATAGGAAGAGTATATAACATTTATAGACATATATACACCTAACATAGGAGCAACTAAATCTATAAAGTATTAACAGACATAAAGGGAGAAATCGATAGTAATATGATAATAGTAGGAAACTTTACAACACTGGATAGATCATTTACATCAATGGATAGATTATCCAGAAAGAAAATCAATGAGGAAATACTGGCCTTAAATGACACATTAGACCAGATGAACTAAATACTATCTATAGAACATTCCATTCAAAAAGAGCAGAATAAGTATTCTTTTCAAGTGCACATGAAACATTCTCCAGGGTAGATCACATGCTAGGCCATAAAACAAGTATCAATAAATTTAAGAAGATTCAAATCATATTAATTATATTTTCCTATCACAACATTATGAAATTAAAAATCAATTACAGGAAGAAACTGGAAAAAAACCACAAACATGGAAATTAAACAACATGCTATTAAAAAACCTATAGGCCAATGAGGAAATAAAAAAACACCTTGAAATGGATGAAAATAGAAATACAACTTTCCAAAACCTACAGGACACAGCAAAAGCAGTTCTAAGCAGGAAGTTTATAATATTACAGGCCTACCTCCAGAAACAAGAAAAAACTAAAATAAACAATCTAGATTTCCACCTAAGGAATTAGAAAAAGAAGAACTAACAAAGCCCAAAGTTAGCAGAGGAAGAAAAAATAAAGGTCAGAGAAGAAATAAATGAAATAGAGATTAAAAAATAATAGAAAAAAAATCAATGAAACTAAAAGCTGGGATTTTTGTGAAATGTTAAAGAAAACTGATAAATCTTTAGCTAGCCTCATGAAAAAAATACTAGAGGGTCCAAATAAATAGAATTAGAAATAGAAGTCACAGCTGATATCAGAGAAATACAAACAATCATAAGACAGTATTTTTTTGAATCTGTCTCCTCAGGAAAGGGAAACAAAAGCAAAAATAAACAAATGGGACTACATCAAACTAGAAAGCTTTTGTACATCAAAGGAAATGATGAACAATACAAAAGCCAACCTATTCAATGGGAGAAGATATTTGCAAACAATATGCGGACATAAGAGGTTAATATACAAAACATATAAAGAATTCAAACAATTCAATATCAGAAATACCAAAACAATCCAATTTAAAAACGGGCAGAGGACCTAAATAGGTATTTTTCCAAAGAAGACATACAGATGGCTAATAGGTACGTGAAAAGATGCTCAACATCACTAATCATCAGAAAAATGCAAATCAAAACCACAATGAAATATCACCTCACACCTGTCATAATGGTTGTTATCAAAAACACAAGAAATAACAAGTGCTGAGAAGAATTTGGAGAAAAGGGAACCTTAGTACATGGTTGGTGGGTATGTAAATTGGTGTAGTCACTATGGAAAACAGTACGGAGATTCCTC
Source organism: Physeter macrocephalus (assembly GCF_002837175.3). NCBI lineage: Eukaryota > Metazoa > Chordata > Mammalia > Artiodactyla > Physeteridae > Physeter > Physeter macrocephalus. The sequence continues at coordinate 68,962,858 of NC_041225.1, forward strand.
AAAAAATTAAAAATAGGCTACTATATGACCCAGGATTTCCATTCCTGGGTATTTATCTGAAGAAAACAAAAACACTAATTGGAAAAGATATATGTACTCCAGTGTTCATAGCAACACAATTTACAGTAGCCAAGATACAGAAACAACATAAGTGCCCATCAACAGATGAATGGATAAAGAAGATGTGATATATATATTCAATGTACTATTGCTCAGCCATTAAAAAGAATGAAATCTTGCCATTTGTGACAACACGGATGGACCTGGAGGGTATTACAGTTAGTAAAGTCAGACAGAGAAAGACAAACAGTGTATGTTTTCATTTATACATGGAATCAAAAAACAAATGAACAAATAAAACAGAAACATGCTTGCAGATACAGAGAACAAACTTGGGGGGAAGTGGAGAGGCAAAATATGTGACAGCAATTAAGAGGTACAAACAGTTATAAAATAAATAATTCATAAGGATGTAATGTACAGTACAGGGACTACAAGTCAATATTTTAAAATAACTTTGTATGGTGTGTAATCTATAAAAATCACTATGTTGTACACCTGAAAGTAATGTAATATTGTAAGTAAATCCATTATACTTCAATAATTTTTTTTTAAATATGAGAAAAAAAACCCTCTTGACAATAACTAATAGGGCAATTTTATTTTAAAGGAGGCAAGAATACACAATGGAGAAAAGACAGTCTCTTCAATAAGTGGTGCTGGGAAAACTGGACAGCTACATGGAAAAGAATGAAATTACACTCCCTAACACCATACACAAAAATAAACTCAAGATGGATTAAAGACCTAAATGTAATGCCTGATACTATAAAACTCTTAGAGGAAAACATAGCCAGAACACTCTGACATAAATCACAGCAAGATCTTTTTTGACCCACCTCCTAGGGTAATGAAAATAAAAACAAAAATAAACAAATTGGAAGTAATTAAACTTAAAAGCTTTTGCACAGCAAAGGAAACCATAAACAAAACAAAAAGACAACCTTCAGGATGGGAGGAAATATTTACAAATGAAGTGACTGACAACAGATCTCCAAAATATGCAAACAGCTCAGGCAGCTTAATATTAAAACAACAAACAAACCAATCAAAAAATGGGCAGAAGATCTAAATAGACATGTCTTCAAAGAAGACATACAGGTGACCAACAGGCACATGAAAAGATGCTCAACATCACCAATTATTAGAGAAATGCAAATCAAAACTACAATGAGGTATCATTTCACACCAGTCAGAATGGCCATAATCAAAAAATCTACAAACAGTAAATGTTGGAGAGGTTGTGGAGAAAAGAGAATCCTCCAACACTATTGGTGGGAATGTAAATTGGTACAGCCATTATGGAGAACAGTACGAAGTTTCCTTTAAAAACTAAAAATAGAACTACCATACGACCCAGCAATCCCACTACTGGGCATATATCCAGAGAAAACCATAATTTGGAAACATACATGCACCCCAATGTTCATTGCAGCACTATTTACAATAGCCAGGGCATGGAAGCAATCTAAATGTCCACTGACAGATTAATGGATAAAGAAGATATGGGACATAAATACAATGGAATATTACTCAGCCATAAAAAAGAATGAAATAATGTCATTTGCAGCAACATGGATGGACCTCAAGATCGTCATACTGAGTGAGGTAAGTCAGATACAGAAAGACAAATACCATATGATATTGCTTATACATGGAATCTTTAAAAAAAGTTACAAATGAGCTTATTTACAAAACAGAAATAGAGTCGCAGATGTAGAAAACAAACTTATGGTTACCAGGGTGGAAAGGAGAGCATAAATTGGGAGACTGGGATTGACATATACACACTACTATATATAAAATAGATAACTAATAATGACCTACTGTATAGCACAGGGAACTCTACTCAATACTCTGTAATGACCAATATGGGAAAAGAATCTACAAAAGAGTGGATACATGTATATGTGTAACCAAATCACTTTGCTATACACCTGAACCTAACACAACATTATAAATCCACTATATTCCAATAGAATGTTTTTAAAAAGGAAAATATATTTTTTTAAAAAGGAGTATATGAACATAGAGAAGGGAGAATAAAATAAAAATGTGCACTTAATGAAATCTTGAAATATGCATACAAAAAAATAAAAATAAAAAAACAACTGTGATAGATATGGCACAATAATAGAAAAAACACATTTAATAAACTTGTTGGATCTCCTTGGCTAATGATTTAAAATAGGCAATGATACTTTAATCTCCCTTCACAATCACTTTTTTTTTTTTTACAGAAGTGGCTGCTTTGCAATATTCTACATCTTCTATGCATATTCAGAATGTTGATTGGCAGTATAACCCTAATGGAACCCATGATTAAGTAAAGAAGAGGAAGAAAGAAACTGAAACACAGTCCTATGTGATATTCTTTATTATATATGACCCTCATGTAGCAAAAGCTAACATTTAACAGTTCTTCCAATATGCCGTAGGTGCTCTTGACTCTCAGCCTTGCTATATGCTCCTCTCTCTCCCTGATATAACTTGTGTCCTACACACACACTTTTGGCTGAATCCTATCCTTACATGTCTGTTCAAATTATACCTCTTCCAAGAAGCAGTATCTGATCCCATCACTTTGAGTTAGATGTCCATTAAATGTATAACTTAAATTTCAGTAGGGTTCTCAAACTCCTTTTTAAGCCACCTCCCAAAAACCCACTTCTATAAAATACTAGTGATTAATACTAGATTAACTGGGATTTCATAAAGGAGACAGAGAGATGGTATTTGCTGCATAAACCATTCCAAAATAACTTGTATCCACTAACTGTTTGATCTTGTCAGTTCTAAAATGGACAAGGTATACATATAGCCGATTCACTTCATTGTACAGCAGAAGCTAACAAAATATTGTAAAGCAATTTTACTCCAATAAATAAATAAAATAAAAAATAAAATGGATATAATATAACCTACGTTCTAGCATTGTGGGGGACCTAAATGAGATATATTTGTAAAGTACTCATCATCCTACTGGCACAAGAAAGAGCTCAATTAAAGAAATCCCAAGAAAGAAAGAGAGAAAGAAAGAAAGAGGAAGAAAGAGGAAGGGAGGAAGGGAGGGAGGGAGGGAGGGAGGGAGGGAGGGAGGGAGGGAGGGAGGGGGGAGGGAGCGGGGGGAAAATACAGTTCAAAATCCTCTTCCAACATGGCCTTTTTTATCAAACAGCATGATTAGATTTTCTGGTGTCATCATCTCAATGACTTGTCATCTCAAGGCATGAGCACACTCATCACTGATCACTCAGATGTTATGGATTTGCCAGCAATAAGCTTGGAAAACATCCCTCACTTGGAGATACCTTGTTTGTTACTAGGTAGCCCAAGGCACTGCTCTCCCAAATGCCATCCCAGCCACTGTAGGGGACCTTCTCAGCTCCCTTGTCACCCTCAAACATTTCAATAATTTATCTGTTTAGAATGCTGTTTTGATAGATGACAGCAGATTCGAAAACAGCTTTCTAAAGAAATAACAGGCAGGCAGTATCCACTAAAGCCCCTGCTTCTGATTTCAGGAAACTCTGCTTGAACAAAATTAAAATCCCTGTGAGGGCACAGTAAAAATTTTAACAACAACAACAACAACAAAAATCCTGCCTAAAATGTAAGAGGTAGACTCAGAAGTCTTAGGAGTTAAAAAGATTTTATGTCAGGTGTCATGTTCTGCTAAGCATGCACGAGTATGTATTTTATGATGCCTTTTTTAGGTCAGAGAAAAGAGACTTGGTGATTTTACAAGACAAATGAGTTTTCACATCGATTTAGCAAATAAAGTACAGTAATTTTTTTTAAAGTATAAAACCATCTGAATGCTTTTGAGTAAATAAAGATCAGCAAGGTTCTGATTTAACTGGATAATATAAAAGCAAAAGAAACAGGGGTTATTCTAAGGGAAACAAGTCTTCCAGGGTCACAGGGTATTATGGAGTGGATGTTAGTGTCCCCTCCAAACACATATGTTGAAACCCTAACCCCCAATGCAATGGTAAGTTGTAGATGGGGCCTTTGGGAGGTAATTAGGTTTATATGAGATCATAAGGGTAGCATCCTTATGATGAGATTACAAGAAGAGATCAACCAGAGAGCTCACTTGATTTCTTTCTCTCTCTCTCTCTCTCTCTCTCTCTCTCTCTCTCTCTCTCTCTCTCTCTCTCTCTCTCTCTCTGCCATGAGAGGACACAGCAAAAAGGCAGCCATATGCAAGCCAGGTAGAGGCCTCTCCCAGAACCAAACCATACAAGCATCCTGATCTTGGATTCCCCAGCCTCTAGATGTAAGATATAAATGTCTGCTGTTTAAGCCATCCACCCTGTGATATTTTGTTGTGGCAGCCCGGGCCGACTAAGACACTGAGTTTCCTGTGTCAGACATCAAGTCAACATGAAAGGGTCCAGGGCAGATAGAGTGAGGGACGTGGGGGTCACTTCCACTTCCAGAGGGGATTTACAGGGTCTACTCTTTGAAAACTTCTGTTGATTTAATTTAATCCTGTAGCGTGAACAGCCAATGCAATTTCTCTTGAATATAACCAAGTTCATATTAAAGTAACTGTCCTCTAGCCACCAAGCAAAAAGAAAAAGACAAATCTGGACATCCTTTCTAGATTTAGAGACACATATTTTTAAGCCTTGCTTGCTATAACTCTATTAAGCAACTTGAGAAAAATGTTCATATTATCAATCCTTAAAAAATTTAATTTGGGGCTTCCCTGGTGGCGCAGTGGTTGAGAGTCTGCCTGCCGATGCAGGGGACACGGGTTCGTGCCCCGGTCCGGGAAGATCCCACATGCCGCAGAGCGGCTAGGTCCATGACCCATGGCCGCTGAGCCTGCGTGTCCGGAGCCTGTGCTCCGCAACGGGAGAGGCCACAACAGTGAGAGGCCCGCGTACTGCAAAAAAAAAAAAAAAAAAAAAAAAATTTAATTTGCATATGCACAGTACTTGTCTCTCTCAAAGTATTTTTATGTCTGTAGGAGAAATACCTTACAGACATACACTTTCTTTCCTTTGCCTACAAACTTGCTGACTATGAACCTTCCTTAATTCTTTCTCTCTTTCCTCAATAGAAGTGCCCTTTCTTCTATCCAAGCTAAACTTCTACCTGCTTCCTAGACCCATTCTCCCAACTTCAATCATCTTTCTCTCTTTCCTCTTTACCCTACTGATTCTATTTAATTACCCTTTAAACATGATCACATCTTTCCCATTACAAATCAAAACAAAATAAAATAAAACATCCCTCACATGCACCCCGAAATCACAGGTCATCCCTGGCCACGAGTCTTCTACAAAGCAGCTTATACCCAACATCTCCGCTTCTCTCTAGTTTCTACTCACGTCAGTACCTCTTGTCTTCCACTCCTTCCATGGTCACTAATATTGCCTCAACCATCAAAAACAGTTAGGCATGTTACCTTCCTTGATGTCCTCACAACATTCAGAACATTTTACCACATAATCCTTCACTCACTGAATTTTCTTTGAAAATCTTTTCTCCCTTGGCTTCTGGTATACCCCTCTCATCCAAATGTCTTCCTAAGTCTGGGTCACACCCTCCTGGTTGTTTTCATGGCTCTCTCCCTAAAAGCAGTGATTAAGACTACTAATGCTCACATCAGATCACTTGATTTTGAGTCTCAACTCTACCACTCACCAGCTCCATGACCTTGAGCAAGCTACCTCTCTGATGTTCTGTTTTCTCCTCTGTAAAATGAGTTTAAGAGCATCAGCTGTCGTATAGGATGTGAATGAAGTTAAACAATAATCCATGTAAATCTCTTTATACAGTGCCTGGTTCATGGTAGGTACTCAATAAAAGTGAGCTGTCATATATGATTATATATTTACATTCCCCATAGCTTCACCCCTGGCCCTATGCCCTTATCCCTCTCTCTAGATAATCTCAATGAAACCCAGACTTCCTCTATTTCTTGGATGATAATGACTCTGATATCCATGTTTTTTGCTCAGACCTTGGGTCTAGGAGCAAGTCCTATAAAACCAATTGTTTATTGAACTTTTCTTCCCGTACAACACCCAGGCAAATAGCAAACTCTACAAGTACAACATTGAACACACTGTCTTTCCCTCAAAATCTTTCCTTTCTTATATTCTATCCTCATCCACCCCCACTTACACCAGAGATCTCAGAGTCAATCAGAATGCAAATCATAATATTTCCAAAATATTTTCTAAATATCTCTTAAATGTTTTCCCTTCTCCCTACTCCCATTGCCGTTGCATTATTTTCTGATATTACCTCAGGAAACTTCTACCCAGTACTTTCTACCCCTCCAAGCTACCTTATATTGTTGCCTTAGTGGTATTTCTAAAAAGGCAATTTTTATTGTTTCTCTCCATAATTAAAATCCTTTTTTGATTCATGATTTGATTTAGAAACAGTCTAATTTCTTGACTTAGCACACAAGAGACTAATGATCTGTCTTCTCCCTACCCTCCAACCATCCCCAGCACCACTACCCCACAAGCACTTACTGATTCCTGATTTTGTACCTTCTTCCATCATTCTCACTATAGTCTCTGCTTAGACATAACTCTAAAATATTCTTCAAGATTTAGTGCACTTATCTCCTCTAGGAATTCTTCTTTGACAGCTTTCTTTCTAATACTGGGAGAGATGAGCTTCCTTTGTGAACCAAAGCCCACTGTGCTTAATGATCATACAGTATTTTAAATTTTCTGACTCTATAAGAAAAGATCAGGGTTGGCTTTTCTAAGCTTAGCACAAGCTTAGCATGTGAAAGATGTTCAGTAAATGTATGCTAATGAACAAATCCAAGATTCTCACAATCGTCTTGTGGAGTACACAAGGCAAGTATAATTAATCCCATTTTACAGAAGAAGAAAAAGAAGTTAAAGTCAACATCTTAAACTTGAAAGCCCAAGAACTCTGTGACTTAGAAAAAAATAATGTTTATTTCTTGCCGCTTTATATAAGTGCAACAAAGGTTAGCAGAGGGCTCTGACCATATTAGTCTTTTATTCCTGAGGGACTTTGCCTAATAGCAAGATTTACTTGGTTCCATACCTTTAGTTGGACATTGAAGGAGATGCTTTGTCCATTCAGAGGATTTAACAATACATGTAATGACCATACATTTGAGTTCAATCAGCCTTTTTTAACCAAAATCTTTCTCAATTTTATTTTTTCCTCGTTGATATTGGGAGGATGTGGCCCCTTCCAACTTTACAATTATTTGAATTTGTGGACTCTATTACTTTTATTCCTGTTTGTAAATTGGCCAATCCTTATCCAGATTCACCTTTCTTGAGTTTTCTTGTCACAGTGAACAGCAACACACACTACTAACATTCTATTTTCTACCTCTTCTTCTAGAGATACAAATTAAGTAAGTACATTAACTCCTTTCTAAATTATCACAGCAGACAGTTCACCATTTGTCTCATCTCTAATAACAGTTTTCTACCAGCCAGCACCCAACCAATAAGCTAATACCACACATATCTGTCAATGTGAGTTATGTTATGCTGCAGTAACAAAACAGCCTTAGAACTGCTGGTTTAAACTATTTCTCATTCATACTACATATTCAGCATGTGACTGAAGGGTCACCTTTGTTCATCATGGTCACTCAAGGACTCAAGCAATCCGAGGTTCCGCTTAACACATTTCCAAGATCACTATGGCTGGGGTAGGGACATAGCAAATAAAACTTTGGCTTTTAAAGTTTCCAATCATAGTTTATTAACCAAAGCAAGTCATGAGTCTTTGGAGTTGGGAGGTGCGATCCCACCATATCCCTGGAACAAAGAGAACCAGTGTATTTATGAACAGGTCTAATTTAATGCCTGCTACGGTCACATAGTTACAGAGGCACTGAGATACTATTCAAATTCAGGGCCCTGACTCCTAGTTTTTCATTACTTCAATTATCTTTTTAAAACTGTAATGAAACTAATCCAAACATGTAACTCAAAAAGTGGCAGGGCTTCCCTGGTGGCTCAGTGGTTGAGAGTCTGCCTGCCAATGCAGGGGACATGGTTTCGTGCCCTAGTCTGGGAAGACCCCACATGCCATGGAGTGGCTAGGCCCATGAGCCATGGCTGCTGAGCCTGTGCGTCCAGAGCCTGTGCTCCGCAACGGAAGAGGCCACAACAGTGAGAGGCCCGCGTACCGCAAA
>NC_041225.1:68971185-68975991 GCF_002837175.3 Physeter macrocephalus
AAAAAAAAAAAAAAAAAAAAAAAGTGGCAGAAATCTTAAAATAATTTCTATGTAACATTACATGACTGTTTTGCTACTTTCCTAACAGGGGCGTAAGCTGAAGAGAGACGCTGAAAAATTCATCATTCCCAGCCCTGAACACACTAAGGTGAGTGAATAAGACTTCAAAGTCTTTTTGTCTGAAAGTGACTTTCTTCTGTTTTCCACTACCTCCTTTATCAGAAGAGATGGTCACATTGTTACTATTGGTGTCTACATACTACAATATCTATGTCTGCTCACAATGCCTTCCCAGACAGTGTCACCAGATGTAGCAAAGAAAAATACAAGACACCCAGTTAAATTTAAATTGAGATAAACAACAAATAATTTTTTATTATAAGTATGTCCTAAATATTGCATGGAATGAATATGTCTCAAATATTACATAGGACATATACTAAAAAATTATTTGTTCTTTATCTGATATTCAAATTTAACTGGGCATCCTGTATTTTATTAGGCAACTCTATTCCCAGAGCCAAGTCATCAAAGGAACTAACCTAAATTAACTTCATATAAATACTTTTGAAGATATTTTAAAGGTATTTTCCCCCTTGTCCAAAACTAGGCCCCTATTTTTGAGCCCAAGTAGACCAAAATTAAACAGAAATATTTGACCAATATAAATTGTCAAGAGCCATGGAAAACACATGCTCTTTCAAGTATCTTTTGGCAGAATGCACCAAGTATTCCAAAACATAATTTAGGAATTGAATTATTTTCACCATATTAGTGTACTGACAAACTTAGCTTCTGGGTAAAGTACATTTGCAATGAGTTTGGGGTTAATGGCAAGCATGTTGACCATGAAATACTTGAGAAGCAATTCTACTGACAGTAAAGTTCAGAAGCATTTGCTGCCTTTCAATGGAAATCATGGCAAATCATTGAAAAGGAAGACCTAGGCAGCAACACTAGTTGAAGAGCTAGCAACAAGAGAATCAGCTTAAAAATTAACTGATATACAAAAAGAAAGATGGTCAGATACAAGAGCAGCATATAAAAATCCATAGTTTTCCTCTATATTACCTACAACCAATTAGAAAATGTAACAGAAAAAATTGCCATTTACCACAGCAACTACTAGGAGATACTTAGATAGGAAAAAGACTACACAAATACATGCAAGATCTTCATTTAAAAAACAAAACAAAACAAAACAAAAAACCTCTAAAATATATTTTCTAGATGTTAAAAAAGACTTGACTAGGGGCTTCCCTGGTGGCACAGTGGTTGAGAGTCTGCTTGCCAATGCAGGGGACGCGGGCTCGTGCCCCGGTACAGGAGGATCCCACATGCTGCAGAGCAGCTGGGCCTGTGAGCCATGGCCGCTGGGCCTGCGCATCCGAAGCCTGTGCTCCGCAACGGGAGAGGCCACGGAAGTGAGGGGCCCGCGTACCACACACACACACACAAAAAAAGACTTGAATAAATACAGTGATATAACATGCTCATTAAAATAAATATGTCAAGGGCTTCCCTGGTGGCACAGTGGTTGAGAGCCCGCCTGCCGATGCAGGGGACATGGGTTTGTGCCCCGGTCTGGGAAGATCCCACATGCCGCGGAGCGGCTGGGCCCGTGAGCCATGGCCCCTGAGCCTGCGCGTCCAGAGCCTGTGCTCCGCAACGGGACAGGCCACAACAGTGAGAGGCCTGCGTATCGCAAAAAAATAAAATAAATTAAAAAATATATATATGTCAACAGTCTCCAAACAATATGTTAACTTCAAAGCAGTCCACATAGAGTCTGCAACTGGACTTTTCACCAAACCTGATCAACTGATTCTCAACTTCATGGAGAAAACTAAATGCACAATAATATGCAAGACAACTTTGGATAAGAAAAATAAAGGACCAATACCTACCCAGTATTCAAACATAACATAAGCTACAATAACTAAGAATGTAAAACTAAAAAGGGGAAAAAAAAGAACCCCAAATACAACAAGGAATTTATGTGAACCTAGAGTATGACATGGGTGTTACTTAAATTAATGGCTAAAAGATAAACTATTCAAAAAGGGTGAACTACTGGAACAATAGACAATTCATTATTTAGATAAAATTTTTCACACAAAAAATATCAAGATAAATGAAAAATCTCAATAAAAACAGCAGAACTGTATAGTTATATTTAAAAATCTAAGAGTCAATGTATATGAAGTTAAGATAGGGAAGATCTTTTTAAACAAGGCATAAAACAACAAAAGACATTTTGAAGAATTTTGGTAAAAGTTTGAAGAATTTTGTAAAATGAAATTTTTAATTTTCCATGAGACAGGAGACACTATAAATAAAGGGAGGCGGGGACCTTCAAGATGGTGGAGGAGTAAGACGTGGAGATCACCTTCCTCCCCACAAATACATCAAAAATACATCCACATGTGGAACAACTCCTACAGAACACCTACTGAATGCAGGCAGAAGACCTCAGACTTCCCAAAAGGCAAGGAACTCCGCACATACCTGGGTAGGGCTAAAGAAAAAAGTAAAAACAGAGACAAAATAAAAGGGATGGGACCTGCACCTCTGGGAGGGAGCTGTGAAGGAGGAAAAGTTTTCACACACTAGGAAGCCCATTCACTGGCGGAGATGGGGGGTGGGCAGGGGGGAAGCTTTGGAGCCCCAGAGGAGAGTGCAGCAACAGGGGTGTAGAGGGCAAAGCGGAGAGATTCCCACACAGAGGATTGGTGTTGACCAGCACTCACCGGCCTGAGAGGCTTGTCTGCTCACCATCCAGGGAGGGTGGGGGCTGTGAGCTGAGGCCCAGGCTTTGGAGGTCAGATCCCAGGGAGAGGACTGGGGTTGGCTGCATGAACACAGCCTGAAGGGAACTAGTGCACAACAGCTAGCTGGGAGGGAGTCCGAGAAAGAGTCTGGACATGCCTAAGAGGCAAGAGACCATCGTTTCGGGGTGCACGAGAAGAGGGGATTCCTTCCCCTGAGGGTGACCTGCACACAGAGGTGGGTCCAAAACCAAAGCTGAACCCAGGAGCTGTGCGAACAAAGAGGACAAAGGGAAATTTCTCTGTGCAGCCTCAGGAGCAGTGGATAAAATCTACAAAATAAACTTGATGTACCCTGTATCTGTTGAATACCTGAATAGAAAACAAATTGTCCCAAAATTGAGGCACTGGACTTTGGGAGCAACTGTAGACAGGATTTGCTGTCTGTGACTGATTTGTCTCTGATTTTTATGTTTATCTTAGTTTAGTTTTTAGCGCTTGTTATCATTGGTGTATTTGTTTACTGGTGTTGTTGCTCACATTTTTGTTGTTATTTTCTTTTTATTTTAATAATTTTTAAATTTATTTTTTAAATTTTTTATTTATTATTTTCTTAATTTATATTTATTTATTTATTCTTTGTTTTTTTCCTCCCTTTTCTTCTGAGCCGTGTGCCTGACAGGGTCTTGGTGCTCTGGCCTGGTGTTAGGCCTGAGCCTCTGAGATGGGAGAAGCAAGTTCAGGACACTGAACCACCAAAGACCTCCCAGCCCTACATAATATCAACCGGCAGGAGCTCTACCAAAGATCTCTGTCTCAACGCTAAGACCCAGCTCCACCTAACAGCCAGCAGGCTCCAGTGCTGGATGCCCCATGCCAGACAACTAGCAGACAGGAACACAACCCCACCCATTAGCAGAGAGGATGCCTAAAACCATACTAAGTTCCCAGACACCCCAAAACACACCACCAGATGCAGCCCTGCCCACCAAAAAGACAAGATCCAGCCCCACCCACCATAACACAGGAACCAGGCCCCTTAGCACAAAGCATAAAGAAGCAAATGAAGTAACCTCAGCCACTAGGGGCAGAAACCAAAAACAATGGGAACTACAAACATGCAACGCGCAAAAAGGAGACCCAAAACACACTAAGGTAAAAAAATGAGAAGACAGAGAAATATGCAGCAGATGAAGGAGCAAGGTAAAAACCCACCAGATGAAACAAATGAAGAGGAAATAGGCAGTCTACCTGGAAAGGAATTCAGAGAAATGATAGTAAAGGTGATCCAAAATCTTGGAAACAGAAGAGGGAAAATACAAGAAACGTTTAACAAAGACAGAGAAGAACTAAAGAGAAAACACACAATGATGAACAACACAAAAAATGAAATTAAAAATTCTCTAGAAGGAATCAAAAGCAGAATAACTGAGGCAGAAGAATGGGTAAGTGACCTGGAAGATAAAATAGTGGAAATAATTACCACTGAGCAGAATAAAGAAAAAAGAAATAAAAGAATTGAGGACAGTCTCAGAGACTTCTGGGACAACATCAAACACACCAACATTCAAATTACAGGGGTCCCAAAAGAAGAAGAGAAAAAGAAAGGGTTTGAGAAAATATTTGCAGAGATTACAGTTGAAAACTTCAGTAACATGGGAAAGGAAATAGTCAATCAGGTCCAGGAAGCACAGAGAGTCACATAGAGGATAACTCCAAGGACATGCCAAGAGAAATATTAATCAAATTATCAAAAATTAAATACAAGGAAAAAATATTAAAAGCAGCAAGGGAAAAGCAACAAATAACATACCAGGGAATCCCATAAGGTTAAGAGCTGTTCTTTCAGCAGAAATTCTGCAAGCCAGAAGGGAGTGGCAGGACATATTTAAACAGATGAAAGGGAAAAACCTATAACCAAGATTACTCTACCCAGCAAGGATCTCATTCAGATTTGAAGAAAAAAACAAAACCTTTACAGACAAGCAAAAGCTGAGAGAGTTCAGCACCACCAAACCAGCTTTACAACAAATGCTAA
>NC_041225.1:68976299-69004723 GCF_002837175.3 Physeter macrocephalus
AAGAAGATATAACAATTGTAAATATATATGCACCCAACATAGGAGCACCTCAATACATAAGGCAACTGCTAACAGCCATAAAAGGGGAAATCTACAGTAACACAAAAATAGTAGGGGACTTTAACACCCCACTTTCACCAATGAACAGATCATCCAAAATAAAAATAAATAAGGAAACAGAAGCTTTAAATGGTACATTAAACAAGATGAACATAATTGATATTTATGTGACATTCCATCCAAAAACAACAGACTACATTTTCTTCTCAAGAGCTTATGGAACATTCTCCAGGACAGATCATATCTTGGATCATATATCAAACCTCTGTAAATTTAAGAAAATTGAAATTGTATGAAGTATCTTTTCAGACCACAACACTATGCGACTAAATATCAATTACGGGAAAAAAACTGCAAAAAATACAAACACATGTAGGTTAAAGAATACACTACTAAATAACCAAGAGATAATGGAAGAAATCAAAGAGGAAATCAAAACATACATAGAAACAAATGACAATGAGAACACGACGAACCAAAACCTATGGGATACAGCAAAAGCAGTTCTAAGAGCAAAGCTTATAGCAATACAATCCTCCCTCAAGAAACAAGTAAAATCTCAAAAAAACAACCTAACCTTACACCTAAAGCAATTAGAGAAAGAAGAACAAAAAAACCCCGAAGTTAGCAGAAGGAAAGAAATCATAAAATCAGATCAGAAATAAATGAGAAAAATATAAGTAAACGATAGCAAAGATCAATAAAACTAAAAGCTGGTTCTTTGAGGAGATAAATAAAATTGATAAACCATTAGCCAAACCCATGAAGAAAAAAAGGGAGAAGACCAAAATCAATAGAATTAGAAATGAAAAAGAAGTAACAACTGACACTGCAGAAATACAAAGGGTCATGAGAGATTACTACAAGCAGCTCTATGCCAATAAAATGGACGACCTGGAAGAAATGGACAAATTCTTAGAAAAGCACAAATTTCAAAGACTGGAAGAGTAAGAAATAGGAAATATAAATAGACCAATCACAAGCACTGAAATTGAAACTCTGATTAAAAATCTTCCAACAAAAAACTGTCCAGGACCACATGGCTTCACAGGTGAATTCCCTCAAACATTATAGAAGAGCTAACACCTATCCTTCTCAAACTTTTCCAAAAGATAGCACAGGGAGGAACATTCCCAAACCCATTCTACAGGGCCACCATCACCTGATACAAAAACCTGACAAAGATGTCACAAAAACAGGAAACTAAAGGCCAGTAAAACTGATGAGCATACACGCAAAAATCATCAACAAAATGCAAGCAAACAGAATCCAACAGCATATTAAAAGGGTCATACCCCATGATCAACTGGGGTTTATCCCAGGAATGCAAGGATTCTTCAATATACATAAATCAATCAATGTGATACACCACATGAACAAACTGAAAGAAAAATAATATGATCATCTCAATAGATGCAGAAAAAACTTTCAACAACATTCAACACCCATTTATGATAGAAAACTCTCCAGAAAGTAGGCACAGAGGGAACCTACCTCAACATAATAAAGGCCATATATGATAAACTCACAGCCAACATCATTGTTAATGGTAAGAAAAATGAAACCATTTCCTCTAAGACCAGGAACAAGACAAGGTTGCCCACTCTCATCGCTATTATTCAAAATAGTTTTTGAAGTTTCAGCCACAGCAATCAGAGAAGAAAAAGAAATAAAAGGAATCCCAATCAGAAAAGAAGAAGTAAAACTGCCACTGTTTGCAGATGACATAGAGAATCCTAAAAATGCTACCAGAAAACTACTTGAGCTAATCAATGCATTTGGTAAAGTAGCAGGATACAAAATTAATACATAAAAATCTCTTGCATTCCTATACACTAATGATGATAAATCTGAAAGAGAAGTAAGGAAACAGTCCCATTTACCAGTTCAACAAAAAGCATAAAATGCCTAGGAATAAACCTACCTAAGGAGAACAAAGACCTGTTTGCAGAAAACTATAAGACACTGAGGAAAAAATTAAAGATGATATAAACAGATGGAAAGATATACCATGTTCCTGGACTGGAAGAATCAACATTGTGAAAATGACTATACTACCCAAAGCAATCTACAAATTCAGTGCAATCCCTGTCAAGCTACCAATGGCAATCTTCACAGAACTGGAACAAAAATTTCACAATTTGTATGGAAACACAAAGCACCCCGAATAACTAAAGCAATCTTGAGAAAGAAAAACAGAGCTGGAGGAATCAGGCTCCCTGACTTCAAAGTATACTACAAAGCTACAGTAATCAAGACAGTATGGTACTGGCATAAAAACAGAAATATAGATCAATGGAACAAGATAGAAAGCCCAGAGATTAACCCACCCACATATGGTCACCTTATCTTTGATAAGGGAGGCAAGAATATAAAATGGAGAAAAGATAGCCTGTTCAATAAGTGGTGCTGGGGGCTTCCCTGGTGGCGCAGTGGTTGAGAGTCCGCCTGCCGATGCAGGGGACACGGGTTCGTGCTCCGGTATGGGAGGATACCACATGCCGCGGAGCGGCTGGGCCCATGAGCCATGGCCGCTGAGCCTGCGCGTCCGCTCTATGACATAAATCACAACAAGATCCTTTTTGACCCACCTGCTAGAGAAATGGAAGTAAAAACAAAAATAACAAATGGGACCTAATGAAACTTAAAAGCTTTTGAACAGTAAAGGAAACCATAAAAAAGACAACCCTCAGAATGGGAGAAAATATTTGCAAATGAAGCAACTGACAAAGGATTAATCTCCAAAATATACAAGCAGCTCATGCAACTCAATATAAAAAAAAAAAAAAAAACCCAATCAAACAATGGGCAGAAGACCTTAATAGACATTTCTCCAAAGAAGATATACAGACTGCCAACAAACATGAAAGGAAGCTCAACATCACTAATCATTAGAGAAATGCTATCAAAACCACAATGAGATATCAGCTCACACCAGTCAGAATGGTCATCATCAAAAAGTTTACAAACAATAAATGCTGGAGATGGTGTGGAGAAAAGGGAAAACTCTTGCACTGTTTGTGGGAATGAAAGTTGATACAGCCACTATGGAGAACAGTATGGAGGTTCCATAAAAAACTACAAATAGAACTACGATATGACCCAGCAATCCCACTACTGGGCATATACCCTGAAAAAACCATAATTCAAACAGAGTCATGTACCACAATGTTCATTGCAGCATTATTTACAATAGCCAGGACATGGAAGCAACTTAAGTGTCCAATGACAGATGAATGGATAAAGAAGATGTGGCACATATATACAAGGGAATGTTACTCAGCCATAAAAAGGAACGAAACTGAGTTATTTGCAGCAAGGTGGATGGACCTAGAGTCTGTCATACAGAGTGAAGTAACTCAGAAAGAGAAAAACAAATATAGTACGCTAACACATATATATGGAATCTATAAAAAAAATTTCAATGGTTCTGATGAACCTAGGGACAGGACAGGAATAGAGTCACAGACATAGAGAATGGACTTGAGGACACGGAGAGGGGGAAGGGTAAGCTGGGGTGAAGCGAGAGGGTAGCACTGACATATATACAGTACCAAATGTGAAATAGATAGCTAACAGGAAGCAGCTACAAAGCACAGGGAGATCATCTCGGTGCTTTGTGACCACCTAGAGGGATGAGGTAGGGAGGGTAGGAGGGACATATAAGAAGGAGGGGATTTGGGGATATATGTATAGATATGGCTGATTCATTTTGTTGTACAGCAGAGACTAACACAACAGTCAAAGCAATTATACTCCAATCAACGTGTTTAAAAAAAAAGGGAGAATACGAATGAAAAATCTATGGAGAAAATATTTACAATGGATATAACAAATTACTAACAGTGTCAACTCCTTCATAGCACTTAGCATCTCAGTGCCATAATTAGTTTTAATATGTAAAATGAAGATAATAAAAGTTAACTACCTTGCAGGGTTGTTGCAACAATTAAATGAGTTTATATATAAATTCAGAATAGTGCCTGGAAAATATTAAGTATATATATGAAAAACATATATATAGACAACTACACAGGTCAAAAAGAAAAAGACAAAAAGGCGAAGGCTTGAACACTACTCACCAAAAGTAAATACAAATGGTTAATTATATGAGAAGATTAATCATACATAAAGTTAATTGTATGGAAAAATTAATATAAAACAATTTATATAAAAAAATAATGTATAACAATATCCACATGATCTTGTGGTAGAGACAGATTTTATAACCAAAATACAAAAATGACTAATCATTAGACAGAATTAATAAGTTCTGTTAACTAAATGGTATAATTAGTATAATAAACTAGATGCAATGTTAGGACCATATGGGGTAAGATGAGGAAGGAAGTAGCAACAGTATAAGTATGGAGAATCATATTCCACCAAGCAGAAAGTCACTATAGTGTCTGGAATTGTAACTCATTACTAATGATATGGGCACAGATTACTTTGACATCTGTAGATAATATCCACTGGCACCTGCTCAGACTGGCTGCCTATGAGAAGTGAGACGGGGTCTGGTGGCCATGGAGGAGGAGATTGTTGCATCTTAGTATAAGCCTTTCTTGTCCCTTCTGATTTTTCAATCAAGGGCATTTATTGCTTTGATACAAATGTCTTAAGAGGAAAAAGAAATGAAACGAGGGGAAATATTGAAGTAGATTTGTTATGTACAATTATCAAAAATCTCTAAGGCATATGATTGAATGATAAATGCATTTTAGAGAAAGGTGAATATAGAATGATCTCATTTATTTTGGAAACCAAAAAACAAACAAAAAATCCACAACATTCTACAACATGTATAAGTATATATAGATAAATGTATTTAAACCACATTAGAAATCATCTGAAAGTATCCACACCAAACCAATACCAAGTGTTACCTCTGAAAAATGGATGGATACTTGGGGATGGTCCGAAATATTGTAATATTTTACAAAGAAAATAAATTCATGTGTTACCTTGTAATTAAAAATAAATGTTAAAGATAATAGTAGCAGACCATGATCTATTATTTCATATGTCCTGATTTCTGTGTAAGGTTTGGGTAGTTTTGATCCAATTTCCTTTCTAATTTCTATAGTATTACAATTTGACTTGTAAACAAATACTACTCATTAATACTGAAGACACTTTCTTATCTTAAAAAAGTCAATAGCTCCTTCAATAGCTCTTGCTATATTTTTGAATAATTAAAGTCACCCCTCTGATAATGTGTGCGCTGTTTAGGGAGGCATGCATACAATTTGCTCTGCTTTAATTTGTTTATCTACTAAATGTGGCTTAATTTTAATTATCCAGAGACCATTAGCATGTACTTTCATGTACAGAGGAAAGGCAAGCTTAGATGTGCACTATCTGAGTATCACTGTTTATTACATTTACCAGTGGGTAAAATAACATTAAAACCTTTTCAGGAATTTAGAAAAGCAAATAAAAACATTCAAGCCCCCTTTGTGGTAGAGTTGTAGCTAGAGGTGAGTACCATGAGCATTTCAGAAACTCAAATCAGTGGAGCAAAATATTCTAAAGTCATTCCTGCAAGGAGGTGAAGCAGGTGGCTGCCTTTATGGCCATCTTTTCCTAGATGTCCTAGTATGACATCTATTTCAAATATTCCATCCTCTTGTCTATATGGGGCATTAAAATACTCATAAAAATTCCAACAATTTGGGATGCAAACAATATCACATTTAGTAACCATACTTTCTGAACCACTGGTACAAGAGATACTGTTTGCCATAGTCTAAGCACTAGATATGATGCACCTGAGTCTGAGATGGGTTATCTGCTAAGGTACCAAGAGTCTCAGCAGCTATGGGAAGGCAGCAGGGTAAATTCACATCACACATGGGAAATGTTAAGTTTTAGGGAAAAAGCCAGACACCCAGAATGATGGTTCCATGAATTTGATCATGGAAGGCAAAAAAGAAACAGGAAGCCAGGAGTGCAGCCATCCCATCCCACTGGCCTCCTCTACCTGATATCTGGGAGGACAGTTTGGAGACAATAGAACGTGAGAGGCTGAGATTTCTAACTTGACTTGGTTGTTAATGTGGGTGATCAGCTCTCTTCCGCCCAGCCTCCCCCAAAATTCCTGTGAAACATAACAATGTAAGGGTAACTTGCAACTAGTAGATAAATAAGTCCTGAAGATCTAATGCACGGTACAGTGATTACAGACAAGACTGTATTATAAACATCAAACTTACTAAGAGATTAGATCTTAATTATTCCCACCACAAATGAGAAATTATAATTATGTGATGTGATTAGAGGTGCTAGCTAATGCTACCGTGGTAACCATATTGCAATATATAAATGTATTAAATCAACATGTTGTACAACTTAAACTTATACAATGTTCTATGTCAAATATATTTCCATTAAAAAAATGTAAAGCCAAACTGCATTTTTGAAAAAGAAAGTAAGCTAATGGAAGGGCCCCTTATTGACTCTTTGGCCCACTGGATTTTGATTTCAAACTTTCACAGTCCTTCTAGGCTCCATATTCCACCTCTTCCCTCTGAAGTCTCAGAAAATGGCACCTCCTTTTAGTTCAGGAGTCAGAAAAGAGGCTGTCAGGGGAGATCTGCTGCAGCTGCCTCTCGCTCCTGCCCCACCTCCAGGAAGCCTCTGTCATACAAGTCTATTTGCATCCACTTACTTCCTCCTACATCTCCATGTTCAGAGAAGAGAAATCGCTTTTCCTGAGCAAAGCCAATCTTTTCACTTGTGCTCTGGATTTCCTTTCCCGCTGACCTCCTTAGGAATGTTACTTCATACATTTTGCCCTTTTTGCCTGGTCTTCAGATAACCCTTCTCTACTAGCCTCTCCATTCATTGAATAAATTTGTTCAACCTTCCCCCATTCCTGTGTTCCCCTCTAGCTGTCATCCTCTCTTGCTTTTCCTCAGTGTCCAAGGAGAGCACATGGCGCTGGGTGCTTGTATTTCTTCACCATTCCTTTGCTCCTCAAGGTAACCCGCTCTAGCTCATCTTCTCACCCAAATGCCTCTGAAACTCACTAGGGAAGTCGTATATGTTAAATCCTAAAAACACTTTTAAGTTTCTGTCTCACCAGACCTCTCAGAAGCAGTTGGCCTTGATGGCCTCTTCCTCTTAAGCATGCTACCATCCTTGTTTCCACGATGCCTTTCTGATTTTTCTCATGTCTTCTGACCACCCCTTGATGGTGTTTTAGGGGGCCAATAAATAACACCATTCTCTTCCCCACCAAACTCTGTAGCCAACCAGAGACAAACTCAGGATCCAAACAACTAGATAAAAGTATCACCTTTTTATTAATGTCCACTATTGAAGAATATGATTTAGAACAGGGTTTCCCAGCCTCTACACTATTGACATCTTGAGTCAAATAATTCTTTGTTAGGAAAGGAGGGTTGTCCTGTGTCCTGTAGGATGTTTAGCAGCATCCCTGGCCTCTATACACTAGATGACAATAGCACTCTCTCCCTCCCCCCAATTGAAACAACCCCAAATATCTCCAGACACTACCAAATGTCTCCAGTGTTAGGGTGGGGGTGGGGGGAATTTCTTCCAGTTGAAAATCTGATTAGATACGAAGTCAAGGAGGTCTATTAACACCCTACTTTGAATTAACATATCTACTCATAAGGGTTCGGCACAGCTGAACAGCCTCAGGATGTCCCACAGAGATAAGCCTCTTAGCACAGGCCAAGTGCAGACAGAAACACTCACTTTATGCAGAGAAGCAGATCTTAAAATTTAGAGAAAGTGGGTAGGGACTGGGCCAATTTACCTGGGAGGAATGAGTCAGGAGGCAAAGGGAGTTGATAAGGGCTCCTCCCTACACTGACACTTGTCAGTGTCCTTTATGGACTGCATGTCAACCTTCTCCTCATATGCTGGTAACTCTCAGGGTTCCATTCTCTGCCCTCTTTCTCACAATCTCGTTGGGCAGTCTTACCCTTACCAATGGCTTCAACTACAACCTAAAACCTGACAAATCCATACATCTGCTTAGACCTTTCTCTTGAGCTCCACTCCCACATGGCCAACTGCTAACCATACATCTCCATTTGGGGGTCCTCCTCCATACACACCCAAAGCTACACTCATTTTCTTTCTCTCAAAGAAATCCTCCGTCTTAGTGAGTGGCAACATAATCCACTGAGCTGTTCAAATTATATATCTAGAAATTATCTTTAACACTTTCTTGGACACCCTATATCCAATTATTCTCTATGTCTCATCAATTCTCTCATATATATATCTTTGAAATCCATTCCATTTTCTCCATTGTAATTCATGGCCTCATCATTTCCTGATGGGATTAATGAAACTTTCCCAACTCTCATTCCCACCCTCATCATCCAACATCCCCTTTCTCTGTATTCAAACAAATTACTAATATATATATAACTTGACTTCTTCTGTGGTTCTCCATTGTCCTGAGGGCAATTGACTTGACCCCACTTAACCAGCCCCTCCAGTCTTAGCTCTCCTAGTTCCAAATCATGGTCTCTTAGATTTGCTAAATGCCCCTTCATGCCTCTGTGCCACGTGCCTGCTTCTGACCCATGCCGTTCTCTGTAATATTTCCCACACCCATCATTTGTCTAAATCCTTCTCCATCTTTAAGATACTGAAAGGCATTACTGATTCTAGAAAGCCAGGTTTGACACCTCCCAGTTTAAATTAAATATGTCTTGTCTCTACTCTCACAGGACCCTATGTTTATACTCCAATTATTGCTGAGTTCCCACTTGTCTGTGAACTTCTTGGGAGTAGTGACCATATGATACACATTTTTGTAGAATGGACAGTCAATAAACATTTGCCAAATGAATAAATGAAGATTTGTTTTTTACTGATTGCTCCATTTTTTCTATTTCAAAGTTAGCAAATTTAGAGTTTCTTTCCCTAGTGCAGTTTCTTTCCTTAGCGCAGTGCCTAGCAATAAAAAAGCTGATAGGCAAAGAATAAAACCTGTCTGCAGAGCATATCCTGTCCAAAGGAATCAAGAGCCTCCCATATGCTTTTTTAAAAGTTATTTATTTATTTTCTTATTAGTCATCCATTTTATACACATCACTGTATACATGTCAATCCCAATCTCCCAATTCATCACACCCCCACCCCACCCCCGCTTTCCCCCCTTGGTGTTCATAAGTTTGTTTTCTACATCTCAGTCTCAATTTCTGCTCTGCAAACTGGTTCATCTGTACCATTTTCTAGGGTCCACATACATGCGTTAATATACGATATTTGTTTTTCTCTTTCTGACTTACTTCACTCTGTATGATAGTCTCTAGATCCATCCATGTCAATAAAATGACCCAATTTTGTTCATACTTCTATATGGTAATTCTATTTTTAGTTTTTTAAAGAACCTCCATACTGTTCTCCATAGTGGCTGTATCAGTTTACATTCCCACCGACAGTGAAAGAGGGTTCCCTTTTCTCCACACCCTCTCCACCATTTGTTGTCTGTAGATTTTCTGATGATGCCCATTCTAACTGGTGTGAGGTGATACCTCATTGTACTTTTGATTTGCATTTTTCTAATAATTAATGATGTTGAGCAGCTTTTAATGTGCTTCTTGGCCATCTGTATGTCTTCTTTGGAGAAATGTCTCTTTAGGTCTTCAGTCTTTTTTTGGATTGGCTTGTTTGTTTTTTTAATATTGAGCTATGTGAGCTGTTTATATATTTTGGAGATCAATCCCTTGTCTGAAGATTCATTTGCAACTATTTTCTCCCATTCTGAGGGTTGTCTTTCTGTCTTGTTTATGGTTTGTTGTGCAAAAGCTTTAAAGTTTCATTAGGTCCCATTTGTTTATTTTTCTTTTTATTTCCATTACTCTAGGAGGTGGATCAAAAAATATCTTGCTGTGATTTATGTCAGAGAGTGTTCTTCCTACGTTTTCCTCTAAGAGTTTTACAGTGCCCGGCCTTACATTTAGATCTCTAATCCATTTTGAGTTTATTTTTGTGTATGGTGTTAGGAAGTGTTCTAATTTCATTCTTCTACATGTAGCTGTCCAGTTTTCCAAGCACAACTTATTGAAGACACTGTCTTTTCTCCACTGTATATCCTTGCCTCCTTTGTCATAGATTAGTTGAGTATAGGTGTGTACATTTATCTCTGGGCTTCTATCTTGTTCCATTGATCTATATTTCTGTTTTTGTGCCAGTATCATATTGTCTTGATTACTGTAGCTTTGTAGTATTGTCTGAAGTCAGGGAGTCTGATTCCTCCAGCTCCGTTTTTTTCCCTCAAGACTGCTTTGGCTATTCGGGGTCTTTTGTGTCTCCATACAAATTTTAGGATTTTTTGCTCTAGTTCTGTGAAAAGTGCCATTGGTAATTTGATAGGGATAGCACTGAATCTGTAGATTGGTTTGGGTAGTATACTCATTTTTACAATATTGATTATTCCAATCCAAGAACATGGTACATCTCTCCATCTGTTGGTAGCATCTTTAATTTCTTTCATCAGTGTCTTATAGTTTTCTGCATACAGGTCTTTTGTCTCCCTAGGTAGGTTTATTCTTAAGTATATTTTTCCTTTTGTTGCACTGCTAAATGGGAGTGTTTCCTTAATTGCTCTTTCAGATTTTTCAACATTAGTGTATAGGAATGCAAGAGATTTCTGTGCATTAATTTTGTATGCTGCAACTTTACCAAATTCATTGATTAGCTCTAGTAGTTTTCTGGTGGCATCTTTAGGATTCTCTATGTATAGTATCATCTCATCTGCTAACAGTGACAGTTTTACTACTTCTTTTCCAATTTGTATTTCTTTTCTTTCTTTTTCTTCCTTGATTGCTGTGGCTAGGACTTCCAAACGTATGTTGAATAATAGTGGTGAGAGTGGACATCCTTGTCTTGTACCTGAACTTAGAGGAAATGCTTTCAGTTTTTCACCATTGAGAATGATGTTTGCTGTAGGTTTGTTGTATATGGAACTAGAGAAAGAAGAACAAACAAAACCCAATTGATTGATGTTTTCTGTGGGTTTGCCATATAAGGCTTTGTTATGTTGAAGTAGGTTCCCTCTATGCCCAATTTCAGGAGAGTTTTTATCATAAATGGGAGTTGAATTTTGTCAAAAGCTTTTTCTGAATCTATTGAGATGATCATATGGTTTTTCTTCCTCAATTTGTTAATATGGTGTATCACATGGATTGATTTGTGTATATTGAAGAATCCTTGCATTCCCGGGATAAATCCCACTTGGTCATGGTGTATGATCCTTCTAATGTGTTGTTGGATTCTGTTTGCTAGTATTTTCTTGAGGATTTTTGCATCTATATTCATCAGTGATATTGGTTTATAATTTTTTTGTGTATTATCTTTGTCTGGTTTTGGTATCAGGGTGATAGTGGCCTCATAGAATGAGTTTGGGAGTTTTCCTTCCTCTGCAATTTTTAGAAGAGTTTGGAAAGGATGGGTGTTAGCTCTTCTCTAAAAGTTTGATAGAATTCACATGTGAAGCCATCTGGTCCTGGACTTTTGTTCGTTGGAAGATTTTTAATCACAGTTTCAATTTCATTACTTGTGATTGGTCTGTTCATAGTTTCTGTTTCTTCCTGGTTCAGTCTTGGAAGGTTATACATTTCTAAGAATTTGTCCATTTCTTCCAGGTTGTCCATTTCGTTGGCATAGAGTTGCTTATAGTAGTCTCTTAGGATGCTTTGTACTTCTGTGGTGTCTGTTGTAACTTCTCCCTTTTCATTTCTAATTTTACTGCTTTGAGTCCTCTCCCTCTTTTTCTTGATGACTCTGGCTAATGGTTTATCAATTTTATTTACCTTCCAGAGAACTAGCTTTTAGTTCTATTGAGCTTTGCTACTGTTTTCGTTTCTATTTCATTTATTTCTGCTCTGATCTTTATGATCTCCTTCCTTCTGCTAACTTTGGGTTTTGTTTGTTCTTCTTTCTCTAGTTCCATTATGTGTAACGTTAGATTGTTTGTGATTTTGTTTCTTGTGGTAGGCTTGTATAGCTATAATCTTCCCTCTTAGAACTGCTTTTGCTGCATCCCATAGGTTTGGATCGTCGTGTTTTCATTGTCATTTCTCTCTAGGTATTTTTTCATTTCCTCTTTGATTTCTTCAGTTATCTCTTGGTTATTTAGTAATGTATTGTTTAGTCTCCATGTGTATGTGTTTTTTATGTTTTTTTCCCTGTAATTCATTTCTAATCTCATAGCACTGTGGTCAGAAAAGATTCTTGATATGATTTCAATTTTCTTAAATTTACTGAGGCTTGATTTGTCACCCAAGATGTGATCTATCCTGGAGAATGTTCCGTGTGCCCTTGAGAAGAAAGTGTAATCTGCTGGTTTTGGATGGAATGTCCTATAAATATTAATTAAATCTATCTGGTCTATTGTGTCATTTAAGGCATGTGTTTCCTTATTAATAATCATTTTGGAAGATCTGTCCATTGGTGTAAGTGAGGTGTTAAATTCCCCCACTATTATCGTGTTACTGTCGATTTCCTCTTTTATAGCTGTTAGCAGATGCCTTATGTATTGAGGTGCTCCTATGTTGGGTGCATATATATTTATAACTGTTATATCTTCTTCTTCGACTGATCTCTTGATCATTATGTAGTGTCCTTCCTTGTCTCTTGAAACATTCGTTATTTTAAAGTCTACTTTATCTGATATGAGTATTGCTACTCCAGCTTTCTTTTGATTTCCATTTGCATGAAATATCTTTTTTCATCACCACACTTTCAGTCTGTATGTGTTCCTAGGTCTGAAGTGGGTTTCTTGTAGACAGCATATATATTGGTCTTGTTTTTGTGTCCATTCAGTGAGTCTCTGGCTTTTGGTTGGAGCATTTAATCCATTCACGTTTAAGGTAATTATTGGTATGTATGCTCCTATTACCATTTTCTTAATTGTTTTGGGTTTGTTTTTGTAGGTCCTTTTCTTCTCTTGTGTTTCCCACTTAGAGAATTTCCTTTAGCATTTGTTGTAGAGCTGCCACTTAGAGAAGTTCCTTTAGCATTTGTTGTAGAGCTGGTTTGATGATGCTGAATTCTCTTAGCTTTTGCTTGTCTGTGAAGCTTTTGATTTCTCAATCAAATCTGAATGAGATCCTTGCTGGGTAGAGTAATCTTTGTTTCAGGCTCTTCCTTTCATCTCTTTAAGTATATCATGCCACTCCCTTCTGGCTTTTAGAGTTTTTGCTGAGAAATCAGCTGTTAACCTTATGGGAATTCCCTTGTATGTTGTCATTTTTCCCTTGCTTTCAATAATTTTTCTTTGTCTTTAATTTTTGCCAATTTGATTACTATGTGTCTCTGCGTGTTTCTCCCTGGCTTTATCCTGTATGGGACTCTCTGTGCTTCCTGGACTTGGGTGGCTATTTCCTTTCCCATGTTAGGGAAGTTTTCAACTATAATCTCTTCAAATATTTTCTCGGGCCCTTTCTCTCTCTCTTCTCCTTCTGGGATCCCTATAATGAGAATGTTGTTGCATTTAATGTTGTCCCAGAGGTCTCTTAGGCTGTCTTCATTTCTTTTCATTCTTTTTTCTTTATTCTGTCCCCAGCAGTGAATTCCACCATTTTATCTTCCAGGTCACTTATCCGTTTTTCTGCTTCAGTTATTCTGTTATTGATTCCTTTTAGTGTGTTTTTCATTTCAGTTACTGTATTCTTCTTCTCTGTTTGTTTGTTCTTTAATTCTTCTAGATCTTTGTTAAACACATCTTGAATCTTCTCGATCTCTGCCTCCATTCTTTTTCTGAGGTCCTGGATCATCTTCACTATCATTATTCTGAATTCTTTTTCTGGAAGATTGCTTATCTCCTTTTCATTTAGTTGTTTTTCTGTGGTTTTATCTTGTTCCCTTATCTGGTATATAGCCCTCTACCTTTTCATCTCGTCTATCTTTCGGTGAATGTGGTTTTTGTTCCACGGGCTGCAGGATTGTAGTTCTTCTTGCTTCTGCTGTCTGCACTCTGGTGGATGAGGCTATCTAAGAGGCTGGTGGAAGTTTCCTGATGGGAGGGACTGGTGGTGGGTAGAGCTGGCTGTTGCTCTGTTGGGCAGAGCTCAGTAAAACTTTAATCCTCTTGTCTGATGATGGGTAGGGCTGGGTTCCCCCCCTGTTGGTTGTTTCACCTGAGGTGACCCAAGACTGGAATCTACTGGGGCTCTTTGGTGGAGCTAATTGCAGACTCTGGGAGGGCTCACACCAAGAAGTGCTTCCCAGAACTTCTGCTGCCAGTGTCCTTGTCCCCATGGTAAGCCACAGCCACATCCCGCCTCTGCAGGAGACCCTCCAACACTAGCAGGTAGGTATGGTTCAGTCTCCCCTGGGGTCACTGCTCCTTCCTCTGGGTCCCAATGCACACACTACTTTGTGTGTGCCCTCCAAGAGTGGGGTCTCTGTTTCCCCCAGTCCTGTCAAAGTCTTGCAGTCAAATCCCACTAGACTTCCAAGTCTGATTCTCTAGGAATTCCTCCTCCCATTGCTGGACCCCCAGGTTGCAAGGCTGACTTGTGGCTCATAACCTTCACTCCAGTGGGTGGACTTCTGTGGTATAAGTGTTCTCCAGTTTGTGAGTCACCCACCCAGCAATTATGGGATTTGATTTTATTGTGATAGTGCCCCATCCTACCGTCTCATTGCAGTTTCTCCTTTGTCTTTGCATGTGGGTTATCTTTTTTGGTGAGTTCCAATGTCTTCCTATTGATGATTGTTCAGCAGTTATTTGTGATTCTGGTGTTCTCGAAAGAGGGAGTTAGAGCATGTCCTTCTACTCCGCCATCTTGAACCAATCTCCTCTGCCATATGCTCTTATGTAAGAAGCATTTTTATTGAGAATAAAAATATTACCCATATCCTGAATCATCCAAGTTTTTCTCTCACAATAGAAAAATTTTCATGGCTCGGTAATATTTTTCCTCTGGAGGAAGAGAATTTTTCCTCCTGTTTCACATTAATTCCTCCCACAAGACTCTCAGAAAAGGTTGCTTTTCTTTACTAAATTTTCGGAGGAGAGAATTTTTTTCGGCCAACAGGGGTATTAGTTTTTAAATGAAATATTCCTAAGTCAGAAGCATATGAAACTAAACATTTCTTTAAAAACAGTAGTTTATAAATTATATGCTGAAATTTACATGCAATAAAACTGATTTTCGAACACAGGACCATTCATTAATTCAGCACCATAAGCTAACAATTAGCAATTCAAGATAAAGTTGCATATGTTCCCAAATTCAAATGTGATAAATGCAGTGTTTCTTTTTCATTGTTGTTTTGGACAACATGGTACCTTTAAGCACCATCACCTAATGATTCTTGATGGAAAACAGAGAACACCTCCCACTACAGAAGCCAGGTATTTCTTTCCCAGCCTGCCTTAGAGCCAGGTGCAGACAGTGACCAAGCTCTGCCAATCAGATGAGATGAGCTGGTGTTTGAATCAGCTCCCTAAAGCAGGCCCCACATAAAATCCTTCATAGTGAGAGTGGCGGCAGCTCAAAGCAGTTTTTAGACATGGCTGGGGCAGCTGGAGCAGAGCTTCTGGTGGTAGCATCTAGTGCTCAGAGTTGGGGGCATCATTTGGATAAGCTGCAACATTTATGCTCAGACATGTGACAATGTTTTATCCTCTGGAACTGCTCTCATGTAGACTTTAGGCATTGTTCCTGGTAGCTGATCTCTATGCTTAGTTCTCCAGCCCTCCCAGAGGTACCCTGAGCTATCTAATTCCCTTTAATAAATTCCTTTTCTGCTTCAAACAACCAGAGTTAATGTTTATTGCTTGCAACTAAGAACACTGATAGAGATATAAATATTTCTATGTGATAAATCCCTCCCAGTTTTCCCCTCAGTAGACTAGAACAGAGGAGAGAGGAGGGAGGGAGAGAGAATAAGATGGGTGTAGGCGATCTATGGTATGAGCCAGGAGTTAGCCAAATGTCTGTAGGTCATCCGCACCATAGTCATGTGGAACAGGCTTGTTGGAATGTAGATCTTCCCAGACCCACTAAATCCAAATCCCTGTGGGAAACTTGTGAAACTACATTTCTAACAAGAAGCCTGAGTGATTGCTATAAACAGCAAAGTTTGGGAGCCACTGCCATAAAGTGAAATCCTCAAGTGTCACGACTATTCCTTACTTATGTCTGTGCCTGCCAATCCATTAACTATTAGAAGAATGTTGTTACAGAGCAGAAAATAGTTAAACAGTGGACAAGGTACCTGATACCTCTGGGCTTTAGTTTTCTTAAAGCTTAAAGTTTTTTTAAACTTGTGACATAGTGGTGAATAGAAATTTTTCAAAGGTAAATGACCAACGTTAATTATTCCTTAATCTGAAGAATTAAAAAGTGCCTGTGTAGATAAAATTACACATTGATACTTGAAGTGGGGTGATTTAAATTTAAAAAGATAAGATGAACATAAGCAGTGTTGAGATCTTAGGACCCATTTCAATGGAAATCAAAATAAGTAAATCAAAATAAAGTATCTACAGGCCCTTAACCCTAGGAAAAATGCAGGAATTTATATTATAAAAGATGGAACATCTTTGCCATAACATTTATAACAACTCCACTTCTAGGGACTTAAACCTGTAAGTTCGCAATTAATCCTCTAACAAAATTTCCAAATATTATAATAACATAAGAGCAATACCTGTCTTGACATTAAACTTACAAAATACTAACGTTCCAGTTCCTACCTATCTCCAACCATCTGCATTCTCTCATCCATGTCTTTAAAGATATTCTCCTGTTATCGAGGCTTAGAAAGAGAATTTTATGGCAGACATACTTACCAAATATTCCATTGTTCCCCATTATCCCCAACATTTCCTCATCTCCTTGAAATTAGATGAAGTCATGCAACTATTTCTTGCCAGTGAAGTGACGGTGACGTTGACATGTGCTGCTTCTAGTCCAAGGCAATGAAAACCCACATGAAATTCTATAGTCCTCTCCTTCCCCACCATGGAGACTAACAAACTAGACAGGCTGAAGATTCTAGATGGGCCAGCCAGAAGTGCTGAAGCCTAGGTCACCAAGTGATATGATGAGGCTTGGGCCCCCTAACAGCCCTGCAGGAACATGAAGTGCAAAAGAGGAGTGAACTACTGAGTCCAACCCCTGAGCATTTAGATCATTTCTGCATCATAACTAAACTAATATGCGTATCTTCTAATATAAACATTTTCCCCATTCTATAACTTGTGAGCACATAGGTGAGTTGCTGGGACTAGAGTGAAGAATAGGAAACAGACAAGGTGAAGTCAGCTGTGGTCCTTCCCTGATGGAGACCGGCAGCTCCTACTCATCTCTACCACAGTGCAAGGAGAAGCAAGAGTCAGCCCACACACACGTGTGTACACTCTGCTTGGGAAACACATAGAGTTTTCTGGATATCAGAAACTGAAACTATCTAGGAGCTGATTGAATAATGATTCCCTTTAAACTATTTTAAAAGAGGAAATTTAGAAAATGGCCCATATTTCTTACCCGTGACAACAAATTTACTTTTTATGAGTGGGAGACACTAGTCATGTAAAATATACAGGAAAATGCCTGTGCCCCTAAAAATTCTAGTGCATTCACAAAAGTGATTTATTCTTTGGGTTTGAAACTTTATTATTTGGAATAAAACTAAAACTGCAAGCATTCTAGGCAAGCAGGTTCTAAGTTAATCAATATTTATGGAGAATTTGAGTGTGTCACTTGAAAATCATTCTTTAAAGAAGACACGTAATGCCTAAATTCTTATTCCAGATATACATAAGAGAGGACAGAGTCTCTTCTCACCCACTTACCTTGCTACACACTCAGTGATGGAATCTGTTCCCCATGAAAGCAAGTGTATAGTCACTAATCTCTTCTGAACATAACTGACCATTTTCCTCTTGACCTTCTTCCTCAGTCTAGGGATGGAAATTTCTCCTGCCAGACACTTCAGTGAAGTTACAAAAGTGCCCATACTAGAAACCCCTCCCAAGGGAGAATGAAATTAGGTAAGACCTGCAGAGTGAGAAACAAACTGAATTTATTGAACTGAATGACTATCTGACCCATAAGTCTCATCTCCAAGCAGAAGCACAAGTTTCAAGACAGAACTAGCATCAACAAGATGAACTGTGCTCTCCACCTGTGTGGCAGAGCTCGCTGCTGACTGTGCAATTACCAAAGGTGAACCCATGAGTCAATTTCTTTTTTGGAACTGTCTTGGTCTCTGTTTCACATTAAAAAAAAAAAAAAAAGCTTCTCTATGTCTAAACAGTTCTATCCATCTCGCTAGAAAATTTTCTGTTGTGAAATTGCATGATTAGAATAATAAGCCTTTTGGTGAATGAGAAGTCTGAAGAAAAGCATTCACCATGACATTTTCAAAGCATTGCCTGTATTATCTGTCAAGTCTAAAATCACTTTACAGAAATAAGTTAGGAAGTATTAGGCAAATTTGACAAATTAGGCCATATTTTTGAGAATGAAACACAATCTAGGTGTCAGACTGTCACATTATGGTATCTGTTCCTGCCTCAGAATGGAATGGGCAACAACTCATGAACCAAAGCCCTGTTGGCAGATGTGTTGGTTTCTAAGGATCTTCTTCACAGGTAAATACAAACCCGTCTTTGATTTAACAGCATCTGTGATGGCACACACACACACACATTCACAGTCAATCTAGTCTCCAAAGAGGAAAACTGTTTTGTTGTGATAATATGAATCATTACCTCCCTCGAAGTCATTTCTTATTCTAATTTGCATACCCCCTTACTTCACAAATGGAGGTCACATGGAAATATACACAGGCCTTGGACTCAGTTCAGTCCGGATTTGATCCCAATTCTTCTGCTTTCTAGCTGTGAAACCATGAAGAATGCACTTAACCACTCTGAGTATCTGCTCATCTATAAAGTATTTACTTCATGGTGTTATTTGTAGAACTAAATGGGCATATAAGGTGCTCAGTAAATGATACATTCTATTAATGATATATTCACAAATTACCTATCTTGTCTATAAGTTTAAAGACTGTGGAAGCATAAGGAATTTTCCTGGCCCAAGCCTGACCTTAAGGAATCCTCTTCTTCCAGACATCTTTCAAGATTACAAGAACCAGTGGTCTAACCTGAGGATCCAGACCTACTTTATTCAAGGCCAAGGTTTGGGGATATAAAATCTGCCCTGAGTTGACAACTATAGAAAGTTTTCAGACATAAGTAAGAAAGTACTCAGGACAGAAGCTCAGAGGTGAATTTACATTCAATAACCTTAAAAAACAGACAAGAAAGCCATGCCCATCTGAAGTCCTTACAGATCTCAAAATTGGCAACCTCTTGAAAACTGAAACTCCATTAATCTTTAAAATGGTACAACTATGTTAATGGCAAAGTCCAGTTTTTCCTTGCAAATATTAAAGCAGGCAAACTTTCCTGACTTTCAAACATTAATACAGAAAATGGTTAATTTCATATTTTAGTAAATTCACTTTTATCTAAATGATTTTCTGATTTCACCATTAATTTGTTGCCTTTGTTATTTACTGATACTTTATAATTTTATGCTGGTTCTCTTACAATATTTTCTCAGTTTCCAAGTATTTCAGAAGTATTTTAGCGAAAAAATTTCAGTAGCTTATCTGTATTGAGCTATGTACTGTCTTCTAAAAACTGTGCTATGTGCAAAGAACATTGCTGATGAACTGTTAAACAATTAGAAGACAAATGCCAAGTGGAAATTAAGTTCCTTTCAGTCAGTCACCATTCTAGAGTTTTATCTGTAAAGTTGTCGTGAGATATTTAACCACAACTGTGGAGAATCATATAGAATTGGAATTTTAAAAACTGGTTTTTCTCCATGTTAGCCCCATTCTTATCTCCTAATAGGGGAGTTTTTCTCACAAAGCACTTAAGAATTAATAAGTGACATCACCATGAATTTTTTCTCAGATAATATAACTATAATAAGTATCAGGTTTAACAACCATGAAAACAAAAACATATACAGTAAGTCCCCTACATATGAATGAGTTCCATTCTGAGAGCATGTTTGTAAGTTCAATTTGTTCATAAGTCTAACAAAGTTAGCCTAGGTACCCAACTAACACAATCGACTATATAGTACTGTACTGTAATAGGTTTATAATACTTTCCACACAAATAATACATAAAAAACAAACAAAAAATAAAGAAAACATTTTTAATCTTACAGTACAGTACCTTGAAAAGTACAGTAGTACAGTACAACAGCTGGCATACAGAGGCTGGCATCGAGTGAACAGGCAAGAAGAGTTACTGGCTGGAGGAGGGAGAGGAGGGGGGAGATGGTAGAGCTGAAGGATCGTCAGCAAGAGGAGGTGGGAGATGGTAGAACTGAAGGATCGTCAGCAACAGGAGACGGAGGGCAAGCTGCAATTTCACTCACACCTGACATTGATGGCACAGGTTCTGGTTCCTTGCTAGATTCAATTCTATCTACCTTCTTGAAAAAATGATCCAGTGATGTCTGGGTAGTAGTTCTTTTTTCTCATTATAGATGACACAGTAGCACTGGATTGCATTGTGAACAGCTGCTGCAACCTCGGTACCGTTGTACATTCAGGTCTTGTGCCTCAAACAGTGCCTCCTCAAATAAAGAAAATCCCCTTGCCATTTCCTGCTCCACTTGTAGAGGATGCACGCACACGACAATGTACACCAGACACGTGAACTAACTTACATGATTGGATACATGAACGCACGTTTGCATCTTTGAAACTTCACAACTTGAAGGTTCATATGTAGGGGACTTACAGTATAGTACAGTACTTCATGTTATTACAGAAAAAGGATTTAGAGGCATGAAATATGTTTAATCGTGTTCATTTCCTCTTTTCTCCATAAAATATATCTTTAATGGGAAAGGATAGAATCTTCTTCTTTTATGAAGTTGTACAATTTCCTTAATTGGTAGAATCTAAGCAAATGATAAAAAATTATTTAGACTGCCATAAAGAATGTTGTGTGTGAACAAAGTGTTCTTCAGAACTCCAATAGTAAGGAATTCCAATAGTAATAAGAAGAATGCATAGGATTGTTTAAACTGAATAGAGTTTAGGGAGGATGCCCTCTAAATAAAGTCAGACAGAATAAATGTGTTAACTCAATACATTGTCCTAGTACCTTCTTCAGTGATACTATTACCAATAAAGGCTTTCCCACATGCCACCTTCAAATCATTCAGCTCATGCCTGCATAGCCAGACATACAGGCACATAGTCCATCTTCTCCATTTATCCCACCTTTTCTATATATGTATTATTTCACTACAGATTACACCAAGTCCTAAGACCACACTAAATGGTGAGCTTTCTTTTTTGACACAAGCATAATGGAGTTGTCATAAATTCTAAACTCATATTAATACAATATACTTAGTCCCTAATCAAATTCCTAACTGACTCGTTTGATTTCATTTCCATCTTAGAAATTTAGGGAACATTCTGTGCTTCAAATTCAAATAGGGACACACTTCTGAATATAAAAAGACTGCTCTTTACAATAAGATTTAATATGTTAAAGAAAAATATATATGCTCATAAAATTTTGGATGTTTACACTCCAATTTTAATAACTGTTCATTTGAAAAGGAAATGGTACTTTCCCTTTTCTTGGTTTTGTTTTCGTCTGTTTACTACTTTTACTATAATGAACTCATACTAATAACTATTTTTACACTTTTCAGAAAAAATAAGTTTGCTGTTCAGAAATTAATGTAGCTTATAAAATATAACCATTACCATCACCATTACCACCAATGGATTAAAAAAAGGTATTATTTATCTGCTGAATAAAGTGGTTTGGAGGTATCTCTTTAATAATGAGAAAAAAACAAAGTAAAGCAGTTTCTATGAAACTAATACAAGATTTCTCCTTATCCAGACTGTTGAAAAGTCAGAAGGGTCAGATGCAATTATAACTAGAAATGGACCAGATGGGATATCTAAGTTGGAGAGCTCAGGTGGCCAAAATTCATAATATAACAGTTTTCAAATATTGATGAGTGTCTGTAGAAGGAGCAATAACATGAGAAAGGATAGACTTTGGAAGAACGGTTTTGAAGAAAAGTGAGATTTATAATTGAAAATTGAATGAAGCTTAATAGAATAGCCAAACTTTCAATGGGCAACTAGGAAAGGATAAGTGAAACAGAAAAATTAAAATTGTTCCCTATAAAACTGAAAATACAAAGAATATGCACTCTGACTTGTATAATGTGGTAAACACATAAATATAGAATTATGCTACTTATTATTAATATATTTAAAACGCCTTAAGATCCATAAAAGAAACTTGTACAGAAGAAAATGCAACTTATCTAGAGACATTGGCATATCCTCTAAAGAAATCAAAAGGGAGAATCATGACCAAAAGAAAAAAAAAACCAGCCCTTCATATATTGTGCATAGTGTGAAAATACGTGCATTATTTCTTCCCCTCAATTCACATATTTTTTCTTAAATTGGGTCTAAGTTTACATGTTACACTCTTCCTGGGTATTCAGAGGTTTTTAAATGTGCATGAGAAAACAGACAAAACCATAAAAGTAAAATATACAAGACATTTCCAACTTAGATATAACCCATAAGAATGAGTTCTTCCATCTACATTTTAATCTATCAAAGACCACCAAAGAGTATGGAATTTAAACTCTACGGGTTGCGATGAGGGTAGGAAGAAGTTTAAAGCTTGTAGTAAAGTTCAATAAACAAGTAAAAAGTGGAAGAATACCAGGGCTCTAGAAACCCCAACTGACATTCTAGCATAATGTTCCAAAATACAAAAAAAACAATTTGTCAGAAACATAAAAATGGTCATGTAATACATGGCTCTATTTCTACAACGAAAACAGAAACAAAGAAAGATTATGAGTGCCACCTTGCAAAGAAGTCTAAAACTACTATATTCAGATTATCTGAGGCCCACCTTCTCCTACACACAATTTTCCCCACCCTGACTCTGTGCTCCTCACAAGGTCTAAAATACAAATACGACACCACTGTGATGAATCATAGTATCTTCTCCACAAGACAATTTAAAAAAATTTTCACTTTGTTTAACTTAATACTAGGAATTGGATGACAATTAGCATGTAGAAAGTTCCTGGCGTTATGCTCAGTGTTTCGTGTGTATTCTCCTATTTAATTTATTGATCTAAACCTCCACTAAATGGATATGCATTGAGTTATCAAATACCTTTTTAAAAAATATTTACAAATGCTTCTGAAAGAGTTGAGCCTTTATCATCCACTCCAACTGTCTTGTAAATGTAAAGTAAGTTTTGTGAAAGGAGGAGGAAGGGGAATAGAAAATGAGGGAGCTAACTCTGGACCACCATTTATTACTTTTAGTGGGACAGTGAAGCATCCCTCACAGGATGCCCCAGTGAGGAACATAAAGCAACATCAATATATTAAGATGAGGGCATCTGGGATGAGCAATATTAGGAAATGGGAAAGGAGTACAGAGGGAAGGTGGGAGGGTATATGAAAGAACCCCTGTTTCAAAATTTTCCTAGGGGCCTGTGGGGGGATCAGGAACTCATTTTTCTCTTCTTCCTCTTCCTGCTGATTCCAAATTTTAAAATGTATACTACGTGCTCAGTGGATATTGAATGGGTAGTTTAAGACTGATCAGGGATTTGATTTGCTATCCTAATTCACACACAGCTGTGCTTCTTATTTCCAAACATATATCTCGCTATTACCTGAACTTTTAGAATATGATCCACTTTTAATTTTGTGACATTAATAAACTATATAGATAATTACTTATTCCCAAACCTAAAAGTTAGTCTCCTGAGAATTTCTGTGGTAGAAAATTGGTAGTTAAACAATGAAAATGTTTTGGGGATACAGAAGTGAGGAGCAAGACACAAATGAAATTGTTAAAACCTTCATATGTATTTTTCTATTCTCTAAAATAAAATAATACCACATTCCAAATGAATAAATTTGTATACCTTTTAAAATAGAAATGATGCATAATGCACAATAAACTTCCATTTGTCGTTCTTTAAACTTTCCAAAGTTATGAGGATCTGCTTTTGTCACATTTTAATTACATGTTGGCAATTAATTTAATTTCATTGAATATAATATCCCTTTCTTTCTCCCCCTATTTCTCTATCTAAAGTTCAATGCTTTTTGGATTTGGTTTAAAAAAAAAAACACAAAACTGTCAAAGTAGTTGACCCTGACTGTCATTAGTTCTCAGTGGAAACACCTCAGAACATAGCTGGAGCCTTCCCTTCTAGCAGCTGCAGGATCACAGGTTTGAGGCTTGTGTCTCTGTTTGCTCTTTTCAGCATCTTTACCTCTTCGAAGACTTCATTACAAAAACTTTACATCTGCTGTCAGACACTTACTTCCTTGTTCTCCTCCAAACCTCAATACCCCATTTTATTTCCATTATCATTGCTACATATAAAACTGAGCATCTCATAGCTGCCAAAAAGATATTTAGAAACAAGGCCATATGTATTAAAATGTCAGTGAAAGGAAACCTGAGGCTGAGGAGGAGTGGGCATTTGGGGAGAAGGGGCATATTTGGGGAGCTATCTCTGTCATGAGGCTGAAGATGGATCTCAAGAGAAAAGTTACCAAGGCATTTCCCAAGAGAGTGATCTGAGTGCCCCAGAGGCTCAGCACCCAGGACAAGAGTCTAAAAAACAGCAGAAAGTGGATAAGCAGGGAAAACTCATGAATGTGTTATCTTTTCCAAAAGGTATGTTTTGACATCTACTGTTTAAATGGAAACAGGTTTCTGGGTTTTTTTCTAGTAGAAATGAGCATATACTGATTGATACACACACTAGAGAAATCTGTAAAAATACTATACCCATAAAGTGAGATTTAACTTTTGTAAAAGTATATATTCACGGAAATATATATACAAATGTATATATAGACACACAAAATATATTTTACCTTACTATCACTCTACCTTACTTTATTCATTACAGTATCTTTCTAATATAGTGTGTGTGTGTGTGTCTGTGTGTGTGTGTTTGGTTTGTCATTCTCGCTGTTGTTGTAGTTTTCTCTCTACACCTAAAGCATAAGCTCCATGAGGGCAGAAATTCTTTCTTATTTTCCACTATGTTTCCACACCCAGAACAGGGTTTAGTCCATATAAGGTGCTCAGTAAATATTTGTTTAATGAACCAACAGCCCAAACCATTATAGCTTCTTGCCTGGACTGTTGCAATGGACTCCTAGCTTGTTTCCTGTGTTGCAGAGACAAGGAAAGACACAGAAAGGAAGATGCCATTTCCCACTATCCTTGAAGGTAAATTTGAACACTGTGACTGAATTCTGGCCAGTAGTAAGTGGCCATTTGCAGTCCACTTCCAGGAGCCCTGCTGAATTCCCATTCACTCTCCTCCTCCTTTTGCAACAACCTTGGAGGCCATGTGTTGAATTAAGATGGTAGCATCACATGATAAAAGGAGCCTGAGGCCCTAAAACACAGTGTGGAGTAAAGCTTTCACCCATGAGCTGTACTGACCTATGAAGTGAGGAAGCAATGACCTTACATTACGCTACGCTGAGATATGGGAGCTACTTGTTACAGCAGGTAACCTGTCCTGACTAATACACTATTTCTTGGTGTTAACACACCATTCCTACAGAGCAACCAAAATGAACCTCTTTAAACAGAAATCAAATCACATCATCTCTCAATAGCTTACCATCACAATTCAAATCGAAATTCGTTCCAGGCCCTCAAGACCCTGAAAAATCTCATGTCTGCCTACATTTCCAGCTTTACCTCCTCCTCCATTTTACTCACCATAATCCAGCCAAACAGGCCTTTATTCTGGTCCTAAAGCACAAAGCTGCCTTGTTCCCACCTGAGTTCGACTCTTCTGTTTCCTGTGCAGGCCTTAGATAAAATGTCACCTCCTAAAAGAAGCCAATTTTCCCTCTTTTAACCTATCCTTGCACCCTACTCCCTGTCTACTGCCCAGAGCTGTCTATCTTATTATCCCATTTTATGTTTTATTTTGTTAACAAGACTAATCCCCACATGCAATTATAATATTTATTTGATTACCTATTGATTGATTACTCCTTAACTCAAGGTTAAGTCCCATGAGAGCAGTAACTTTGACTGTCTTACCTCCAACATCTTCCCAACACCTAGAACAGTACCTGGTGCATAATCAATGAATATATTCATCTAAAGTTTGATATATATGAAAACCTAAAAAATGTGGCAAAATGTTAATAATTGGGTAAGAGCCTCAAAGGAGCCAGTTATGTTTTTTATTTATTGGTATTTTCCAACCCCTCTAAACTTCTTTCAATGAGCATAAAATACTTTTTAAAGCACATGAAAGAGGAGAGGAACCAAGATGGCAGAGTAGAAGGACGTGCTCTCACTCTATCTTGTGAGAACACCAGAATCACAAGTAGCTGCTGGACAATCGTGGACATGAAGACACTGGAACTCACCAAAAAAGATACCCCACATCCGAAGACAAAGGAGAAGCCACAATGAGATGGTAGGAGGGGCACAATCACAGTAAAATCAAATCCTATAACTGATGGGTAGGTGACTCACAGACTGGAGAACACTTATACCACAGAAGTCCACCCACTGGAGTAAAGGTTGTGAGCCCCATGTCATACTCCCCAACCTGGGGGTCCAGCAACAGGATGAGGAATTCCTAGAGAATCAGACTTGGAAGCCTAGTGGGATTTGACTGCAAGACTTTGACAGGACTGGGGGAAACAGAAACTCCACCCATGGAGGGCACACACAAAGTAGTCTGCACATTGGGACCCAGGGGAAGGAGCAGTGACCCCAGGGGAGACTGAACCAGACCTACCTTCTAGTGTTGGAGGGTCTTCTGCAGAGGTGGGGTGTGGCTGTGGCTCACCATGGGGACAAGAACACTGGCAGCAGAAGTTCTGGGAAGCACTCCTTGGCGTGAGCCCTCCCAGAGTCTGCAATTAGTTCCACTAAAGAGCCCAGGTAGGCTCCAGTGTTGGGTTGCCTCAGGCCAAACAATCAACAGGGAGGGGACCCAGCCCCACCCATCAACAGTCAAGCAGATTAAACTTTTACTGAGCTCTGCCCACCAGAGCAACAGTCAGCTCTACCCACCACCAGTCCCTCCCATAAGAAAACTTCCACCAGCCTCTTAGATAGCCTCATCTGCCAGAGGTCAGACAGCAAAAGCAAGAGAAACTACAATCCTGCAGCCTGTGGAACAAAAAACACATTCACAGAAAGGAAGACAAGATGAAAAGACAGAGAGCTATGTATCAGATGAAGGAACAAGATAAAACCCCAGAAAATCAACTAAATGAAGTGGTGACAGGCAACCTTCTACAAAAAGAATTCCGAACAATGATAGTGAAGATGATCCAGGACCTTGGGAAAAGAATGGAGGCAAAGATCGAGAAGAAGCAAGAAATGATGAACAAAGACCTAGAAGAATTAAAGAACAAACAAACAGAGAAGAACAATACAATAACTGAAATGAAAACTACACGAGAGATGAACAAATAAGGACCTAGAAGAACTAAAGAACAAACAGAGATGAACAATACAATAACTGAAATGAAAACTACACGAGAAGGAATCAATAGCAGAAAAACTGAGGCAGAAGAACGGATAAGTGACCAGGAAGACAGAATGGTGGAATTCACTGCTGCGGAACAGAATAAAGAAAAAAGAATGAAAAGAAATGAAGACAGCCTAAGAGGCATCTGGGACAACATTAAACGCAACAACATTCACATTATAGGGGTCCCAGAAGGAGAAGAGAGAGGGAGAATGGAGCAGAGAAAATATTTGAAGAGATTAGAGTTGAAAACTACCTTAACATGGGAAAGGAAATAGCCACCCAAGTCCAGGAAGCACAGAGAGCCCCATACAGGATAAAGCCAAGGAGAAACACACGAAGACACATAGGAATCAAATTGGCAAAAATTAAAGACAAAGAAAATTATTGAAAACAGCATGGGAAAAATGACAAATAACATACAAGGGAACTCCCATAAGGTTAACAGCTGATTTCTCAGCAGAAACTCTACAAGCCAGAAGGGGGTGGCATGATATACTTAAAGTGATGAAAGGGAAGAACCTGCAACAAAGATTACTCTACCCAGCAAGGATCTCATTCAGATTCCATGGGGAACTCAAAACCCTTACAGACAAGCAAAAGCTAAGAGAATTCAGCACCACCAAACTAGCTCTACAACAAATGCTAAAGGAACTTCTCTACATGGGAAACACAAGAGAAGAAAAGGACCTACAAAAACAAACCCAAAACAATTAAGAAAATGGTCATAGGAACATACATATTGATAATTAC
>NC_041225.1:69004971-69006959 GCF_002837175.3 Physeter macrocephalus
ACGGAACATTCTCCAGGATAGATCACATCTTGGGTCACAAATCAAACCTCAGTAAATTTAAGAAAATTGAAATCATATCAAGAATCTTTTCTATGCACAACGCTATGAGATTAGAAATGAATTACAGGGAAAAAAGGTAAAAAAACACAAACACATGGAGGCTAAACAATACGTTACTAAATAACCAAGAGATCACTGAAGAAATCAAAGAGGAAATCAAAAAATACCTAGAGACAAATGACAATGAAAACACGACAATCCAAAACCTATGGGATGCAGCAAAAGCAGCTCTAAGAGGGAAGTTTAGAGCTATACAAGCCCAAACAAAACCAAATGTTAGCAAGGAAAGAAATCATAAAGATCAGAGCAGAAATAAATGAAATAGAAACAAAGAAAACAATAGCAAAGATCAATAAAACTAAAAGCTGGTTCTTTGAGAGATAAAGAAAATTGATAAACCATTTGCCAGACTCATCAAGGAAAAGAGGGAGAACACTCAAATCAATAAAATTAAAAATGAAAAAGGAGAAGTTACAACAGAGACCGCAGAAATACAAAGCATTCTAAGAGACTACTACAAGCAACTCTATGCCAACGAAATGGACAACTTGGAAGAAACGGACAAATTCTTAGAAGGTATAATCTTCCAAGACTGAACTAGGAAGAAATAGAAAATATGAACAGACCAATCACAAGCAATGAAATGGAAACTGTGATTAAAAATCTTCCAACAAACAAAAGTCCAGGACCAGATGTCTGCACGGGTGAATTCTATCAAACATATAGAGAAGAGTTAACACCCATCCTCCTCAAACTCTTCCAAAAAATTGCAGAGGAAGGAACACTCCCAAACTCATTCTACGAGGCCACCATCACCCTGCTACCAAAACCAGGTAAAATACTACAAAAAAAGAAAATTACACAACAATATCACTGATGAATATAGATGCAAAAATCCTCAACAAAATACTAGCAAATAGAATCCAACAACACATTAAAAGGATCATACACCATGATCAAGTGAGATTTAACCCAGGGATGTAAGGATTCTTCAATATATGCAAATCAATCAATGTGATACACCATATTAACAAACTGAAGAATAAAAACCATATGATCATCTCAATAGATTCAGAAAAAAGCTTTTGACAAAATTCAACAGTGATTTATGATAAAAATTCTCCAGAAAGTGGGCACAGAGGGAACCTACCTCAACAGAATATAGGCTATATACGACAAACCCACAGCAAACATCATTCTCAATGGTGAAAAACTGAAAGCATTTCCTCCAAGATCAGGAACAAGACAAAGATGTCCACTCTCACGACTATTATTCAACATAGTTTTGGAAGTCCTAGCCATGGCAATCAGAGAAGAAAAAGAAATAAAAGGAATACAAATTGGAAAACAAGAAGTAAAACTGTCAGTTTTTGCAAATGACATGATAGTATACATAGAGAATCCTAAAAATGCCACCAGAAAACTACTAGAGCTAATCAATGAATTTGGTAAAGTTGCAAGATACAAAATTAATGCACAGAAATCTCTTGCATTCATATACGCTAATGATGACCTAAATGTGAGTCCAGACACTATAAAAGTGTTAGAGGAAAACATAGGAAGAACACTCTTTGACATAAATCACAGCAAGATGAAATCACAGCAAGATCCTTTTGGACCCACCTCCTAGAGAAATGGAAATAAAAACAAAAATAAACAAATGGGAGCTAATGAAACTTCAAAGCTTTTACACAGCAAAGGAAACCATAAATAAGACAAAAAGACAACACTCAGAATGGGAGAAAATATTTGTGAATAAATCAATGGACAAAGGATTAATCTACAAAATATATAAACAGCTCATGCAACTCAATATTAAAGAAACTAACAACCCCATCCAAAAATGGACAGAAGACCTAAATAGACATTTCTACAAAGAAGACATACAGATGGCCAAGAAGCACACGAAAAGCTGCTCAACATCACTA